>NW_006921610.1:17493119-17548119 GCF_000298275.1 Orycteropus afer afer
CTAAGGCACTTGACTGCTAACCAGAAGGCTGGTGGTTCAAACCCACCAGCCACTCCTCGGAAGGAAGGTTGGGCAATCTACTTCCGTAGTGACACTGCCTCATAAACCCAAGGAGGGGTCGCTATGAGACAGGTCCCACTCGATGGCACACAACAACAACATCTTCACACACACACACAAAAGACAGGAAAGGAAAAAAAGACCAAAATGGATGTCATAAGAGACTCTGAAACTTGCTCTTGAACAGAGAGTAACTAAAGCAAATGGAAGAAATGAAGTAAAAGACCTGAACAGAAGATATCAAAGTGTGGCTCAAGAAGATAAAGTATTATAATGACATGTGTGAAGACCCTTAATTAGAAAACTAAAAGGGAAGTACGTGCTCGGCATTTCTCAAGCTAAAAGAACTAAAGAAAAAAAAAATCAAGCCTCAAATGGCAACCTTGAATGAATCTATGGGCAAAATATTGAATGATGCTGGATGCATCAAAAGAAGATGGAAGGAATATACAGTCACTGTACCAAAAAGGGGAGCTCTGGTGGCATAGTGCCTAAGGCATTTGACTGCTAACCAGAAGCCTGGTGGTTCAAACCCACAAGCCCCTCTTCGGAAGGAAGACTGGGCAATCTACTTCCATAGAGATATCACCTCGTAAACCCAAGGAGAGGTTGCTATGAGTCAGAATCAACTCGATGGCAGTGAGGAGTTTGGTTCTTTTGTTTTGGTACCAAGAAGAATTCAGCAGTCTTCAGCCATTTCAGAAGGTAGCATATGATCAAGAACCAACGGTATTGAAGGAAGAAGTCGAAGCTGCACTGAAGGAATTGACAGAAAATAAGGATCCAGGAATTGACAATACCCACTGAGATGTTTCAGCAAATGGATGCAGCTCTGAAGGCACTCACTTGGAAGATAGCCACCTGGCCAACTGACTGGAAGAGATCTATATTTATGCCCATTCCAGAGAAAGGGCATCCAATAGAAAGTGGAAATTATCAAACAATATCATGAATATCACATGCAAGTAAAATTTTGCTGAAGATAATTCAAAATTGGTCATAGCAGTTCATTGACAGGGAACTTTCAGAAATGCAAACTGAATTCAGAAAAGGACGTAGGAAAAGAGATATCATTGCTGATGTCATGTGGATCTTGGCAGAAACCAAAGAATACCAGAAAGATGTTTACCTGTAAGTGCAAAGGCATTTGACTGTGTGGATCCTAACAAATTATGGATAACATTAAAAAGGATGGAAATTCCAGAACACCTCATTGTGCTCATGCAGAAGCTGTACATAGACCAAGAGGCTGTTGTTTGAACAGAACAAGGGATACGGCATCTTTAAAATCAGGAATGGTTTGTGTCAGGGTTGTATTCTTTCACCATATTTATTCAGTCTATATGCTGAGCAAATAATACAATAAGATGGACTATATGAAGAAGAACACAGCATCAGGATTGGAGGAAAGCTCATTAACAATCTGCTATATGCAGATGACACAGTCTTTCTTGCTGAAACTGAAGGTGGCTTGAAGCACTTACTGATGAAGATTAAAGACTGCAGTCTTCAGTGTGAATTACATTTCAACATAAAGAAAACGAAAATCCCCACAACTGGGCCAATAAGCAACATCATGATAAATGGAGAAAAGATTGAGGTTGTCAGGGATTTTGTTTTACTTGGATCCACAGTCAATACTCATGGAAGTAGCAGTCAAGAAATCAAACAACATACTGCACTGGGCAAATCTGCTTCAGAAGACCTAGTTAAAGTGTTAAGGAACAAAGATGTCATTTTGAACATGAAGGTACATCTGACCCAGGAAATGGTATTTTCAGTATCCTCATATGCATGTGAAACACGGACAATGAATAAGGAAGACTGAAGAAGAAATAATGCATTTGAATTCTGGTGTTGGTGAAGAGTACTTAAAGTACCATGGACTGCCAGAAGAGCAAAATCTTTTCTGGAAGAAGTGCAGCAGGAATGCTCCTTAGAATCGAGATAGCCAGACTTCATCTCACTACTTTGGTCACATTGTCAGAAATGACCAGTCTCTGGAGAAGGTAAATTAGAGGGTCAGAGGAAAAATGGGAAGTGCCTCAACAAAATGAATTGACACAGTAGCTGCAAAGATGCTGCAGGAATATCAAGGATTGTGAGGATGGCTCAGGATCGGGCAGTGTTTTGCTCTGCTTTACACAGGGCTACTATCAGTCGGAGCTGACTTGACAGCACCTAACAACAACATGATATTTGCAGCATTTTCAATAATGTGATGATAACATATATGAAAAGTTAATATGATAAAGGATGTAAATTTGGTGAAAGGAAAAACCCAGTCATTGAGAAATGAAAATAGATTTAAAGCATACTTAGGGAAGTCATTGAAGCAGGACATGTACCATACTATTGAAACAATTTGAGAAACATTGGTGATTCCTACCTGAAAACAAAAGATTGATTTAAAATGGAAAATTATGCTTTATTACTTAGGACTAAAATAAATTACTCTTTTTCATTCTTTGAGGCTTGAAACGGCAGCTTTTTAAAAAAATGATGATTGCCTTCTGAAAGGATGATAGTAGAAGATTGGATAATACTTTTCAAGCCAAGATAAACTTATCTTGGTTTTCTTAGTGCATAGATAACTTAGGCAAAGTTCAGTAAGTAGGTTATCCTAAAGCTTTCAGCTTTTAATTGTCATTACCTTAATGGAATATCTTCAGAGGTCAGCGTGTAGGTGTCAGGGCCAGATGCAAGGAGAAAATTCTGGGTTTGGGACACTAGTGGTCTTTGTTTTCTTTCAGTATTGTACATAAGTCTGTTTTTCTAACACAAAAATGATCCTCACAGAATTATACTTTTGAAAAAGATGGCCATCTGCCTCTCCCACACCAACAAGCTTCCTCAAACCTGTCAGAATCCATCTTTTTGTCCCAATGTCTAAAGAACATGATTCTATAAACTCTTTCCAGTGCCACTATTCATTTTCCCGGTTAAAAAAAAATGTTAATAAGGAATTTATGCTCAATAGCTGATTATTGTAAATATGCTAATTTTCACATTGACTGGTAATAGCTCTTTGAAAGGAATCATCTAACCAGTTATGTATTTATCCACCAATTGGACAATTAAAACTCACACGAATTATAAGGTTCTAATTGATTTTAAAGAAGACCGAAGAAGAGTCAATGCTTTTGAGTTGTGGTGCTGGTGAAGAATGCTGAAAGTACCATGGACTGCTAAAAGAATAACAAATCTGTCCTGAAAGAAGTGCAGCCAGAATGCTCCTTGGAAGCAAGGATGGCCAGACTTTGTCCCACCTACCTAAGTCATGTTGTGTGAAGAGACCATTCCCTGGAGAAAGATATCATGCGTGGTAAAGTGGAAGGTCAAGGAAAGAGAGGTAGGCCCTCAACAAGATGGAATGACAGAGTGGCTGTAACAATGGGCCCAGGTATAGCAGGGATCATGGAGCTGGCACAGGACCAGACAGTGTTTCGTTCTGCTGTACATAGGGTCACTATGAGTCAGAGATGACTCTACAGCACCTAACAACAATAACAATTGATTTTAGTTATGCTCAATTCAATGAAAAGTGGTCTTCTGATATATATTGTCTATTTTTTCCTTAAAAAATATAGAATGACTAACATTTTTAAAAAACAGAAAATTTTACTAGTGTCTGAAACATTAAAGTGAAACATACTGCTAAAGTTATGTATTGTACTGTTCCTCTCCGATCTAATCTAATAGTTTTATTTTGTCCTCTAACATAGCACTATTTCATGGATCTATGGAAATCTTCTCCCAGATTTGGTAATAAGTTATAGGGAAATAGATGCTAGAAAATTCATGGCCAAAAATAGCAATTCCATTTATAATTTCCAAAATCCAATTTATAGGTGCCTTGCTGACTATTTTGTAAACCACTGAATATATGAATAAAATAAATAAAGATTGTTTAGTTTCTCATTGTCTCTTGGATTTTTTTTTAACTTTGTAACACATCGTTGTCAACATAAAGAAGTTCCATGTATGGTCATTCCTATCTTGGTTTGATTATTTCTAGAATGTCATAAATAGATAACTCTAATTACCCTTTATGACCTAATTTGGTTAAAAGGTTCTCTAAACCTGATTTGTTTCTTAAACATATTAATTGCTGTAAAATATGCTGTTTTATCATGGTAAAATTATGACAGTCATTTTCAGCTGCCCAAAAGCCAATTCTGATTTTGCTTCTTTCTGTCATCACTCTTTTGATAGATTCTTGTACCAGACTTGTTTACCTAACACCGCAGATCAGGGATGAGTGAGTTGGGAAACAGATGATATGGAACTGGGAAGTAGAAGTAGGTGATATACAGGGAAGGATGGATGACTTGGTGGTTGGATGGATGGATTGGTGGGTGGTTGGGTAGGTACATAATTGTCAACTTCCTCAAGTCACATTTATGTCATATGTACCACTGTGTGTGTGTGTTTAAAATATATTTCTTTATTCTTGTCCCTAAGCCTTTCTGCAGACCATCCTAGTTCTCTTTGATTAGTTCACTCTTTCTTCTCTCTTTCAGGACTAACATCATTCCTGTTTTTCTTAATGTATGACATTTTCTATCCTTCCATGATAGCACCATTATATTTCTTTAGAGATGCTTTGAAATCCTCTTCTTTCAACAGACATTGGCCTGATTTAAATTCCAGTGATGTGTGAATTTCTGTGCTCTGTGAAGCCCCATGCATGAAAGGCACTTGCAACCCAGTACACCATATAAACATATAATGGAACTTTGCACCTTCCACACTGCCTCCTAGCCCTACATACTTCAGGTTTTAAGTAGTATCACTTGTTTAAAGTCTAAGGTGTCTCAGGATAGAAACCAAAGCATCTTTTTGTTTGTTTGTAGAGATTTTCTTCAATAGCATCAAGCCAGAATGCCTGACACATGGGGCTACTTAGTCACCATTATTTAATGTTGATGATGATGAATTACTGGGTGACTGTATTAAGCCCCTTTTCAAGAATGTCTGCTTGGTGACTGACTAGTTTGGTGATTATCCAGTTGAGGACAAGTTTCTCTTCCTGGGAAGAATAAATTTTTACATAACAGTAAAAACATAGGGGAATCAATTAATTAATCAAATGGACACTGTAGTATGATCAGTATTACTTTTACAAAGCATGCTTTTCTATTAAATGCCACTATAAAGAGCTACAACAACAACAACATAAAGAGCTATGAATACAAACACTTTAGGACTTTATGGAAATGAAATAATTCGTTTTGACAGAAGACTGGTAGAAAAAGTGAAATAGAATTTTGGAGGAAATGTTCAAACTGGTTAAAATCACAGTAATTTCTTAATTATCACTGTGAAATAAATCCAGAAGGAGAGCTAGTTTTGGATTGTCCTTTCACCGATCCCTCCTTCATAATCTAGATGTATAAACCATCTTAAAACAGTTCATTGAAATTGCTGCTAAACTCTTACCAAAGTCTCCAATGAGGGAGATTCTCCTACGGCTTTCCTCAGTTAGCTAGGCTGAGGTTCAGTGGTCAGATTTTTTTTTTTTTTTTCCCACTCAATCACTTCAAACAATTACAAGATGAAATAGCAATAACTATTATAAATTATGAGCTCTGATGGTGTAGTGCCTAAGGCACTTGACTGCTAACCAGAAGCCTGGCAGTTCAAACCCACCAGCCACTCCTCGGAAGGAAGGTTGGGCAATCCACTTCCGTAGAGATACCACCTCAGAAATGCAAGGAGGGGTCACTATGAGTCGTATCCCACTCAACGGCAGTGAATGTTTTATTATGAATTATGTAAGGGTTCTTTTTTTTCTTTGTATCACTTTATTGGATATGCAACTAATTAGCTATTTCAGCACTATTCTGGCTAGCATCGTTTGTTGGTTAAACAAAAGAAAGGGAAAATTAAAAAACACAAAAAGGGAAATGTTTGAGTTTGTTCTTACTCAGATGTATAACTCATAGTGTGTATCTCCTGTTGAAGGAAATAATTTCTCGTGATCTTAGTCAAAAGCATTTCTCTCTTTGCTGTTCTTTTTTTTATTAATTTAGATATGTTTCTAAGATGAAAAATGATGTTACTTCTAATTATGGTTACATGTCGTTAATTTCCTTCTTTAAGCCTAAGCTTGGTGTGAAAGGCAGTTTCCTCCAAAAGGGGAGGGGTGGTTACTGGGAGGGGTGAATACTGATAAAGCTGATCTTCCTATTGCCTTAGCAACAGATTTATTTACTAGGCGTTGAAATAACGTGAGTTAATATACCGCATACCTGCTGATCGGCAAACTCCCCTATTTCAACTGCATTTGACAATTAAGTCCTGGACAGCTACAGCCAGGGGTTAATGTTCCTCATTAGGAGAACTAGGTCATTACTGGGAAATCAAGGCACTTAGGCAGCATGGGTAAAATACAAAATTCAGCATCTAGAAGAGTGAGGCCTTTTTATGTTAATTAACCTTATTTTCCTAGGTTTAAAAATATCTTATATGCACATGACAGTGGATCAATTAATTGAAAAAGAGCTAGTTTACTTTGCTCTCTGAGTTGTCTTTATTTCCTTTGCAAGGATTTCATTATTTTATGGAAAATTCTTATGTCTATATGATGAGTAAAAAGGGTATTAAAATTAAGAAGGGAATCATCATGGAAATCAGCTTTACCACAAGGGAATGAGCAAATAAAAGCCTTGGAAATGAAAATAAATAAGCTTTGCTAATACCTCACCTAAGGAGCAGAATATAAGCCCATCAGAGCTAGGAGATATTTAGAGGTACTTCTTTGCTTCTTTATTAAGCAGTTACAATAGTTATTTGACCTTCAGAAACGGAAACTTTGGAAAAGTGATTTCAAGTGGTTTGTAAACATTCTGCTTGCAGAAAGCTGTGCAGCAGTTTAAAGAACAATAACTTTCCAGTTCATAATTGGCCTTTTTTTTTTTTTAATACCAATAACATTAGATACATTAGTTGAAAGTTTTTATTAAAATGTCTGAGTGGGTGTTTTTTTTCACTTGATACGTTCATAAATAATGTATCATGCCCCTTCCAAAAGCTTTGTTTTCTTATTTCTTTAAAGAGCCTTTATGTTGAAAGGGGGGTATTTACAGAGCACAAAAAGATTTATTACCCAGAATCCTATTTTATCTTCATTACTCTGCTGCCTCCATTCAAACAAGTTCTTACTACTTTTCTTAGTTCTGGTAACTTTCTCTGTAGGACATGAGCAGAAGAAAAGGTTGCTCCTGCCATCTTTATCCTCCAAAATACTTAATCCCTTCAAATTAAAATCCAGACTCACTATAATTCTCCTTCACCCATATGCAATAAACTGTCTTTGTTGTTTAATGCTGTCAAGTCAGTTCCAACTCTTAGCAACCCTGTGTACATCAGAACGAAACACTGCCCAGTCCTGCACCATCCTCACAACTATGCCATGTATGAGCCCGTTGTTACAGCCATTGTGTCAACCCACAGGAGGCAGCTCTTCCCCAGTTGTATTTTGAGTGCCTGGCACTCTCTCACCCTGAGAGGCTCATCTTCCTTCACTATATTAGACAGTGTTCCATGGCTATTCACCAAGTGTTCACTGGCCAGTTTTCTTAGATGTACATCACCAGATCCTTTTTCCTAGTCTGCCTTAGTCTGGAAGCTCCACTGAAACCTGTCCACCATGGGTGACCCTGCTGGCATTTCAAATACCAGTAGCATAGCTTACAGCATCACAGCAACACACAAAACTCATTCACTGCCATGGAGTCAATTCTGACTCACAGCAACCTCCACTGAGTTTCCAAGGCTGTAAATCTTTATGGAGGTGCTCTGGTAGCATAGGGCCTAAGGCACTTGACTGCTAACCAGAAGGCTGGCAGTTCAAACCCACCAGCCACTCCTCGGAAGGAAGGTTGGGCAATCCTACTTCCGTAGTGATACTACCTCGGCAACCCAAGGAGGGGTCGCTATGAGTTGGGTCCGACTCGACGGCACATAACAACAAATCTTTATGGAAGCAGATTGCCCCATCTTTCTTCCACAGAGAAGCTCGTGGGTTTGAGCCACTGACCTTTTGGTTAGCAGCCAAATGCCTTAACCACTATACCACCAGAGCTCCTTAGCAACATACAAGCCACCACATTATGACAGACTGACAGACAAGTGTTGGAAACTGCCCTTATTGTTATAAAAATAATTGATTAACTCTCAGAGACTTTGTTTAGAACTCTTGTTGTCATTGTAACCCCCCTACCAAAAGAAATGTGCACTCTCCTTTAACTGATTTGCTCTCTGTGATTCAGTGTACATTTCTCTTCACTCCACAAAAAATTATTTTCCTGTTATGTAAGTGAAACCAGGCCCTCAAATACTTTTTTAGAAAATACCACTCTAATAAATCTCTTAGTTTTATGTACATTGTCACTTATCCTTTGATTTAACATGTAATTTCTGTTTTAGGTGGTCTGCCTTAAGGCTACTTCCTTCAGAAAAATATTTTTACTTTAAATTAGACATGATTCTTACCCAGCTGTCCTTCTTAACCTACCCTGGTCAATCCTGGTTTAAATAAGAATGTTTTCAAAGGAGAAATTGTCTCTTTAATTTCAGAATTGCTACCCGACAGCCAGAGTTCTTAGAATCAGAAGATATGGAAAAACTGTTAGCTGTTCACCAAAATTTATTTCTCTTTTACTTCGGAACACAGACCACATTTTCCAGCTTCCATTGCAGTTGGTGTGGCTTTGTGATTCAGTCTTAGCCAATAAATGCAAGTTAAAGCAGTGCAAGCCACTTCCAGGTCTGACCCATGAATGTGTTCACACACCTTCCTCTGTGCTCTTTTCCCCTTCAGGCTGGGCAGACATTGAAGGCACTTGAAGATGACAGTGCTTCCTTGGCTTGGGGCTTTAAATGACCCTATGGAAGAGAGCTAACCTTCTGATCTTTCTATCTGCCTAGTACTCTTACATAAGTCTTTTTGCATTTATCAATTTATTTGTTAATGCAGCAAACCTAACTTATTGATTACAGGAAACTACTATAATAATCCAGACAAATATAGTGGTGATTTGCACTGGGGTAATAGTAGTGGGGTATAAAGTGGTCAGGATATGTTTTGGCGATTTTGCTGTGAGCAAGTGGATAAACAGAGGTGCTGTTTATTGAGATAGAGAACAGTTGGGGAGGAGAAAGTTTAAAATGTATTTAACCATATTATGTTAGAGATGTCTATTAGGCACAAATAGGTATGTATGAAGGTTGGTGGTTCAAACACACCGAGAGACACCTCAGAAAATAGTCTTGGAGACCTGCCTCCAAAACATCACAGCCCTGAAAATCCTATAGGGCATCTACCCTGTGTACATGGGACCACCCTGAGTTGGAATTAACTCAACAGCAATTAACAAAAATTAGATGGGCAAGTGGAGATTTAAGTTGGAAGCTGGATATACAAGTCAGTTATTTAGAGGAGTGTTCAGGACTAAGTGAGAAACTGGGTAATTGTCAGCATAGACATTTTCAGGTGTTTTAAGTACTTTAAAAATATATATTAGATTTTAAGTCTTACTGTTTACATTGTTAAGCTTCCTGATTTTAAATATTAAATTGATGCTAAATCAGTAGGCAGCAGCTATAGCCTAGTTATAGTTATAGGATCAGCAGAATCTGGTCTCTGTATACATCCTGGCTGTCACAATTACCATCCTTGTGCCTTTGGACAAGTTACTACCCACTCACTCTAACTTCACTTTTCTTTTGTATAAAATAGGAATAATATCAACTACACTATAGGATTTCCTGAGCACTAAAGAAGATCGTATGTGTAAGTGACCTAGCACAGTGCTTGGCAGAGAGTAAGCACTTAATAAACATTAGCTTTCATTATTAATAAATAATGCAGAGTACTTCATTTACCACACATAGAACAGTCACTTTTGCCCACCCTCTTCTATTGGTTAAAATCAATTTGTTTATAACTCCCTTAGAAAAAGAAAGAAAAGAAATAGCTAAATAAAGTCATCTTTTTTCGTCTTCATTTTCAGCCTACCCAAAACAAGTACATACTGTACAGAAAAACGGAATTGAGCTACAGAGCAAACACTTCTCAAGAGCAGCATCTGCCTTGTAAATGAAGTCTATAAAAGGCTACCAAATGTCCCTTCACATTTTTATGACTGTTAGGGTATTACTAAACCTGGATGGAGATTTTTTTTGAGGTTCTTACATCAAGCACCCGTACTGCCAATAACACAAATTATTTTCATTTTTACAAGATGGCTGCTGTGAGCCTTCTCTTAGGAATGCCAATGTCATTTTAACAGGAGCTTCCTGGATGGTGCAAATGGTTAACACACTCAGTTACTAAGTGAAAGGCTAAAGGTTCGACTTCAGCAAGAGATGCCTTGGAGGAAAGACCTGACATCTACTTCTTATTTTTGAAATCCCTATGGAGCACAGAATCGACTCGATGGCAGTGAGTTTGGGGTTTTGTTTTTGGTTTTGATTTTTTGTGGAGCACGGTTCCACTCTGACACTCAGGGTTGACGCATATAAATCAGAATCAACTCAACAGCTACTGCTTTGGTTCTCTTTTATTCTGATGTAGTTTTAAAGGTAGCATTTGGTAAAAAGAAATCTGTGCCTTTATAATTGTTATATTCTCAAGCAAATTACTTTTTTTAAGCAGGTTTATCAAGGTGTAATTTATATACCACAGTGTTTACCTGCTTTAAATATACAATTTAATAACTTAGTAAATTTACAGTTGCACAACTGTCACCACAATCTAGTTTTAGAACATTTCCATCACCCCAGAAAGAATCCTTGTGTCCATTTATAGTCATTCCTCTTTCTTCTCATCCCCAGGAAACCACTGATCTACTTACTAACTCCATAGATTTGCCTTTTCAGAAATTTTCATATAATAGACTTGTGCAATATGTAGTCTGTAGTACCTGTCTCCTTTCACTTAGCATAATATTTTTGAGGTTCATCCATGTTGTAGCATGTGTTAATAATCTGATTCTTTTAAAATATAGAGTAGTATTCCACTGTATCAATACAGCATATTTTGTTTATTCATTCACCAGTGGATGAACATTTGAATTGTTTCTACTTTTTACTATTGTAAATAATGCTGCTCTGAACAGTCACATACAAGTCTTTGTGTACACATTTGTTTCAGTTTTTGTTGGGTGGATATCTATGAGAGAAATTGCTGGGTTTTATGAAGAATTTATATTTAACTTTTTAAGAGACAAGCCAGTTGAATGCATTGGTAATTATTGGTGATTGGAATATGAAAATAGGAAACCAGAAAAAGGATTGGTAGTTGGAAAAGATGTCCTTGGTGGTAGAAATGATGCCATAGAACGCATAATATAATTTTGCAAGACCAGTGACTTACTCATTGCATATACCTTTTTCAACAGCGTAAATGGTAACTATACATGTAGACCTCACTAGATGAAATACACAGGAATCAAATAGACTACAATCGATTACATCTGTGGAAAGAGGTGATGGAGAAACTCAGTATCGTCAGTCAGAACAAGACCAGGGGCCGACTGTGGAGTAGACCACCAATTGCTTATATGCAAGTTCAAGTTAAAGCTGAAGAATATTAAAACCACTGCATGAAGGCCAAAATATGACCTTGAGTATTGTGTTAGTTAAGATTATGTGTCAACTTAGCTGGATCTGGTTTCGAGTGGCTGGGTGGCTGGATGTAGTGATAACCCCATGATGAGACTGGTAATCAGCTCCAGGTGGAATCTGTTGTGAGCAGCTGAGTAGCTGCCTTAAAGATGGAATCTACTTCCAGTATATAAGGAGAAGCCTTGAGAAAGGTCTGTGAGCTTTTGGCACATCTGGATCCTGCATTTGGCCAAGTCTTCATCTCAATGGCATGCTGTGTTGTCTGCCAATCTTGGTACTGTTAATGGACTTGAATTAGTGACCTGCCGTATTGCTTGATCATTTTGGGACTGTGCTGTTTTACTTGCTGACCTTGGGTTTGTCACCTCAGCAGCGAGTGGCTGCCTGAGTTAAGAGAAGCCTCCAGCTTCAGGGGGCCAGGAGGAAGAGGCAGCAGTGTTGAAGTCCAAGGTCGAGAGGCTTTCAACGTGTTCAACAGCATCAAATCTGAAGAACAATACAGAAAATACAGAAATTCAGGCCAAATTCAGGAGAGGAAATGGAAAGGGATATCATTGTTGATGTCAGATGGCTCTTGGCTGAAAGTAAAGAATAACAAAAGATGATTACCTGTGTTTAATTGACTGTGCAAAGGTATTCAACTGTGTGGGTTATAACAAATTATGGATAACATTGCAAAGAGTGGAAATTCCACAACATTTAAATGTGCTCATAAGGTACCTGTACATAGAACAAGAGGCAGTCTTTCAAACAGAATAAGGGGATTCTGCATGGTCTAAAATAAGGAAAGGTGTGTGTCAAAGCTGTATCCTTTCACCATACTTATTCAGTCTGTATGCTGAGCAAATAATCCGAGAAGCTAGGCTATATAAACAAGAACATGGCTTCAGGATTGGAGGAAGACTCATTAACAACCTGTGATATGCAGATGATAACCTTGCTTTCTTAAAGTAAAAAAGGACTTGAAGCACTTACTGATGAAGATCAGAGACTACAGTTTTCAGTATGGATGGCATCTTAACATGAAGGGAAAAAAAAAAAAAATCACAACTGAACCAATAAGCAGCATCATGATAAACAGAGAAAACATTGAAGTTATCAAGGATATCATTTTACTTGGATCCATAATTGATGCCCATGGAAGCAACAGTGAAGATATCTTTTCAAAAAATCAACTTCTAGTCTGGTTGATTGTTTTCTATTGTCTTTCTGTTTTCTGTTTCATTGATTTCTGCTTGAATCTTTATTATTTCCTTTCTTCTGGTGTCTGTAGGCTTTTCTTGCTGCTCTTTTTCTAATTGTTGGAGATGTTGGTTTGAAGTGTTGATTTTGGCTCTTCTTTTTTGATGTGTGCATTTATTGCTATAAATTGGCCTCTGAACACTGCTTTTGCTGTGTCCCAAAGATTTTGGTATGTTTTGTTTTCGTTCTCATTTGATTCAAGAAATTTTTGAATTTCATTTTTCATTTCTTCTATTACCCAGTCATTCTTAAGGAGGGTGTTGTTCAGTTTCCATATGTTTGCACCTTCTCCACTGATCTTCCTATTGTTGATTTCTGATTTGATAGCACTGTGATATGAGAAGATGCTTTGCAGTATTTCAATGTTTTTACATTTATTAAGGTTTGCTTTATGGCCTAACATATGATCTATCATGGAAAATGTTCCATGTGCATTGGAAAAGACTGTATATTGTCCTGTTGTTGGGTGAAGTGCTCTGTAGATGTCTATAAGGTCAAGTTGGTGGATTGTATTGTTTAGCTCTTCTGTGTCTTTGTTGAGTTTCTTGCCAGTTCTATACTTCATTCCAAGTGCTGTATTAAAGTCTCCTACTGTGACTGTGGAGTCATCTATTTGCCTTTTCAATTCTGTTAAAGTCTGATTTGTGTGTTTTGGGGCTCTTTCATTGGGTCTATAGATATTTATCATGGTTATATCTTCTTTTTCAATTGATCCTTTAATCGTTAATTATAATGTCCTTCCTTGTCTCTTTTGGTAGTTTTTGCCTTAAAGTCAGTTTGATCGGAAATTAATATTGCCACTCCTGCTCTTTTTTGGTTACCATTTGCTTGATATATCTTTTTCCAGCCTTTGATTTTTAGTCTGTTTTTGTCTTTGGGTCTAAGGTGTGTCTCTTGTAGACAGCATATTGATGGGTTATGCTTTCTTATTCAGTCTGCAACTCTCTGTCTCTTGAGTAGTACATTTAATCCATTGACATTCATTGTAATTAGTGACAAGTATGAATTAGTTGCTGTCATTTTGTAATATGTTTTTTCATGGTGTTCCTAGTTTCTTTGTTCCATACCATTTTCTGTGCTGAGTTCATGATGTCTATGAATTATGTTATCATTTCTTTTGTTGCTAATGTTTTAGTATTTGCTAAATACTTGTGCTTGTCCTCTTTTTTATTGTAATGTGAAAGTTTATTATTTTTCTTTGAGGTTACCCTGTAATTTATTATTTTATCCCCGAATTTAGAACAGTCCATTCTATTTTGTAACTCTCTTGACTTCCTCACCATTTAGAAGTTCTGTAACTACACCATTTTTTTCCCTCTTTTTGGTTTATAGATGTCCTTGTTTGCCAATTGATGGCTCTGGTTCCCTGTTTAAAATCTTGTGAGCTTATTTTACTTTGGATACTTCCATAGCTTTGTTGGTTTCTGGATTATGTCATCTTGTGTATTAATGAACAGTTGTGGTTTGCTATTATTGGTTCTCTGTTCAAAGGACTCCCTTTAGTATCTCTTGTAAGGTTGCTCAGGTTTTAACAAATTCCCTTATTTTCCATTTATCTGGAAATCTAATTTCACCATCATATTTGAGGGACAGTTTTGCTGGGTATATAATTCTTGGTTGGAAATTTTTCTCTTTCAGGGTTTTATGTATACCATCCTATTGCCTTCTCACTTACATGGTTACTGCTGAGAAATCAGAGCTTATTTTTATTGGTTGTCCTTTGTAAGTAACTTTTTGTTTTTCCTGTGCTGCTTTCAGGATTCTATGTCTTTGGTTTTGATGAGTTTGATGATGATACGTCTTGGTGATTTTCTTTTGGTGTCTATCCTGTTTGGGGTTCTTTGGACTTCCTGAATGGATATATTCTCATCTTTCATCATATCAGGGAAGTTCCCTTCCAATACAAATCTTGGATAATTTTCTCAATAGTTTTCTTTTTGGGAGCTCTGGTAGCATAGTGACTAAGGCACTTGACTGCTAACCAGAAAGCTAGCGGTTCAAATGTACCAGCCGCTCTCGGAAGAAAGATAGGGCAATCTATTTTGTAGTGATACTGCCTCAGAAACCCAAGGAGGGGTCACTATGAGTCGTGAATGACTCGATGGCACATAACAGCAACAACAACAAGTTTTCTTTTTCTCTTCCTGTTCTGGAATACCAATTACAAGTAGGTTATTCCTTTGGATGCTAGCCTATGTGAACCTTAGGCTTTCTTCATTTTGTTTTGATCTTTTTTCTGATTGATCCCTTTCCAAAGAAGTATTCAGGGTATTTGTCTTCAATGTCATTAATTCTGTCTTCCACTGATTCAATTCTACTCCTTTGCCCTTTCAATGTGTTATCTATTTCTGACAATTTAGTATTAATCTTCTGGATTTCTATCTGTCAATTTTGTATCATTTCTAATTTTTTATTTATTTTGTCATTTTGTTCTTGTATTTTCTTCCAGAATTGTTTTTTCTCTGTTTTCCCTAATTATGTCAGTGTTTTCCTTGATCTGTCTCTCAATCCTTTGAAGATCCCTAAGTATAATTCTTTTGAATTCCTTATCAGGGAGTTCCAATGCTGCTTCTTCCTCAGGGGTGTGCTGTGGGTCTGTCTCCTGCTCTCCTGTTTTTGCACCTTTATCTTGCTTCTTTGTGTGGACTGTGATGGTCTGTTTTCTCCAAGACATTATGACATTGATATTTAAATCTCTGTTAACTGTTTGTGAAGAGCAATTAAGGGTGAATCAGGCTCTTCTTGTTGGTTGTTTAATGTTGGCCAGTTGGTGTAGAAGCAAGTGGTGGCTCTCACTCAGTAAGTGGAGGTGCAGGTGTAGTTGCATCATATGTACACAATTGTTCTCTCCCACTCAGTTAGACAAAAACAATGATTGAAAAGCCATCAAAAAAGTAAAAGCAAGTGGACAAAAACCACACCACATAAACGTACAAGAACATTCACCAAAAAAGAAAAGAAAAAAGAAAGGGGGGAAGAAAAACGTAATGTCCAGGTAGGAGGCAGTAAGAGAAAATAGGTAGAGTAGGAGAATAATGAAGAAAAAAAAATGGGAAACATTCAAAAAGAAAAACAAGGAATGGGCTTAACCATAAGAAAGAAAAAAATGGGACCCAGGAACAGGAAAGAGAGAAAAAAACTGTAAACTAGAACCTGGGAAGGGAAGAATAAAGGATAGTAATAAAAAGGATGAAGAAAAAAGAGAGAAGAATTTTAAAACAGACAAAAATAAACAAACTTTAAAAACAAGTCTGGGCTGGGCGGGACAGGGTGCCCAGGCTCCATCCGAGCACACAGACTTGATGGAATTCCTGCTGGCCCAGTAGGTGAGTGGGAAGTGACAGATGGCTACACCTCCATTCACCAAGAAGTTGTGGGGTATAAGAGTTACAAGGAGAATATTGCACCTTTCCAGCCATTCGTGTCCGGAATGTCCTTGAGGTCCCCAGAAAGTGGAGCCTATTCTTAGGTCCCTGGAATCTGAGAGAATGTTGTCACTTTAAATATCCAAAAGGATTGATCTGCTTGCAAACATTCAAAATGACTGTACCCTCTGGACAGGCAAACTTCCACAACTCTGCCCATCTCCTTCTTCACTGCTTCCCCTTTTATTCAGCAGCCACCAGTGCAGTCTTCCATGAAGCCCCTGGCTAGTAGGGCTGATTTTTAGGTTAATTTTTTAGGTCCTAACACCTCTTGGCAATATCCAAGCTGTCCGTGCCATCAGGATTGCTAACAGACCATAGCTCTGTATGTCTCCTTTTTTTGGTATTTTCATGAAGGTTGTTCTACTAGTTGGAGTTTAGTCCACTTCTATATCCTTCCCTTCAAAGCTTAGGCCTCCAGGATTATCTTCTGTATCTGTGTTAATTGGTTCCCCTTTTCTTTGTTGAAGAAGGTCTATGTAGTTTCTCTGCCTATTCTGCCATCTTACTGGAACTCAACAGTGAAGAAATAAAACAACACTGCATTGGGCAATTGTGATGCAAAAGACCTCTGTAAAGTGTTAAATGTCACTTTGAAGACTAAAGTGCAACTGACTCATGCCATGGTATTTTCAGTCACTTCATATGCATGCAAAAGCTGCACAAGGTATAAGGAAGACCAAAGAAGAATTGATGCATTTGAATTTTACTGTTGGAGAGAAATATTGAATATACCATGTGGCATAGTGCCTACGGTATTTGACTGCTAACCAGAAGGCTGGTGGTTCAAACCCACCAGCCAGTCCTCGGAAGGTTGGGCAATCTACCTATCCATAGTGATACCACCTCAGAAACCCAAGGAGGGGTTGCTATGAGTTGGATCTGACTCAACCACAGTGAGTTTGGAGGGTTTTTTTGACCAGAAGAATGAACAAATTTGTCTTGGAAGAAATATAACTGAAATGCTTCTTAGAAATGAGAATGACAAGGTTTCATCACTCAAACTTTGGACGTGTTACCAGGAGGGACCAGTGTTTGGAGAGGGTCATCATGCTTGTTAAGTGTTGTTGTTGTTGTTGTTATGTGCCATCGAGTCGGCCCCAACTCATAGCGACCCCTCCTTGGGTTTCTGAGGCAGTATCACTACGGAAGTAGGATTGCCCAACCTTCCTTCCGAGGAGTGGCTGGTGGGTTTGAACCACCAGCCTTCTGGTTAGCAGTCAAGTGCTTTAGCCACTATGCTACCAGAGCTCCTTTGTTAAGTGTAGGGTCAGCAAAAAAAGAGGAAGACCCTCAAGAAGATGGATTGAAACAGTAGCTGTAACAGTGGGCTCAAAGCAGTGGTTGTGAGGATGCAATGACATAGAACCAGGCAATGGTTTGTTCTGTTGTGTATGCAGTCACTATGAGTTGGAACTGACTGGATGGCTCCTGACAACAACAGCAGATCACTTGTGTGTGTGTATATCTGTGTGTTTCTGTGTGTGTAGAGATTGGAAGTCTTTTTTAAAAAAAAAATTTCTCATTCATACTTTTTTTATATTAATTAAATATTTAAATGATGACACTATGGACATATTACCAAGGACCAAAACAAAGTCATTGTAGCTGAGTTGATTCTGACTCATGGTGAACCCCTGTGTTACAGAGTAGAGCTGCACCATAGGTTTTTCTAACAACAGATCACTTTTAAGAGCAACAGCTAGAAATTCTTCTTTCTTAGAATTACTTATTCTTTTAAAACATTTATTGAGCTTACTCTAAAACTAGGCACTATGCTCAGTACTAGATATAGTCAACTCGTGATTATTTGTAATAAGAATGAAATGTAGTCTGAACATTTAAAATCACCTTATTATCCATGAACCTAATTAGAGGCATTCTTTCAAGGATCGTCAGGAAAAAAGCATGCTATTCTGACATGATGGCACATACAACAACACAACATTATCCCAAACATACTGAATGGTTGCTATACTGGGTATCCATTACTGTCAAGTCAATTCTGACTCATGCCAACTCCAAGTATTACAGATAGAACACGTCCATATCGTTTTCTTCTTCTTTTTTTTAATTTTCTTTTGCTTTCTTCCCACTTCCTCCCTGCTCCCAATCCTTCTCTTCATTCTTCCTCTCTATCCCCTCCCATCTTCCTAGCTCTTTCCCTGGGAAAATGCCGTCCTCTAATCTCTTATGTTTGATTCTTCTAATGAATGCATAAACCAAAAAAAAAAAAAAAACCTCACTGCCATCAAGTCAATTCTGATGGTATAGCAACCCCCTTTGGGTTTCCGAGGCATTAAATCTTTACAGGAGTAGATTGCCTAGTCTTCTTTCCATGACTGATAGCATACCCTCCTGATACTACTGTTCACCTTATAGGCCTGTCTATAGCTTGGCTGCTAGTTGAATCACAGGAGTTAAGTTTAGTTCTTAGCTTGAAAGGTATCTAAAGTCCATAGCCTCAGGACTTCCACCAGTCTTCATCAGACCAGTAAACCTGGTGTTTTCTTATGATTTTGAGTTTTGTTCCACATTTTCCCCCACTCCATACAGGACCTCTTACTGTAATCCCTTTTAGAGCAGTCAGTAATAATAGCCAGCACCATCTAGTTCTTCTGGTCTCAGTGTTGTGGAGGCTGAGAGTTACATGTTCCATTGGACTAATTATTTTCTGTGTCTTTGATTTTCTTTGTTCTGCACAGGGAGAGACCAATAGTTACACCTTAGGCAGCTGCTCATAAGCTTTTATGACCCCAGCTATGACTCACCAAAGTAACATGTAGAGCAGTGTCTTTGTGGACACTGCCAATTGACCTTAGTTTCCCCCAAGACTGTCTTTAGCTTGCATACTCAGCAACTCATTCTCAAGGTGTTGGGTTGTGGCTAAGATATTTTCATAACTTTGTCCCTGTATGGTCTACTACTTTCATGCATATATTTGCAGCATGTATAAATACATAGGTATAAAACTCATCTGGAAATATCTTTTGTTTCTCCATTGGTCTTTGTGGATATTTTTACTGAGCATGCAATTCTCGGTTGAGCTTTATATTTTTATTAAGAAGCTATTTAATCACGCTTTTCTCTCTAGTTACTTTAAAAATATTTTCTCTCTCATTGGTGTTCATTTTCACTATGGTGTGATTAGGTATGGATTTTCTTTATATTACCTTGCTTAGGATTTGTTAGCCATATTACACCTTTAAATTTGTGTCTGTCATGAATTCTGGGAAATACTCAACATTATATATTCAGTATTTCATCTGCCTCATTCTCTTGCCTTTCTTTTTAGATTTTTGACTAGTTGTCTTTCATCATCCCATATGTCTTTGTTTCTTCAGTATTCCTAAACTGCATATGCCTTATTCTGGATAAATTCTTCAGGTTTCTCTTTGCGTTTACTAATTCTTTCTTAAGTGATGTCTCATCCTTGTTTAAGCTAGATCTTATGCTAATCTATTAAACCCAACCTTTGAGTTTTTTATTTCCATCATTATATGTTTCATTTCTCAAACTTCTTTTTTTTTAATTTTCATATCTCTTTTGATGTTTTTCGTAGTCCCTTGCTCTTCACCTATATATCTAGTCTCATCTCTTTAAATACTTCAAATATAATTATTTTATATTCCGTGTTTGATAATTCTAATATTTGAGACCTTTGTTGGTCTACTGTCCTTTTTTTCCTTTCACATGTGTACCTTATTTCCTGACTTTTGTGATTTTTGACCAGGAAAGCTTTTTATTTTTTATTTTTTATTTTCTTGGAACTTTATCATTAAGTATTCTTTAAGACCTGCCTGGACTGAATATGGATTTTTCCAGAGAGGATGTATGTTTGCCTCTAACAGGTGCTTGAGAGAACTACCAGCCCAGCACTACTACAAACTTAACTCTTGGTTTGAGATTTGTTAGTTATTTGTTTGTTTTTCAGACCACCCAGGTAGCTTGATATCAGATTGCAGACTTGCTTGAGTTGAGGAAATTACAGGAAATTTTACTAATCTATAACAATAATGTACATCAACATAAAGCTTCTGTGCATTCTTTCTTTGCATCCTACTGCTTCCTGTGCTCCTAGTTCCAATCCTTATTACTATAAACCTAGACTACTACAATGGCCTCCTACAGTTCTCTTTTCTCAGTTCATATCTAGATTAATTCTCTCTTATCATTTTAGTCAGAGTCCTGTGTTTTTCA
Source organism: Orycteropus afer afer (assembly GCF_000298275.1). Lineage (NCBI taxonomy): Eukaryota > Metazoa > Chordata > Mammalia > Tubulidentata > Orycteropodidae > Orycteropus > Orycteropus afer. Next base: position 17,513,681 of record NW_006921610.1, read on the forward strand.
CTCTATCAGTAGTCTCAACCCTAGCTGCACATTAAAAAGTTCTGAGTCGTTTTTATTTTTATTCTATTTTATTTTATTTTAATTTAAAGTGCCTGTACAGCTCATACCAAATAAACTAGAATTTCTGGAACCTTCACATATAGTTTTTTAAGCATCCCAGACAACTCTAATGTGCAGCCAAGAGTGACAACCACTAGAGTACAGGAAGAAAGGAACTGCCATAGTACAGTGGTTCTCAACCCTGGCTGCACATCAGAAAAATATCCATGCTCAACCCCCCACCCCCACCCCTAGGGATTCTGATCCCATTGATCTGTAATGGATCCCAGACATTGGTATTTTTAGTTGTTTCCTAAAATTTCCAACATGCAGGGTTGAGAATTACTGCTCTAGGATCATAATCTCATAGGCTTTCAGGTATCCTCCATGAGTGAAAAGGGCTAGGGGAGAACTGTGATGAACTAGGGAACACCCTACCTAAAAAGGGAAACTTGACCATTATTTTGCAACTTTTTCTCTAAGATATAGCTTCTATTTCACTTTTCAGCCAAATCTAAAGACTACTTAAATAAATAATATAGTGTAATATATAGGCACATGTGTGTGTACATATGTACACATCTCTCCAAGCAAGGACTATGAGGGTATGTATATCTTGTTTTTCCCAACTCGGGACTTTTGTTTGTGTTCTTCTCCTTAAATGGAATGCCATCCTTCTTCCTCTATATTTATCTAAATCATCCCCATTCTCTAAGGGCCAACTCAAGCTTTCTCTGCAATGACATTGGGAGCTAGTGATTGGAGAAGGTGGTGTTTGGGAAGGGCACATCCCTGTCCTATCCCTCCTGTCTTATGTAAAACCTCTCTCCTCAGATATCCATTATCTTGCATGTACTGCTTTGAGAGTTAAATAAAGCAAACTTTTATATAGTTAAACTTTTTGATATTTTAGTTTTATAATTACAACCAAACAGTACAGTTAGTTGAAAGTAGGGAGATTTACTACATTAAGGAATCAATCCAAAGATGTTAAGAGTTTTTTATATGACGTGTTGTTGTTATTGTTGTTATGTGCCGTCGAGTTGGACCCGACTCATAGCGACCCCTCCTAGGGTTTCCGAGGCAGTATCACTATGGAAGTAGATTGCCCCATCTGCCTTCTAAGGAGTGGCTGGTGGGTTTGAACCGCCAGACTTCTGGTTAGCAGTCAGGTGCTTTAGGCACTATGCTACCAGAGCTCCCATGTAACATGTTAGATAGATCAAAACTATAGAAGGCCTTAACAGTTGAATTATTTAGATACATTAGAATTAAGAAGCATCAAGATTGAATAACAGCTAATCATTAGCAGATGAAATGAATAAGAGAAGAGGTAAGGAAAAATAAAGATCTTAAAATGTGATTTAGTCTGCTGAAAGGTGAGTCAGTAGGAATGTTTAAGTAAAATAATGGTGAAAACAAGCTACATTAATTTTTTACCTGAACTATTTATGTGCAACATACTTATTTTAAAACATAATAGAATAATGTCCTTTTCCATGAAAGAATTTATATTTATAATATAACATACCAAAACCAAACTGACTGCCATCAAGTTAAATCTAGCTCATAGCAACCCCATTGGGTTTCCAAGGCTATAAATCTTTACAGAAGCAGACTGCCTTATTGTTCTTCTTCAGAGCAGCTGGTGGGGTCAAGCTACCAATGTTTTGGTTAACAGCCAAATGCCTTCACCACTATACCACCAGAGCTCCTAATTTAGCATAAGGACCATGTTAAATGAACTTGAACTATAGTACCAAGTAGGAGTGCTGGTGGCATAGTGCCTAAGGCATTTGATTGCTAACCAGAAGGCTGGCAGTTCAAACCCACCAGCCACTCCTTGGAAGGAAGATCGAACAGTCTACTTCCATAGTGATAATGCCTCGGAAACCCAAGGAGGGATCACTATGAATCGTATCCGACTCAACAGCAGTGAGCATAGTACCAAGTACAAGACAATGAAGAATTAAGCAGCTTAGCACCTTAACCATTTGAGTGGTGGAAACAGTTAACACATGTGGCTGCTAACTGTAAGATTGGAATTTTGAGGCCACCCAAAAGCACCTCTGAAAAACAGTCTGACAATCTACTTCTGAAAACTCAATTATTGAAAACTCTATGGAGCACAGTTCTACTACGACACACACGAGGTCACCATGGGTTGGAACCAACCTCATGGCAACCTTTTTTAATTAATCTTTATTTTTCTATAACTCAACTCAGTCACCTCAGGATTTTCGCAGTGAATTCATAATTCCATAAAGTCGAGGTGCTCTCCCCATTTCTCCTTTAAGTAGCACTTAAGTTCTAAGCATGCCTAAGAACATCAGCAGAGATAACTGGTATCATTGGCATCCTCTGAAAAGAATATTGTCCTGCTTGGTACATGGTGATCACCTCTCAATGCTGCTATTCACTACATTAAGTTCATGTCAGAGTGCACTGCAAGGGGCCCATAGCATGAAGCAGTACCATCCTAGGTTTGCTGACTCTGTCAGGTACCTTCTTCATCTTATTCAGAGGCTTTGGAAAATTCAGTTGCACTCCCATGCCACTTTGATACCTCAGAAAATTCAGCAGAGTTTTTTACAGTTTTTCCAGATACAAGCTATTTTTCTTGATGGTTCCCAGACCCTTCTGGCCACCGGAGTACATGCAAAATTGCTGCCTCCTTGGGTTCTAGAGGAAAAGACACAGCACCCGAAAAAGCCACACTCCAGTCTTCCCCCAGTCTTCAGCCCTGGACATGCCCTGAAAAGCATCTGTATCCTCTTGATTTTTTTTTTTTTGGGGGGGGGGGTTGCAGGTTGTGGATAGGGGTTGTTAAGAAAAATCTACTTGGAACTACTCTGTAAAAGTATTCTTTCAACTTGAGCCTCATTCTTTTAAGGTAAAAGCAAAGAATTAATTTTTGCTTGCCTTCTCTTTGAATTTAATAACTCTGACTTTAAAGGCAAAGGATGTAAAATATCCTTGTCCTCATTGCCGGGAGATGGAGGAGGAATAGATTTGCAAAATAGGAAATACCAAGGGAGAAAACACATTAAACTCATTGATTAATACTTCAAATATCCTTCAACACATGTATTGATATGGCTTCTTTTGAACCCCCGCCTCAAAGACCTTCCAAATAATTGCAGTATGACATAATAAGTGAAAACCCAAAAGAGGAAGCAACTAATTCTGTGTGGAAAAGTCAGGCAATATTTCACTGAGGAAGCGAGGATAATTGAAAGTGGGATTCCATTAGGCACATTACTTCTCAGCTCCTGAGCCACATATGCTGGAAGAAGGAACACTGAAGTAAACTGCTTGTGGACCTATATCCAGAGGCAAGGGCAGGGGGAACCAGACTAGAACTGGAAGTATAGTGATTTTTCCCCCCAATGTTTCCATTTGTAACCCTAAAGTACAAAGGAGTAGCTGGGTCTATATGATCCTTGGTATTGCAGCTGCCGCTGATCTACAAAGAGGTTGGTGTCAGCTTGCTATCCCCCAACCTACCTGAGGTGACAGAAAGCTCTTGTCATCTTTGGTTCCAGAACTCAGAACTGCTAACCTGAAAGCCATTGCAAAAGCTTAGCCTGTTGCAAACCTAATCCTTATGTTAAGAGCCAATCTCAGGGAAAAGTGAAATCAGTAAAGTTTTTTTACAGCAGTCACTACCCCATCTCAAGATTATGTACTAGTTATACCCTTCCTAGCATGACTGTTTTACCTCTTGCTCAGGTGCCCACATTTCCATTTTTTTATATTACTCTCTGTATACCTGTGGTGGTTATGTTTGTGTGTCAACTTGGCTGGGCCTGGTTGAGTGGCTGGGCAGCTGGTAGTAGTTATTCCCCACGATGAGACTGGCAGTCAACTCCATGGTGGGATCTACCACAAGCAGCTGAGTAGCTGCCTTTGGGATGTGGTCTGCTTCCTGTATATATGGAAAAGCCTTGGGATAGTCTCTAGCTTATGGCATGCTTGGACCCTGCATGTAGTCATGTCGTTGTTCAGCAGCCTGCCATGCTCTACCAACCTTAGGACTTACGATGGACTTAAATTAATGGCCTGCCATGTAAATTCATGGCCTGCCATGTGGTTTGGTAACATTGGGACTGTGACCTTTTATTTGTTGACCTTGGGCTTGTTAGCCTCAGCAGCCAGTAGCTGCCTGAGTGAAGAGATGCTTCTAGCTTCAGTGGGCCGGAAGCAAAAGGCAGAGCTGAAGCCCAAGGTCGAGGGGCTTTCACACAGCCCCTAGAGCCTGACACTTTGAACTCGGACTTAAAGCCTCCAGACTGTAGGAGAATAAACTCCTGTTTGTTAAGGCCATTCCATTTGTGGTATATTCTTGTCAGAGCAGCACTGGGCAACCAGAATACCTTCTTCATATTTCAAAATCTTCCTCTCTTGACCTTCCCCTTTTAACAATCCAAAATGGCAATCTCTTAGAGATCTGTTTCAATACATCAACTCCAAAAGAATAAAAGATACACATATGAACACATATTTTTTTAATGAATTCACCATAAGGTATACATTCCTGGTAATAATTTGATATGTCATATCTCCCCAGGGGTATTTACATTTTCCAAGAAGTTGATTGTTTACCTACTTTTCCAAAGTAAAACCAAAAAGTGAATTTTCATTTATTCATCTAACTGTCCATCCATCAAATAATAGTTAGGAAGTATGTACTCTGAACAAAATACCTTGCTAAAACTGTACAACTAAGACATATGAAAGGCTCCAGCCTGAGGGAATTTCAGGCATTGTTAGTTGCGTACTTGAGATTTGAGGGCAATTTGACTTTGCTTCTTCTTTCTAAAATTACAGCACAAGAGGGATAACCTCTCTCCTTGACTAGAGTGTAGACCCCTTGCAGATGGAGTTTTCTTTTCTCTGTTAATCGTATGTGTACCCTAGTGCTTGAACAAGGACCGCCTTGCACACAGGCATACTCAGTTTCCCTTCAGGGAATGAATGCCTAACATCAGACAAGGATATTCTTATTTATTTTTTACTTTTTTTTATTTTATTTTATTTTTGGCATTGTTCTCTCCCCTCCTCTCCCCTCCTAGCCCTGGTCAGACAGGGATATTCTTGCCCTGAGACCAAAAATCTCAAGTAAGAGATTTTGTTGTACTGAAATTTTGTATCTTAAGTAATATACTATAAAAATAATACCTATTAAATGAGCCCTAGAACCTAACAACCACAACAGAACCATACCACAATGTTTTGTTCTAGATCATTCTGAATATAATGTTAGTCTTCCTGGCATCCTTCCTAAAGGTAATTGATATTCAAGCCAAGGAAAGGACCCCTTACACTTCTTGTTGTTGTTGTTAGGTGCTGTCAAGTCAGCCCCAACTCACAGCAACCCTAAGAATAACAGAGCAAAACACTGCCCAGCCTTGCACCATCCTCACAATCCTTGTTATACCTGAGCCCATCGTTGTAGACACTGTGTCAATCCATCTTGTTGAGGGTCTTCCCCTTTTTCACTGACCCTCCACTTTACCAAGAATGATATCCTTCTCCAGAGAACAGTCCCTTCTGACAACATGACCAAAGTAAGTGAGATGAAGTTTGGCCATTCTTGCTTCCAAGGAGCATTCTGGCTGCACTTGTTCCAGGTCAGATTTGTTCATTCTTCTGACAGTCCGTGATACTTTCACTATTCTTCACCAGCACCATAACTCAAAAGCATCAACTCTTCTTAGGTCTTCCTTATTCATTGTCCAGCTTTCACATGACTATGAAGCTATTGAAAATACCATGGTTTGGGTTTGGCACAGTTTAGTTTTCAAAGAGACATCAACACATTAAAGAGTCATTTTGCAGCAAATTTGCCCAGTGTGATATGATGTCTGATTTTCTGACTACTGCTTCCATTGGTGTTGACTGTGATTGCATATGGAACCACTCAGTTTATTACATATCTGTCCTATAAATGCAACAAAGTTATTACTAATAATTTTCTTAGATTTAGAAGGTTAAAATTATACCACATTTTAATACTCCCTAAATCTAATATGTACTAATATATACACTCATTTTTAAGTCAAAGAGTATTGAAAGTATAAGAATATAAAGCAAAATTGGAATAAACATTGAAAAAACCCTTCTACACTAAAAAAAGAAATAGGAATATTAATTATTTAATTCTGCAAACAGATATAGCTCTCTACAATACACATAGACTTTTTCCTAATGAAAATAGAGTGCCATAAATGAATATATGCATAATACTGAATCTTTGCATAAGTTCTCATCTGGAAAGTATAACAGATTTCATTGGGGAAAATACATATTCTGTAAAATTTGAGTCTTAAAAACAGGACAATTTTTTAAAAGGCTTACATTTTTGAAAGGTTACTTTTATTTTAAGATGTTAATAGGAGATTCAAGTTTCAGTGCTATTCTAATCCATGAAAATGAATGAATTAAGTAGTCAGGAAAAAAATATTTCTTCTACGTGGTCACCAAGTTGGTGTACTTCAAGAAAGATGGTTACCAAACATCTTCTTGCAAAAATGCCTTCTCTGTCTGATCCCTTTATTTCCTGCTTTTCAAGACTGAACCAGGTACATGGATAAACTAGCCTATAAACTCATTTAATGTTTTGTAAGGAGAGATTTTTTGGCCTTACACACAGGCCTTAGTGGAAGACCTTCTTTGAGAATCCAAAGGGTATCCTCTCCTCTGACCATTTCCACCTGTATACTTGTTTGATCTACATTATTTTTGGCAGCTTTTTCACCTATTTTGTAGTTCAGAGATTTTGGTGGCTTATTGTTATGTAAGATGGTGTTTCCACTTCTGTTTCTAGATCTCCTGGTTACTTTTGGATACTTTCCAAGAGGAGAAGGGAGGAAGTGACAGTTTACTCCCCTACTTTCTTACTAGAAGTTACCTTTATACAGAGGGGTATTATGATATGATGTTATAATAGTTATAAGAAGGAATGATGAGAATCTGAACTATATCAAGAAGGAAAAGACATATTTGAGAAATAATTAGGAGTTGGTTCAGGTATTGTTGTAAAGACAGGATGAAGTAAAAGAAATTTCTCCAGATTTATGGCTTGGGTGACTGAGTTAATGGTGACATTTGACAGGATTAAGGATGTAATTCTGGGGGGAAAAAAAATTAGTTATTGTGGTGAATTGCTTGATGTGGCCCTTCTAGCTGTTGTTCTCCATTCTGTGATGTTTTGTAAATCCCATTATCCATGCCTGTTTGGGTTGGTGTGGTAGTTAAGGTCAGGTATCAACTTGGCTGGGCATCTGGTAGTAGTCATTCCCTATAATGACTGGCAGTCAACTCTGTGATGGGATTTAGGTTATTTCTGTTGGGGCAACACAGGTGGAACATATCTTGAATCCTGCCTTGCTGGAGGGTATAATTCAAATCACCACACTTAGCTTCCTTGAGGGTATACCTATGAATCTCCTGGGAAGATTCGCCCTCCTCTTGCTCCGGTTTTATGTCTTGGCTCATCCTCATCTCACTTCTGGATTTGGGAGAGCAGCCGTCATCTGATCTGCTGATCAAGGTTCATCAAACCCTGAGAGTTGGGAGGATCCTCCAGACCTACTCACGGACCTGGGACTCGTCAGCCTGCCAGCCTCCACCACTACTACGTGAGACGAACCCTTGGGTGTCTGTGAGTTCTGTGAAGCATTACAGCGAAATACAGAACGCTAAGACTGGGGAAGTTACTGGGAGGAGGAGGAGGAGTTAATGTCTGAAATGATGGAGTGGTACAGTAGTTTGGACATTTGGGACATCTTTAACCTCCACCCCATGAGGACCCGGCTTGTGCTGATCTTTCTGAGAGAAATTGTTCAAGCAGTTTTGAACATTTGTGCTTTTATATACAAAAAACACAAATTTCACTTCAAATCATATTTTTATCTACATGTGCTAAATAATAATTGTCATTTTCTGAGTGCTCACTATGATAGTTGCATATGTTACATAGTTGATTCTTTAGTTGGCCCTATGTATAATTATCAAGATAAACATTAAAAACACGAAAATGGTACAAACAGCTTACTACAAGTAACTGACTATAAATTATCTCGAACTTTAGTTTTTGACCCATGATGGTGGCTATTAAACTCACTAGAAGATTTTTAAATTCCTGATTATATAAATGAGGAATAAAACAATAATGACCATGATGATAATGGTAGTAACAGTATTAATAAAAACAACAGACATTCTTTATTGTGTATTTACTGTATGCTGCACACTGCAAATTGTTTCACATACATCATCTCATTTAATCCTCTCAACAGCTCTTTGAAGCAAGTATTATTAACCAGATTGTTGCAGATGAGGAAATTAATTCTCAGACTGGTTTGATAGTTTACCATGAGTTGCATCTACTACATATCAGACCTAGAATTTGAACCCTCTTTCCACTAGGCTATCTTAACCGTGTTATTTTATTTGCCATTTATTCTGTTAAAACTCATTACCCTTAAAATTATAGTCATAAATGAATTGATTGTTACTGGCTTTCAGTCACATCTTCTTTTCTTCCTTTGGGTACACATTACATATCTAAAGCAAGTTAATTTAGTGAAAATGCTTTCTCCCAAATACACTATCCAACATAGTGTTGACTATTCTTTGTTATCCATTCTTTACCAGAAATAAATTGTTCTGATACCAATATCAGGAAGTATTTTTAATTAACTAGGACTTTGGTTCATGAGGCTTCTTATGCTAGGAAATCTTTTCTTGAGCGATTTAGTTCATTTATAGCATGTGACTTTATTACAGTATTCAGAATCTTTTCTTTTTTCCAAGTAAATAATTAGTCTACCTTTAAAGCCTGATGTGATTATTTCTTAATAACTTTAAATAATAAGCAATGAAAGACTGGCATAACAAGATTTGGGGTTAAACTTTTTTATAGTAGAATAATGCAGATTTTTCCATTTGTAAGAATGTAGGAGAATAATAGAGGTACATAATTAATACTGTTTATAAAATGAAAAAAATGCAACAAAGGTAGCAGCAAGAACATGTCATTTTAGTCAGGTCTTTATAGAACTAACATTCCAAATTGTGTTCCTCCTCTTCTACTATCATTGCTACTCCAATCTGATATACTTAGAAGTTGTTGTTGAGTGAGGGAGACTGTCTTTTCTGTGAGATCTTTTATGTTAGCCAAAAAACGCAGGAGTCTCATATGGGTCTGGAAATAAGACACAATATATAATATGGACAGGATTTTAGCTTTTTTCTCCCCATTGGAGGGATTTCTTACTAATCACTCTGCCCATTTCTATTTTAACATTTTTTAAATCTAAAGGAGGTTTTTGAGTGAGTTTTTCTCTTCAAATTAAGATTCTTTCCCATATGATTGAAGGCCTTGTCATTTCTAGACATGCAAAATGTCCACAACTGAATATGATAACCTGTTATTAAGGATTGAAATCCATTTCAGTGAAAGGCATCTAATTATTCCAGACCATGCTTAATTCTCTATTTGGGGGGCAGAAAAAAAACACACATGATCCTTCATGTCATTTCACAGACCTACCCCACCATAGTTTTAAAAATATAACTTTCTCTATGCAGCCATGAGTTAACCATCATTCATTTGTTCACTCATTCTACAGTCATCCTCTGAGTGCCTGCCCACTCCTAGAATCAAAGGGTTTCTCTAATATGGGTTTTCAGATTTACTATAAGGGGACAGCATGCAAATGCCTATGATATAATATAAAATAATACATTAATGAAATCATGAGTAGTATATGAATATAAGTGCAGGACTGATTCACAGTGAGATGGGATTTGTTAAGGGTGACTACACGTAAAAATAAATTTAAAATCTTTGAAGGAGATAATGGACAAGAAGTGGCAGAGAAGATGGGAAGTAGTGTTCTATACATAGGAATTGTAGGTACAAGAGAATTAGAAAGAGCAGAGAGACGACGAGAATGAATATGAGTATCAGCACATACTCTCTGAAATAATAGAAATAAATGGTTGATGGAATTCACTTGAATGTGAATCTACAAGTTTTGTCAATAAAAATTTCTATTTCAGTTCCATGGTAGGTAAATACAGTAATCGTGTACTTCAAAGAGGATATATCTAATAATAATGTTGTTGAAGAGGACAGTTTTACAGTTTTTTGGAAGCTAAATTGGAACAAGTCTAAAACTCAGTGAGATGTTGCCTAGGTATGAGGTAGTAACATTTGTACTAAAAAATAGTATAAGTCTTAAAATCTACTCAGCACAGTGTTGTTAGTAGTGGTTACATCTGAAGAATGAGATTGGGAAGGGTAAGGAATGAGGCTTTCAGTTCTTACTTTATTAATTTCTGAATTATTTATATTTTGTTACAGTGGGTATGCAGTTTTTTATACTTGAAATTTTTATTGAAATAATTGTAAATTCTCATGAAGCTGTAAGAAATAGTATAGAGAGATCCCATATACTTTTCATTCAGTTTCCTCTAATGCTAACTTCTTACACAACTACAGTATAATATCACAACTAAATTATTGACATTGATACAATCCACCAGTCTTACTCAAATTTCCTCACATTTACTTGTATGTGTATATGTGTGTGGTGGGTCCATATGTATGTGTGTTTGGTGTTGTACAATCCATGATATGTGTAGGCTAGTGTGTACACAGTAGGTAAGACACAGAACAGATCCATTGCCACAAAAATTCCTAGTGTTGTCCTTTTATAACCATACCAACTTACCTCCTATCCCCACATCTCTAACTCCTGATAGCTACTGTCTTTTCCCCTTTTCTAAAATGTCACTTCAAAAATGAAATATAAATGGAATCTTACCATAAGTAATATGAGATTAGCTTTTTTCACTCAGCATAATTCTCTGGACATTCATCCAAGCTGGTACATATATCAAGAACCCATTTCTTTTTATTGCTGAATAATGTTCCATGGTATGGATGTACCATTTGTTTAACTATTTATCTGTTGAAGAGTTCTAGTGTTAGGCTATCAGACATAAGGCTACTATTAACATTGAATATGGTTTTCACTGAGTGGCCTTCTGGGTGGAATGAGTGGGAAGTTTAAATGGGGCGGTCAAGTTGGAGTCCTAATACATTATTTGAAAACCAAGCAAGAATACTTTCTAAGAAAGTAGAATATGATCAGTAGTGTCAGAAATTGGAGAGAAGATAAGAAGCATGAGAATAAGTAGGGTACAGGACAGGAATTGCTGTTCATAAAGTTTCCAATAGCAATAGATTGAGAGGATGGTGCAAGACCAGTCAGTATTTGTTGTGTTGTACGTGGGATGGCTATGAGTCAGGGCTGCACCTAACTCTGTGCACCTAACAACCACAGGACAGGATTGGTATTGTTAATACACCTCCATCTAAGAAGATGGGATGCAACAAAGTCATAGGGAAGATGCAGGAAATAAGGAAAGAGGCACATAGCTAATGTTTTAAGATTAAATGATCTATAAAAAGTCACCTAGAATTAGGTCATTATTAGAAAGTGTTTTCAGATAAAAGGAATAACCTGAAGACCCCGACAACATAAATGAAGAAACTGTGATCTAGGAATAAGGTCATAGGCTTTACAAGGAAATGAAATAGGAGAACACAGGTCTTTCAAAAGGAAGCAAGTTCAGTAGATCTAGAGCCTAATAGACTGAATTTTGAAAACCAGGTATCTCTCCCTCTGCAATAAAAAGGAAAGATGACAATGTGATTGTGGAGATGGTGTGAAGCCCTGATATGCATAAATTGCAGTTTTATTTCTCTAAAGCTTAATTTTGTGTAAGGGCCCATTTCAGTATGATGATAGAAATCTCAGGCAGTTCAGGATTCTCTGTTTTCCATTTCCCTGGTCCCCGTTTCTCATAGGCCACTGCTGAGGGATCCCTTACTTCTGTCTATCTACCAACAGCTCTCTGCTTCTCCCATGACATTAACAGAAACCATACTTCCACACTTATGCTTGTCACAACTCAGGACTGTCTCAAATCTGTCCCCAATTCTGTCTGTCTAGATACATACACTCAGACATTGACTCTCTGGAGTTATGCTACTTCCTCAGGCTTCTAACCCAGGGAGCAACATGTTTGTGGTCTCTGGGACTCTCAGAGTTCTGTTCTCCTCAACCTCCCTCCATTAGAGTCTCGTGTTTCTTGTCTAGAGGTGGAGTGGAAAGACTGAGTGAGAGGATGCATGATACACTTTCCCATCTTGCTGCAATACTTGTGCCTGTCTGAAGTGCTCAGGGATTTTAGCTTCTATAAACAACCAAGAAGGATGGGAGAGGGTGGCAGTGAATGTAAAAACACCCTGAAGCTTAGCATCTTAAATATGTTGTGGGCAATGGAAGCAAGAGGATAAAGTCATTAAAATTTCTAAAGTATTAAAATACCACCCATACAAAAGAGAATGGCAGTTTATTGTGAACTTACAGAGTGCCAGGTATTTCTTCCAACCCTCACAACAAATTCTTTAAATGTAAGTATTATTATCCCCATTTTAAGGATGCAGAAACTGAGGCTTTAAGAGATTATGTAGCGTGCCTAAGGTGACACTTCCAGTCAGGGTGAAGCCACCTCTCTCATGTATACCTTTCTGTGTGCCTTTAAAAGCAAAGGTAAAGGACAGGATGTAGTGTGACAGTAGTTCAGAGGAAGCCCCTGTGAATAGTTTTGGTCTGGGGAGAATTGATACAATTAGAGAAAGTAATTGGTAGTAGTCAAGAGAGAAATAAAGATTGAGCTAATTCAAGTAGTTGAAGAATTGGTGGCCAAAAAGAAACTGAATTCTATCCTAAGCACTATGAACTACCATTTAAGAAGCAGAAATAGCACCTGTGAAAGGGAACCAAAACTGATCATTGTTAGGCCAGGTGTGGAGAGAGGAGTGAAGAGTTTGTGGCCCTAGAAAAGACAATAGCAAAGTAAGTGATTATGAGAAATAACACAGGGTGATAAGTAGAAGGCTTGTGTTTTTGAATAAGGAACACATAAGTGAATTTGGAAGTAAAGTAGTGTTCCATAAGGAGGAAATAAAGATGCAGGTTAGTAGAATATGAGGAAGGTAAGGGAGTTTGAAACCATGGTATTGAAGAGGTAATTCCATATTAATTCCATATTACTTAATTCCATAATTAATTAATCAATTCCATAATTAATTAATTCCATAATTACATAATTCCATATTACTTCCCCCTGTTCTTGTTGGAATCTCTTAACCAATGGATTTGAACTTCAAGTAACAAAATGCTAAAGAATGTTCATGGCTAAATGATCTGGAAAGGAAATCATAGACTGAAAGTGCCAACTCTCCTTTTGTTCTCATTAAATATAAGAAGAAACAAAAAAGTAAGACTATAGAAAAAAATATAGGTTTAGAATGATGAGAAATGATTTCAAAGGCAGACTCAATTTCTTTCTGTATGATCTTAAGCAGGTTACTTACTTTCTCTGAGTTATAATTTCCTAAGATCGACAGATAATTATATTTATATAACCATTTGGTTGAGAGTTTTAAATAAGATTACAATCAGGTACCTAGCACGGGCTCTGGAACACAGCAGGAGCTTCTAAAATAACATTTCTCAAGTCCCTGCAGTGCTTATTTTATTGAAAAGATATTTATAGAGCATCTAATTTTGTGCCACAGGTAATATTTTAGTCAGTATAGGTCATATAATGCTGCAGTAAGGAAGATCCCCCAAATCTTAGTTGCTTTAACTAAACAAAATTTCTTTTTCTCACTTACTCAATGTCTGCTGCATGTCTGGGTGGCTTTACAGGGCAGCTGTCCTTTATGTGACAATCCAGAATATTTCAGTCTTTTAACCTAACCATCTTAACACAAGACCTCTTTAAGGCACTGCAACAGAGAAAGATTCTGCAGCAGACACTGTTCTTAGGTGCTTCTACCTGAAAGTGACACACGTCAATCAGCTTACAACCCATCAGCCAGCACTAGCCCTGTAGCCCCACCCTACTGCAGGCAGATGAATGTGTAGTCTTTTGTGTGCCCAGAAGGAGAAAAGGACAGGATACTAATGAACCCAAGTAGTGTATACTAGTACTCACCAAGGCACTGAGTCTTAGTTAGTTTAAAAAAAAAAAAAAAAATCATTATTTTTCCTACCCCCATGGAGCTCTCAATCCAGAGGGACATAATGCTAGGAAAGCTTTAGCATCCATTAAGATCCAGGTTGCTGCTTAAGCAAGGCAAGGAACTAGATTAAAGAAATTTCATTCAATATGTATAAATTTATGTGAGAAAATAGGAAAGGGGAGCAGTGTAGTTTAAGTGACAAGTATAGAGAACTTAGATATTTTCAATAAATATTTACTGAATGAATGTTAAGTAAGGAATGAGAAGAAATTTAGCTCTAAGAAACTAAATGGGAAAGGCAACAGAGAGAGAACAGATATAGGAAGAAAAAACACATGGAAACAGTTTATGCTTTTCAAATGTTCTGAATAATATTTGGGAATAAAAGCTGTTCTTGCTGTATCTACTGCTTCCAGTAAGCCTGAAATATTTCTGTGCTGGTCTCTTCTGCCATAGTGGGGGTGTGGAGAAATGAGTTTCCAGCCAGACTCTTTCATTTTTACCTAGTCAAGAATGTAGAAATTGTTGGGAAGCTTGGACCCTGACTTACCTTCTAGAATGTTTTACGATAAATCAAATTTGCTGGATTGGCAGCTGTCAAATGTGGAGAGGCCACAGGAAATGAGGAATTATGCTGCCATAAATGCTGGAAATGTTACAGACTTAAGTAAAATTTCTACAGGATGCTCTGATCAGGGTCATCATAGAAGGGTCTAGAGACACTGGAAGAAAAAAATAGAACAGAATTGAAAAGAATAAAAAAGACTAGACTTACTGGTCTGGTAGAGACTGGTGGAACCCCTAAACTTTGGCTCTCCAACACCCTTCAAATCTCTTAACTGAACCCACCCCAGGGATCACTTTTCATGCAAACAATAGCCAGGCCAGTAAAACGAACAGTAACGCCTGAAAAGACCATGTTCCTCAGAACAATCAACCATACCTGACCAAAGGGCAGCATTGGCCCAAGAACAAAGTTTAAAAGACAGGAAGGGGTAGGAAAGATGGGCAATGGAAATGGGGGACCCAGGGAGGAGAGGAGAAGAGTACTGGAAGTGGGATTGCAAGTAAAGTCGCAGAAAAAAAATAAGTATAAATTGTTGAATGGGAAACTAAATTACTATGTAAACTTCCACTCAAACACAGTAACATGTTCAAAAAAAAGAAAAATACCTATAGGAACTGTTTATTGACAATGTTAGAGAAGAGTGACTTCTTAAAAACATTAAAGATGATCTACATAAAAATTTATTATAGAAAACATGAAAAAAAAAAACATTTATAATACAACTCTTAGAGAGAAACACTGTTAACATTTTGGTATAGTTCATCCCAAACTCTTTCTAGGTACCCAAATCATTTGTCTCATAAAAATAAATTATATAGTATATTATTCTGTCACCTCCCTTTTACTTAAAAGTATATCTTAAATATTTTGTCATGTCAAAAAATATACTTCTACGACATTATTTTTAATGGCTGCATGGTATTGCACCATATGTATGTGTCAATATATATTTACTTATCTCATTAGCTTGTTTAAAGATGATTGCCATTATAAGCAATGCTATGATGACATAAACTAAAAAGAAAAAACTATATTATACGGGAGCTCTGGTAGCATAGTGGCTAAGGGCACTTGACTGCTAACCAGATGGTTAGCCTTCCATCCCACCAGCCACTCCTCGGAAGGAAGATGGGGCAATCTACTTCCATAGTGATACTGCCTCGGAAACCCAAGGAGGGGTCGCTGAGTCCGGTCCAACTCGACGGCACGTAACAACAACAACAACATAAATTACACAGTATGATGAACATACGCCAACTAAATTTCTGTGTATATTTTAGGTATTTCAAATGATAACTTTTCTAAATTGTAATTAAGAGGGAAAAAGTTTTACAGATTGTGGAGCTTACTGTGTATACTACCAAATAGCCCTCTAAAAGATTATTTAAGTTTATATTCCTACCACCAAATGGGTGAAAACAGAGAGGTGTTTCTTGTCATTGTTAGGTACCATTGAGTCTGTTCCAACCCTGTATACAACAGAACAAGGCACTACCTGGTCCTGTGCCATCCTCACAGTCATTGCTCTGTTTGAGCCCATTTTGCAGCCACTGCGCCAATCCATCTCACTGAGGCTCTTCCTCTGTTTCACTGATGCCGTGCTTCCCAAAGCATAGGAGACACAGGGAAACATCTTTCTGCTCTTCTCTGCTTGCAGACAACGTCCATCTGACATCAGCAATGATGTCCTTCCTTCTGAAGCCACCTTCAGTTTCTGGCAGTCCCTGTCTATGGACTGCTGCAACTGCTTTTTAATTATCTTCAGGAGCTCTGGTAGCATAGTGCCTAAGGCACCTGACTGCTAACCAGAAGGCTGGAGGTTCAAACCCACCAACCACTCCTCGGAAGGAAGGTTGGGCAATCTACTTCTGTAGTAATAATGCCTCGGAAACCCAAGGAGGGGTCACTGAGTCTGGTCCGACTTGATGGCACATAACAACAAGAACAGCAGCATAATTTTACTTGTATGTGATATTAATAATACTGTTCAATAATTTCCACATTCCACTGGATCACCCTTCTTTGGAACAAGCACATACATGGATCTCTTCCGGTCAGTTGGCCAAGTACTGTCTGCCAAATTGCTTGGCAGAGACAAATGAACACTTCCAGCATTGCGTCCGTTTGTTGAACCATCTCAATTGGCATTCTGTCAATTCCTGGAGATGTATTTTTTGTCAGTGCCTTCAGTGCAGTTTAGACTTCTTTCTTCAGTACTATTAGTTTTTGATCATATGCTACCTCCTGAAATGGGTGAACGTCAAACAATTCATTTTGGTACTGTGACTCTGTGTATTCTTTCCATCTTCTTTTGATGCTTCCTGCAGTATTCAATATTTTTCCCACAGGATCTTGCAATATTGCAATTCAAGGCTTAAATTCTTTCTTCAGTTATTTCAGCTTGAGAAATACCAGTTGTGTTCTTCCCTTATAGTTTTTTAACTCTAGGTCTTTGTACATTTCATTATATTTTACTTTGTCTTCTCAAGTGTCCTTTGAAATCTTCTGTTTAGCTGTTTTACTTCATCATTTATTCCTTTCTCTTTAGCTACTCTTCGTTCAAGTGCAAGTTTCAGAGTCTCTTCTGGCATCCATTTTAGTCTAATTTTTCTTTCTGTCTTTTTAATTTAGACATAAATACTTGAAAGTGTATATTATACAGAATAGTTTTAGAAGTATTGCTCTTTTCCCACCCTCATATGCCATTTTAGTTCATACTTCTCCACCCATGCATTCTTGACATCAGAATGGCGCTACCTTTTCAGGCAGCTGGCATGTTTCCCACCACCTGTCATCTGTAATTCAGTCTAAGCTGTTTGGGATGCAGGACTTTGTGAATGTGTGTATGATGCCATCACTGGAAATCTTTTTCCCAGCTATAAAAACCTACTTACTACTCATGATCTCCACTAACCACTTAGTATATTGCTTTTTTTAAAGGATCTTTAAAGTCCTTGTTTTTAGCAATATCAAGCACTTAGAATTTTTAGGTCATCCCTGCAAAAATAATTACCATATTAAAATCTTTGCTGGTTCCTTTTTCACTGGTTCTATCAAGTGAATGATTTCTAAAACCATTCAAAACTTGTAACAGTTTGCATTGTTTCAGACTAATGCATCTACCTGAACAGTACTTTGTCCAAAATAAAAGAATTAAGAAAATGTCCAGTACTATGGAAGACTTTATAAGGACTTTAGTGTAAAATGCCTCTTTTCCTAAGGGATAATGTTGAGGAAGGAAAATCTCACCTTAATTTGGTGATATATTATGGTTTAAACAAAAAGAGAAGATTGACACAAAATCTCCTTTGTACTCTTATGCAAAGTCACTACTGAATATGAAAGCTTTTGTCCACCAATAAGAAATGTCTAAAGAGTATGTAGAATTGCAATGTGTTTATCTTGTATAGAAACCCTGAAAATATAGGTTCATAAAGCTGGGTGTTTTGATAATACTCACATTGGAATCTTTCAAGAACTACAGCTTCTCTCCAGTTAAACCTCCTTCCAACCCCAAGCCACATCTACTTTTACTTTAATACAAAAAAAAAACACTGATCCAGAAGAAATATTTAGAATACATAATGTCTTGAGGATCCATAGCCAAGATGTTTAGAAGTCAAAATGAAAAATATAGATAATTGAGAGGTTAGATTTCCCTATAATGTTACTCCCTCTTTAAGATATGTTATATTGTTTCTGTTCTTTCATCTTAAGTATTTCCAAGAGAATCAGATTAAAAGAACATTGTACAACTTGGGTGGCAGTTATATGGTTGATATGGTTGAAGATAGCATATGGTATATTCTATATTTTGAAAATGTTTTGAGTCTTTGTTCCTGCCCACAGCAGTAGTATATATGAGAATTATCCAAAAACTTCCTGTGGTACCTGTATGTAATGCATATCATCTTAAAAAGCGACAAACATTTTGCCTTCTTTGTTGTTTGAAGTACATCAAACCATGAGAGATTCAGAAATGTAAAACTAAAATAAATTATGTTATAGAATTTTAATTCTATAAGATGTTACAGTTTCATAAGATTATAAATGCCATTTTAAAATGTTAATTAGAAGATGCATTTGTTTTAATTCTTGATACTGAAAATATTGACTGAATTGTGAATTAACACATTTAGGGTTGCAGATGTCATTTTTCATGAGATTTCCTGAATGATGTAATTTTCATATTTCATATAGCAGTTTGATCAATTTACAGATTTATTTTACATAATTAGTTGGTAAATGAGAAATTCAATTGCTGATATAGAACTATTTTTTTGTTATATAAAAAAGAAGTTAAAATTCTGAATTATAAATAAAAAGCCAAATATTTTGAAGACATCTGGTCCACATCTGTTTGAAATAAGATAATTTAAAACAGTGTAATTAAATGCAAGAAATACTGAGATATTCACACCTTACAATGTAAAAAAAAAAAAAACTTATTCCATTTTAATGTGATTTATTGAATTGGATAATTTAAAAAAATAATAATTTAGTTTCCTTTAGCCTCTATTCTGTCATTACAAAGAAGACTGACAAGCTAAACAAACAAAAAATAATTCCGTTTTTTCAAAAGCCTTTACTAAATAATCCTGTTTTTTCAAAGCCTTTACTAAATTATCATTATTATTATTCTTTCATATGTTGAATAACTTCTACTCATAAATTAATAGTCAGCAGACATTGACTCAGGTCTACCCCCTTTTGATGTGTTTATAATTCTCCATTCATTTATTTTAAGTGAGAGAGTATATAATCTCACTCCCTAAATTGTGAGTTGCTTGTGGGAATGAAGGGGCTCGATAAATGTGAGAAAATAGTGTTCAGGCCCATGGAAATGAAAAGCATTTTTGGAACATACTCATGATGAACCTTTTTTTCATCGTGAGAATGAACCTTTTTTTCTTCTTCTTTTTTAAAAGCCTGCATTGAGTAGAAAAATTAACCTTTTAGGAGAAAGGAAAATGTACTACATTTTCTGTAACGTAACCTTAAAATGTGAAAACAAGATAGATTTCTCCTTTAATAAAAGGCTGCAAAGCCTTAAAACTTCAGTAGTGGTGCGTTTTGATCATGAGGGAGAAGTTTGTAGACGAGAAACCACTTGGTGCTGGTGGGTTCTAGGGAGAAAGCTGTGCTGGGCTGCCAGAGGCTCCTCTAGCCAGCACTACACCACAGACAGAACTGATACTATGGGAAGCAAAAACGTTTTTCCTAATACATACCCTAAGGTAATACAAGTTGTATTTCGTGTGTTTATTTTTAGGGAACATGATAAAGATCCCGAGAGTTTTTTTAAGGTATTAATGCATCTAAAGGACCTAGGACTCAGTTTCCACGTCTCTGTCCTTGGAGAAACCTTCACAGATGTCCCAGGTATTCCTTTTGAATTTTCTAGTGTGTATTTTTATAGATGACATAAACTCTACAATTTAAGTATTAATTTCCATGTTTCCCTTTGTTAGAATAATCAAGATGAGCACTGTTAACCAAAAGATTATACGACAGCATTAAAGTCTGATTCAATTAAAAAAATACTTAAGTAAGCATTCTTTGATTTAAGTTGAGAATGTGAAGTCATCTTTTTTATCAAATATAGTTTATAGAATGCATCTTGATGTAAATAAAATATATTGCTTTAGGCATCTTAACACTTAAGGAAAGTGGAAATTTGTAATTGGATATATAACCTCTCACCTCTGGGGTCACTGGTTTGAATCCTGCTCACATTGGCAATGACTGAAATACATTACCATCTGTTAGGTGGCTCATGTAAAGCATGTTGGCATCTAACTTATAATATGGAGTGAACTACAGTGTATACCATAGTTGTCATGGTCCATACCTTTTTATTGTACTTGAGAAAAAAGACAAAAATTTGATGCTGGTAGCCACAGATCCTGTCATCCTTAATGGATGGATATCCTAATAGCTTACATAAGCACTTAAGGGTTTCTATTTCTTTTAAGCTTTCAGTATTCGGCATTTTAAAAAAAAAACTCTGAATACACAGACAACAAAAATTCAAAAATGGCGTTTGCCTTTGTTCATTATGAACTCCTAAGGACCACCTAAAGTGTACCTTTACTTAACAAGTATGTATTGAGAACTATACCCATTCCTTCCTTCAGTAGCCTCATTTGACATGGCTCCTCTTTAGTCCTTGCAATTTACCAATACCAACCTTTTTTTTCTGTTCCTCTAAGGTACCAGGCTTTTTTTCAGACCTGTGGATAATTTGCCTGTTTATTTCTGCTTTATCCTTTAGATCTCAGCTAAGAAGCATTTTCTTTCAATATGAAGCTTCATTGTACTAAGCTTTTTGTTCATGGTGTTTACCACAAATCCTAATTATATAATTATGCATGTGAATTTGTTTTATCTCTCCTTCCAAGCACCTACACTAGCATGTAGGTGCTTGGATGTCTGTCATGTTCATCACTATAAGCCCTGCACAATGCTTGAGCTCAGTGAATATTTGTTGAATAAATGGCTAAAATAATTTAAACTTCCAGCCTTTAAGGAACTTATGGTTTGGTTGAAAAGGGGACCCTTGTATATAAGCACAGGAAACAATGTAAAACACAAGTTAATATAATTATATGTTGGTATTTGTGATCGACTGCTAACCTAGAGGTTGTTGGTTCAAACCCACCCAAAAACACCACAGAAGGAAAGGCCTGACAATCTACTTCCATTAAAACAACAGCCAAGAAAATCCTGTGGGGAAGTTCTCCTCTGTAACACACAGAGTCAGAATTGGCTCTTTGGCACCCAAGAACTACATAAGACTTAGAATAGTGTGCTAATTGAAGAGCTAGTACTTGAATAGCCAAAGATATTTGAATAATCAGAAAAGAAGGATTGGGATTGTCCAACAGGGGGAAACACACAGGCAAATAGAAGCAAACATTTTAAATATTATGTAAATGAGGGAACAACTGCATTGACTGCTACTGTGAGGTCTCTAATATAAATGAAACAAGAGATTTTACATGCAGACCTTAATAAATAGGTAATGCATTTGGATAGGTAGGATAGGGCCAAAATATTGAGGATCTTGATAACTAAAATAGATGAGGTAATGGTAAAGAATAGGGATTCTAAATCTTAAACAAGGAAGATACATGACGAAACTTGTATCTTAGGTATATCTTCCAGTAGTATCTAGGCAGAATCATAGTGAAACTCTACACTGGAGATCCAAGTGTGATTTTTCTGAGGTGATGGCAGAAAGGTTAGTGGAAGTGAGTGAGATTCTCAAGGAAAACACAGAAAAAAAATTGGTAGATGGATGACTGTGGAGAAAGGAAAGAATTCAACTCTTGCAAAGCTAATGAGTTCAGTTTTGTTTGTGCCAGCTTTAAGGTACTTGCAGATGTACTGAGAAAAGTGGCTAGAGGAAATTCCAAAGCAGAAAGCTTCCTAGCCCCCTTTACCATTGTATAATTTTAGGCCACCATTACAGGAAAAGACTAGGTTTTCACTCAGAGGGCCACATTCTTTGGATCACAGCCCTCCCGTGCCACACTGAACTGATTAGAATTGCATGCAAGGTTGAAAGTAGGGTGTGGAAGTTAGAGCTGAAGTACCTTGTGCTCAGTAATTACAGCTCCTATCTTGTTGCTCACTTTGGCTCCAATTCAACACATACTTACTGAGCATTATGGGAAGGGGATTCTGTGGTGAACAGGATTCAGTTTGCCTTCAGGGAGCTCTGTCTCAGGGAGCCACTTATATACAATTAACAGATACATTAACACATTACTGTGAAATAATTATGGAATGATGTAGAAGCCCACAGGAAGGGGTATCAGATTGTCTATGTACACACTTCCATTGCTCCCCATCTTTGCTCCAAAGGTTTCCTAACAAGCCATTCTTTGTAACTTCAGCCATTATTACCAGCACTCTGGTTTATTCAACACTTAATATAGCACTTACTCTGTACCAAGCATTCTCCTAAGCCCTTTACAAATATTAACTCTAACTCTTTATAACAGTCTTGTGCAGACTTATTATTTCCATATCTTCCAGGTGGACAGACTGAGCATAGAGAAATTAAATAACTTACTCAAGGTCACACAGCTGGGTTGTACTTTTAACCATAGTGCTGTGCTGCTCTCCATGTTCTTCTTGCTTTCTGACACAACTGTTTCTCTAAGTTTGAACATTAATTTATCCCCAGGCCCTCAACTAGTACTCCTAATCTCTTATCTTGCTGTTCCTCAAAATGATTTATGTACTTGCAATACCAAAACAAACCAAACTCACTGCCATCAAGTTGGTCCCATCTCATAGCGACCCCTCCTTTGGTTTCTGAGGCAGTATCTCTATGGAAGTAGATTGCCCGGTCTTCCTTCCCAGGAGTGGCTGGTGGGTTTGAACCACCAACCTTCTGGTTAGCAGTCAAATGTCTTACGCACTACACCATCAGAGCTCCTGGTACTTGCAGTAACATATCTAAAACTCAAATTGTAAGACCAAATTATTCATTGTGTACTACCAGAGAGAATTATTCTCAATACTGTTAACATTTGTGAGAAAGTGGTTTCATGGAAATAATTGCAATTATTATATTATGCTATCAGTAACTACCATTTGTTGAGAGTTTGCTTGTTACCTGGACCTTTGCCAGATTAAAAACATGTAATGTTCATAATAATCCCAATGCAGTAGGTATTATCCCATATTACAGGTAGAGAAACTGGAGTTCCAAACATCTAAGTCACTTTAATTTCATAGCCTGTGAGTTATCTTTTCTGTTTTACATAAGATGTATTGAAAACCCAAGAAAGGTATACTATATGAGAACAGGGCCATTGCCCTTTCTCCAATTTCATTCCCTGCAGAGCTTTTGGGGGAAACTACCACATCACTGAGCAAACAATCTCCACTAAATCTCTTTTGAATATTTCAAAACTATAATGCAGAAACTGTATATTCTATTCTGTATACAGTCTCCGTATTGTTCATTATTTTCAGGTGAAACATATGTTAGAGATGATTGTAATATGTTTTTTGAAAAATGTGGTAGACTTGTGAGTTTCCATTACAGTTTATAGGCAAGACAGTTAATGACCTTTCCAAGGTCACACAGCTGGGTGCAGTGAGAGGTCTGGGCAGTAAATGGCGGTGAGGCTAGGAGTAGAACTTGAGAGTCAGCCTCCTCATCCCTACTCACTTATGTATTTGTTCAATACATATTTTTAAATATATACTTTGTTCCTAGCACTATGCTAGGCACTAAGGACAAAGTAATGAATAAAGCAGACATGTTCTGTGATCCTTGGGAATTTGTATTCCCACTACACTGCTTTTATTCATCACTTTAAAAGCATTACAGGTGACATTTCTTAAGCACTTAGCATGTGCCGGTAGTATTTTAAGTTCTTCATGCATTACCTTATTCAATCTTCTCAAAGTTATAAATTAGGCACTTTTTTAATCCCATTTTATAGGCACAGAAACAGAGCTCTGGTGGCATAGTGCCTAAGGCACTTGACTGCTAACCAGAGGGGTGGTGGTTCAAACCCATCAGCCACTCCTCAGAAGGAAGGTTGGGCAATCTACTTCCGTAGCGATACTGCCTGGGAAACCCAAGGAGGGGTCGCTATGAGTCAGATCCAACTCGATGGCAGTGAGGTTGGTTGGTTGGTAGAAAGATTAACTACTTGCCTGAAATAACCCAGCTAATCAATTGTGAAGCTATAATTAAAATCTAGTCAGTGTGTTTCTAGGATTGACCTGCTCAGCCCGTGTTCTACATGGAAGTCCACAAAATTATCCCTGATTTATAAGTAAGGAAGTAGGAAATGTTAATGATGAGAGGTTCTTGGCCATTCATGTGAAGTGGTTTCTCTTTTCTCTGCTTATCTCTTTGCAAATGGAAAGTTAAAAAAAAAACAAAAACTTGAATTATTTTTTTTTTTCATTTCCTAAATATTCCCACCCGAGATGTTAAAATGATCTCCCTCCTCTCTCTTCCATCTGTCTTCATCAGGAGAAAGATGTAAAAAGCAATATGAGATAGAAAGATATCCCAAATAGCATTCAGCCCATATTTAGTGCTCAAAAAATACTATTTGAAAGAATGAGAGAATGAGTTTCACAAAATAGCATAGTCAATTTACCTATCTTATCCGAACTTTAGGATTCTCTAGGTGGCACAAATGGTTAAGCACTCTACTACTAGCCAAAAGGCTGGGGGTTTGACCCTCCCAAAGGTTTCTTGGAAGACAAGCCAGGCGATCTTCCAAAAGGCCCCCACCATGAAAACCATGTGGAGCAGTTCTACTCTGCACACATGGGGTCCCTGTGAGTTCAAAATCGACTCAACAGCAGCTAACTACGTGAGGAACTCTACACTGAAACACAATTTCCAAATACTAGATAGTTGGTGTGCCTGAACCAAGTTAATGTTATTTTCAATCATCTCATATGCATGCGAGAGCTGAACAATGAATGAGGAAAACAGAAAAAGAATCGATGCCTTTGAATTATGATGTTGGTGAAGAATAGTAAATATATGATGGGCTGCCAGAAGAACAAAAAATTTGTCTCGGATGAAGTCCACCTAGAGTTCTCCTTAGAAGGGAGGATGGTGAGCCTTCATCTCATGTACTTTGGACATGTTACCAAGATGGACCAGTCCTTGGAGAAGGACATCATACTTGGTAGAGGGTCAGTAAAAAAGAGGAAGATGCTCAACAGGATGGATTGTCACAGTGGCTACAAGAGTGGGCTCAAACATAGCAATGATTATGAAGATAGCACAGGACAGGGCAATGTTTCATTTGACCCAACGACACCTAACAATGACTACAAAGAGTTGGTGAATGAAAAGTAGAAATATCTGAAGGACAAAATCCTAAGACTTGAGCAAGTGTAAATTCTAGGTGATTTATATTCCATTTTCTGTTTTTAATATAACTAATATAGATTTAATGTAAATATGTTTTCAATTTTATGTCATCTTTCAGTTCTTAGTCAGGATAAGATGGGTTATGGTAAAGTAACAAACAACATTAGAATTTCAGTGGCTTAAAACACCTAAGATTTATTTCTTGCTCACTTTGTATGTTTATTGTGGGTGGGAAGGAGTGTTCTTTCTAATCATCGTAATCATCATCTCTTGGGAACCCAAGCTAACAGAGCAGTCAACATCTCAGACATTGCCAGTTACCACACCAGAAGGAAGAGAATGCTCAGGAGGGTCTCCCATCAGCAAGTGAGTGCTCTGACCTACAAGTAACAGTTCCACTTAAGTCCTTGAACAGTTGTAAATCACTTCCCAACAAAAACAGGGCCAGGAAATGCAACCCTGCTTTGTGCCCAGAAGTGAAGAGAATGGAAATATTTGGTGAACAACACTACTAACTGACCACCTCAGCTCTTCACTATGCATGTGATCTCTTGCTGATCAGAGAGAAAACCAAGCCTATGTAATATTTCTGCCTTAATCTGGGGGAGATTATCCCAGGAAGTTAAAAACTCTTTAACATATTAGAAGATTGCCAGCAGTCCTCTTGCTGGAGACAAGCCAGCTGGTATCAAGTACACATCTAGCAACTGTGTCCTATAAGACAGAACAACTATGAAATCATGTTGGTCTCTCTGGGAATGGAGTTAATTATTACTTACGGGTGACATGGCATTTTAGAAAGCTTACAGTGGTTGTCAGCCAGGAATAATTTTGACCCCCATGGAACATTTGGTAATACCTATAAACATTTTTGGTTGTCACAGCTGTGGGGGCCAGAGATTGTTACTGGTATCTAGTGAGTGGAGTACTCTGCTCTAGTGATTAGAGAACCCAGGAATACTGCTAAACTTCCTGCAGTGCACAAGACAGCCCGCTCACAACAAAGAATTATCCAGTCCAAAATGTCAATAGTACCAAGGTTGAGAAACCCTGATTTAGTATAGGAATTGAAGTCAGAAGACTGGGTTTGGGGCTAGGTCCTGTAGCTTTCTAGGTTAACCTCAGTTAATTAATCTGTGGGAGAAAAGAAGAACACAAAACAGGAAAATAATAATAATAAAAGCACATCTCCTACCCACTTCAATGACTTATAATGAGAATTTCAGCACAATTATATAATTGGGACAAAATGCTTTATAAACTATGCAAATTTTAACTAGAAGACTTGTGCACTTCCCTTCAGAGTTTGTAGATAGAAGCGCAATACATTTTGAATGTAAAGAAGACAATAATGATGCTATACCTTAAAAGTCCCACCACTCATCTGTCAGCTTGTCATGCTGTGGTGGCTTGCGTGTTGCTGTAAGGCTGGAGGCTATGCCACTGGGTCACCCATGGTGGACAGGTTTTAGCGGAGCTTCCAGACTAAGACAGACTCAGAAGAAGGAAGGGGCCATCCACTTCTTAAAGAATTGGCCAGTGACAACCTTATGAATAGCAGTGAAACACTGATATAATGGACCGGGCAGTGTTTCGTTCTGTTGTACATAGGGTTGCTGTGAGTCAGAGCTGACTTGACAGCACATAACAACAACAACCTTAAAAGTTAATTCTTTAAAACAAAAAAAAAAAATTTTTATTGCCATTATTTTAATTTTATCCAGAAAATTCAAAGGCCATTCTGTTACATGAAGCATCCATCAGACACCATCTTACAAATGAATCAAAATGTCTAGAGAGTCCTCACTACAAATATTTTTCTCATGACAGGGTCATGTTGTGAGCCTTTTGAGATGGTTTTATTGTTGTTGTTTAAAAAAAAAATACTCAAGATATCAAATCAGTGGAATGTATATTTAAGAGTTTCCCACCAATGATAATTCCAAACAAAATATTATTTTCTATGAACAACCAAAGTCTTGCTTGAGGGCTCTTTGTTCTACACTGCAGACATGGTAGGAGATGGCCAGAAAGGATTATGGGAAACTAGAAACTGAACTACGGTTTTGCAGACAGAAGTCTTTCTGGTTCACCTTTAATTGGAGGTTAAGAATAGTATGTGGAAAGCTTCTGGTTAGTATCTGGCATGGCAGTGGTTATTACAGTGATCTTGGCATATTCCTGATCCTTAGTTCTGGAGTCAAATGTTGGATAATTATATAACATTTCCCTCCTCTCCCTACTCCTGCTTCACTTAGCTCCCAGCTACACTCTTATTTTCAGCATAGCAGCTACACTATGATTGAAATGATATAAAAGTTCTAGGAACACAAATAACTCATGTCACAGTAATATAAAGGTATAAAATTTTGCTATAAGCAGAGTCCAGCAAAAGTAAAGTGTTTTGGTTACCTAGTGCTGCTCTAAGAGAGGATACCACAGGTGGAATTGCTTTAACAAACAGGAGTTTATTCTCTTACAGTCTTGGAGGCTGGAAGTCTGAGTTCAAAGTGCCAGGCTCTAGGGGCTGGGTGAAAGTCCTTCAACCTTGGGCTTTAGCTCTGCCTCCTGCTTCGGGCCCACTGAAGCTGGAAACTTTTCTTCACTCAGGCAGCTGCTGGCTGCTGAGGCTGACACACCCAAGGTTGACAAGTGAAAAGGCACATTTCCAGTGTTACCAAACAACACAGCAGGCCACTAATTCAAGTCCATAAGTCCCAAGATCAGCAAGGCATGCAGGCTGTTGAATGACTTGGCTACATGCAGGTTTCAAGCATGCCAACAAGCTAGAGATTTTTCTCAAAGCTGCTTCTTACATACTGAAAGCAGGCCACATCCCTAAAGCAGCTACTCAGCTGCTCTAGTAGATTCCACTATAGAATTGATTGCCACTCTCACCATGGAGAATAACTACATCTAGCTGCCCAACCACTTAATCAGGCCCAGCCAAGTTGACACACAACCTTAACTACTACAATTCTACCCCTTGTCAAGTTGGCACCTGTACAGATATTCATTGGGTGGCATCTGTACAGATGTCTTTCACTGGGTGGCTCCAGTCCCCTAGTTCCTCTGAGTGGCAAACTTACCTCCTTGGTCTGGTGGGCCCCGTTCCTCTATGTCTTGGGCATGGCAGCCATGTCTCCCCACTCTTGGGCAGCAGCTGTGGCTCCATCCCACTGACCCACATGAACGAACAGCCCTACACTCCAGAACCAAGTTGGTGAAGGTCTGACTTGCCAACCCACAGAGTGAGAGAGCTGAGCACTTTTAGGCAGGAGGCTTCCTGACATAGTGAGGTGCATCTGGGCACTAATCAGCAGGCTAGAGAGCTTTGTAACACTTGTCCAAGTAGAGCAGTGGTGAGGTAAGGGCAAAGGGATGAGAGAAATGCCTGCCTAGAGGCATAGCCAAGAAGCTGTCCTGATCAAAGAACCTTATCCTGTGTTATTCCTCTTATGCCTACTCCTCAGTTATCAACCATCTCACTCTCTAACATTTTACATTTATATCAACTTTGAAAAATTATCTGGGCCACACATAAGGCCACTGCCAGGCCCGGGCACACTCTGACGGCCACCTCAAACAATATGCCAGAAGGCAACAACTGAGCCACATGAGGTATGGCAGCCAACTCGCTGCAGGACACCTTCTGTTTGTCAGCAAGATCATGGGTGGGCAGGGATCAGCAAGGCAAGGGCCTAAAGGTGCTGGAGAAGTCAGTAAAGAAACAAGAAGGGGAGAAGAGAGATAGGGACCACATGAGGCTGTGGGACCAGGGTAGTCAGAGGACAAATGGGGTTCTTTGCCAGGGCAGGCAGTGGGAGGCAACAGAGGGATAACAGTGATGTCCCCCACCCCCAAGGTGGGTGACAGGAGTTGGTGGTCTGTGGGCAACTCTTCACCACCACTACCACCACCACCTCTACCCCTAACCCAGGCAGGCTCCATGGTGTTGAGGAAGTCCTAGTGGTGAGGAAGGGCCCACCATGCCACATGCATTCCAAGACATGCCAGGGGTGCCCAACGGGCAGTGAGCAACCTAGGGTGGGGGCCTGGGGTGAAACACCAGTGCCCAAGATGGGATGCAACCTCAAACTCTCACATAATGCTGATTTCACATAATGACCTGGTCTTTAGAACTTAACCATGGTAGTAAGTGAAGAGTGTAGAAGTAGTAAGTGAAGTAGTAAGTGAAGAAGTGTTCCTACTGGATGCTGATCCTGAATTGTAACCTGTTACTTCCCTAATAAACCCTGTAATTGTGAATTTGGTCTGTGATTTCTGTGTGGTCATTGCAACAAATTATCGAACCCAATAGAAAAGTAGAGAGGGCTGTAGGAGGGAAGGTTAGTATCAGAATTGGTAAAAAGTTTAGAG
Source organism: Orycteropus afer afer (assembly GCF_000298275.1). Classification (NCBI taxonomy): domain Eukaryota; kingdom Metazoa; phylum Chordata; class Mammalia; order Tubulidentata; family Orycteropodidae; genus Orycteropus; species Orycteropus afer. Next base: position 17,543,654 of record NW_006921610.1, read on the forward strand.
AGTGGAAGTATGTTTGACCTCCATTTCATGGAACTCAACAGTGGGCTGATGCTGATAGGGATTCTTTCTCCTCCTCCTAAAGTTAGACAAGGAGGTCTGATGCCATGCTACCATTTGTACACGTTCCAAGCAGTGAGCTAGATCCTTTACATCTGTTACCTTACTTTATCCTCATAACATTGTTCTCTGCAATAGAGATGCACAATTATTTTCTGTGTACAGATGATGACACTAAGGCTTTAGTTAAATAACTAAGGTCACATAGCTAATAAGGAATAGAGATGATGATATCAGAAGTAATCAATACTAAGTCAAATCTTGGGAAAAAAAACTTTAATTTTGCCAATTATAAAATAAATGTACCTTCAAAGGAATTTTGAGAGAAGTCACAATGATCAAAGCAGCAAAAGTAAAGGCATACCATAACTAAAAATGGCCAAGTTTTGGGGAAACAACTTCATGCATGGTGATGGCAAGGTAACTTATTTTTCCTGAGACACATAAATTTCTGTACTTTTTATTTGAATCAGTAATTTCATATCAGAGAATTTCTCCCATGAAAATAATTCCAAGAAAGAAACAGATGACAAAAGTTACACTTGTCTCATTTTCTTTTCTAATATCTCATAGTCAGCAGGTCACTAAGTTCCTATTCATTTTGAACTTATGCCTCTTTCTCATTTCTATTGCCATTTTTCCAGTTCTTGCCCTTATCTTCTGGGACCTTGACTCCTACAAAGACTTCAAATTCGTATTGATATTCAAGTCATTTACTACTACTATCAGTTTTCTTTCTAAATCCATATCATTTGAGAAGATAATATGAATAAAAATCTCTCTCAGATTTTCTGCAGGATGATGTTAGATTTCCTTTGTAGCAAATGAGGTTCTTCAGAATCTAACCCCAACCTAATCTCTCATGAATTCTGGTTCTAAGCCATTTCCTGAATAGATCTATGCACTTACCACTTCCATGTCTTTTGTTATTTGTTGCTTAAATTCCTTTCCCCCTCTCACATAGTCTAAGGAGCTCTGGTGATGTACTTACTGGTTAACACATTTGGCTGCTAACCAAAATGTTGATGCTTTGAACCCATCAGCCTCTCCATGGGAGAAAGATGAAGCAGTCTGCCTCTGTAAAGATTTATACCCTTGGAAACCCTATAGGGGCAATTCTACACTGTTTTCTAGGGTCACTATGAGTTGGAATCAACATCATGGAAGTGGGTTGTTTTGTTTTGTTTTGTTTTTCCTTTGGCTTTCTCACATAGTCACACACATACCTGTTCTGCACCTGGTAAAATCTCACCTTCAGTGTTGCTTCTTTTCCTACACCTTCCGTTCCCCTTCCTTTCCTAATTGTTTCACAGCACTTGTACTCATTGTATCATTCTCAAAGTACATAACACATTGTGCTATGGTCAGTTGTCTCTTGGAGGTGATAAAGTGCCATGTTATAAATGATGGAAATACTTTGCAAGTGAAGAGTACAACTTCCTAAAAAGAGACAGCTACACAGAGTATTCTCCAATTGGAGTAAGCCTTCCCGGCCCACCTCTTCGTAATACCCCTGACAAGGGTAAAATTCAGTACTTGAGAAGCCCTCTTCCTTTCTCAGGAAGGATTTATTAACTCTGCCACTGCCCTTCTCTTCCAAATGTACAAGAGATTCTGACAATTTACCTACTTACTCACCAGGTGCAGGAACTCGTAGTAACTGTTCCCGTTCCTCAGCGTTTCCTTTGGGAATTGGTCCTTTCCCTCTCCACCTCCATTCTCTGGCAAGCTGAAACTCTAGGCATGCTAAAAGTATCCTCTTCCAGCTTCTGTAAATTCTATAAATTTCTCTTTTCTACTGAAACTGAAAACCAGAATCAATTCAACTCTCAAGGCAAGATCATTTATACATCCTACCAGAGGAAAGACCATAAGATAATATGTTCCAGATTACAGCTCTCAAAACATCTCTCAAGAAATTATTCTCAAAGGTTACAACTTTGAAAACATTACTGAGGAAAAATGCTCTTGGTTCATTCAACTGTGCCCAAAATTTGTGAGAAATGTACACTTGAGAAAGAGACAAGGAAATAGGTGAATTAATTAATGAATGAGAAAAGGCCAATGTATTAATAGACCAATAAGAAATTAAAAACATTATAATTTTTAAAGTCTGTGAATGTAGATATGATTTAGGATTAATAGATAAAAGGTCTTAAAATGTAGATGTTACATTACTTTAGCATTTTGTTTTTCTCAGTTCCTATACTTTATATGGTCATGATTTGGGTTATGACAGGGTCAAAATAATAATTGCCCCAATAACTATGGTGGAAGTCCTGTTTCATACACTCATGTTTCCTGCAATGCCTGTCACACAGGATTCTCTAACACAGAAAGTAGTACAAGGGGGAGTGAATATCTGCATCCAACTAGTGAGTTTTTCCAGCTTTATCTTTCTTTGCTAAATTTTAACATTTGTAAAATTGAAGCCATCATAGATAGTATTTCAGTGGGACCTGTATCTCCACTTACTGAACTTGAGAATGGAAAATATTCCTTTGTGAATTTAGAAGACTGAGGGTCTAGTTTTAGCTCTGCCACTAATTAGCTGTATCACCTCTTCTTACCTTATTTCTTGCATCCTTAAGATAATGTCTTTCATCTTTAAAAGATAAGGATGGTAGACTGAGAAGAATTTTAGAGATTTGGGTTTCTTAATTTTGAAAATGTGGTACATATCCCTAAAGGGATTTCATACAGTGTACTTTTTTTTTTTTTTTTTTTTCGTAAAAACAGGTAAAATTATTTTGCCTTTTCAAAACCTATTTTATTCCTCCGCCTTTTGATATCTCTCTGCACTCCCAATCTCAAACCCCTCAGAGTTAAGAACCATTAATCTAACCCAATCAATTATTCCAGCCACCCCAGTGATACTTTTGAACCTGTCATTGTTTCTCACTGTCTGTTTACCTCCAGGTATCATCAGGAGTCATCTTTCATTTTTTACTGCATCCATTCTTACTTAGGTCCTATTACTTACTTAGGTCCCAATTACAGGGAGCTCTGGTAGTATAGTGCCTAAGGCACCTGACTGCTAACCAGAAGGCTGATGGTTCAAACCCACCAGCCACTCCTCAGAAGGAAGGTTGGGCAATCTACTTCCATAATGATACTGCCTCGGAAACCCAAGGAGGAGTCACTATGAGTTGGGCCTGACTTGACGGCACATAACAACAGCATAGTCACCCACTGTCCCATCATGGAAACCTTATCTAACATCAGCTTTGTAAAAATGAGCTCCAAGTATCTCACCTTTTTCTCTTCTCCTGCCCTTATCAAATTACTTCCAACCTCATTGGTCTGGCTTTCAGGGCCTTCCAGTATGTATGCTTTCAAGTACTTTTCTAGCCTTCTTTAATCAGTTTGCATGTGTATCCTGTGCTGTAGGCTAGATTACTCAGTACTGCCTGAAAATAACTCGTATTTTACCACTCAGGGCCTTTCCCTTCTCCTCTGCTGGTCAAAGCCCTACCCATCTCCAAAAACTTACCTCAACCACTTTCCCTGCCTCTCAAAACAGATATACTACTTTCCTTCTTTAAATCTCCATGAGTTTTTGTTTGTTTGTTTGTTTGTTTTTTAATGTACCTGTTGTACTTCAGTTACAGATAAAAGGTTCTTGAGGGTAGCAATCATACCTTAACTCACTGCCATCGAGTTGTTTCCGATTCATAGCAACCCCATTGGGTTTCCAAGGCTGTAAATCGCCCCCTCAGAGCAGCTGGTGGGTTTGAACCGCTGACCTTCTGCTTAGCAGTCAAGTGTCTTATCCACTACGCCACCAGAGCGTCTAACTGTATATGACCCAGAGATCCTAATGCAATGATGTTATGAAACTTTTGGCCATAGCCCATAATAAGTACATTTACATTGTCCATATACAGCATACCCATGTGTGTGTGTTTATTTAAAATGGAAACAAAACCTTCACAATATAATGCATATTCTTACTACATTTGAAGTACTCTTGTATTTTCTTTTCTGTTCTATTTCATTTCCTTTATTGCTGGTTCAGTTTTACAACCATTTGTCACAGTTGGAACATAATAAAACATTGCACATAATAGGTATACTATTATGTATGTTTAATTGAATTGAATGGAGTTTTTCGTGAATCACTAGAAATATTACTGATTTGTGAATGTATTCAATTAATCAATTTAGATATACTATGTCTATTTAGATTTTACTTTCACAAAGTCATCTTTTGCATTCTTAAAGTATGCTGTTTTGCTTTTACTTATACATTCATGAGCAAACTGATCTGAGAAATCAAATGCAGTTCATTTTTATCCATTCTTAGAGTAAAATGATGAAGAAATTTGGTTGTACAATAATTATCATTTTAATAACTAAGCTCTTAAGATTAATGCATTTGATATATCATAATAGTTGCTATTTATTGA
>NW_006921610.1:17553119-17594841 GCF_000298275.1 Orycteropus afer afer
ATTGTATTATTGTCATGAAATGACCTATTTCTTCAAAATATGAGAAACTTATGAGGATGAATTTCATAAATTTTTCTTAATATATATTGGCCTGTTTAATATATTTTAAAACATAGTCATGATCTAAAAAGTGGGTATAGTAAGGTTTAGTATTTTAACAAGGCAAAAATAATAACGGTAGTGGGTTTTCTTTTACTTTAGTTTGTCTTTTTAACCTGATGAAGTAGAAATATAACCATGAATAAGATAACTTACAAATAAAAGTTAAAATGCAGAATTTTTCATTTTTTTAATCAAAACTCAAATAGTGTCATTCCTATCTTAGGGAATTTTAGTTAGCAGAGGTTTTTTGTTTTTTTGGTTTTTTTTTTGGAAATGGCATGGTATATGTTCATACGATGACTCAAAATGTAACTTGGCCTGCAGTTTTCTTTCAGGGAACAGAATACTCTAATACAAATCCATTATTAAAAAGCAGATAACATGTGCACTTTCTGAAATGCCTGGGACTTTGCTCTTTTGATTTTACATAATTACAAAAGAATGTTCATATGTATTTGCTTTTCAATTGGCACAGCATTTTAAAACTGAGAGTCTTCAAATAAAGTTCATATTTCCTTTGGTTCATAAAGAATTTTCCTGGTTTATATGCTCAAAACTTTTGTTGATGCTTTATATTGCAGTCACAATGTATTTTATAGCGGTGTAAGAATTTCTGCATCCCCTGTGCATGGAGAGAAAAAAATACTAGGTATTAGTGTGATTTCTGAAATTAGTAATTGGCAACTAGATTCTGTGCTTTTCCACTGTGTTATCTTGCAGCTTCTATGAGTTTTAAAGCAGAACTTGGAGCTCAGTATTTTTCCAAACTTTGTAGCATCAAAGTAAAGACTTCATTCAAACTATTTTCAGTTAACATAATAAAATAGGCAAAGCATCACCCACTTAAAAACAACTTAAATTGCTTGTACTTTGTCACTGTAAATAAACAAAGTAAACATTGACATGACTTCAAATTATTCTTAGGTTGAAAAAAATCTGCAGTTCAAAATAAAATTCTGTCTTTGGTCAGTGTTTTGGATGCAATTCAAAGTTTCTCATAAAATAAACATATTTTCAAGAGCGTTTTGAATTTTACTGCATAATTTCTAGCCAAAAGAAATTATAGTAGTTATCTTTAAAGTTTATTATATGTCAGATCAATAGCTATTATGCAAGAAGAAGAACAACCACTGAGATGCAATACCTTCCCTCTACTTAACCCTTACTACCATTACATGAAGAAAACTTCCTTTAGGTTGTCTTTGGGGAAACCCTCTCACAAAGTGAAACTTTCTTTTTGTGTTTGCTTAATCATAAAGGTATTCTTTTCTGATAAAATGGAAAATGATCTAAATTTTCAGGCAAGAGAGCAATATGTTCATTAAAGCAATCTTCATGAGAGTTTTCCCTTCAAGGAAGGGGGCGGGGGCGGGGATAGTTTTACTTTCTGCATAATAACAAATTGTTTTGAAGTATGAGCTTAAATGAAAGTGCCCCATCACAACAGATTGTAGATTATTTTTTCTGATGCTTTAAAGAGTGTCTCCATCATTTCCACGGCTATAATGTTAAAGTTAAGTATTTGCTATTTTATTTAAACATTTTTGAAAAATGAACATTCTGGGGCTTTGCAGCATTATTAAGAAAAGCTGTCCATACTTTACCATGTTGTTACATGTGTTTATCTGCTGATTATAAAATGTGTTAAACAGTATTTTAAAAACAAAAAAAAAAAAAAAATGCAGAGCTGTGCTTTGATTAATTCACTGAACAAAACATATGCTGTTGGTTCTGTTCTATGAAATTCATATATGATCAATAAAATATTTTAAAAGAGCAACTTTGGCTTTTAGAATTGTACTGCCGACCCTGCTTTTCATTCCAGTTCATTCTGAACTCACACTGTTAACTTAGGCAAACAAAATCACTTTCTAGCTATGATAGTAATGTCTTTTTAATGTATGCTTGTCCTCTTTCTAAAATGTCTTTAGGTTGGAAGCTGTGTATTGTGGTTGTTACCCACTTTGTCCCAAGGATTTGGTTTATCCCGAAATATTTCCAGGTAGCTGCTTTAATGTACTTTCGCCTTTCTTGAAGTTTAATACATGATTCATGCTAAATGAGAAAGTTTGAAAATAAACTTAGGCAGGAGCAATTGTTTATTTGGCAAGTCAACATGTTAGTGTTAAGGAAAATTTTATGTGTTTTAATACATTAGAGTAAGCTTATATTTACCATCTGTTCTTTTAAGATAACAAAAAAGCAAGTTTTCAAATAGCATTCTTCATTGTTAGCGTACACATCCCATAATGATGGATTTTTATAAGCAGGTCGGAATTGCTGCTTACAGATTTTTTTTTTAATGATATACACAGAAAAATTGAGGACCGAAAGTCACACCAAATTATTTAAACAATTGACTAGTTAATAATATGCAACTGTTGTACGGGGTACGTACGGCTACAGTACCAGTTCTTTGAAAAAATTCTCATCACTAAATATATCACATATGCATTGTGTTACATTAGAATAATGTATTTTAATCACCCAAAGGAGATGTCTAAACATCACAACTACACAGTCTTATTTAGCATTAAACATCCTTGTGAGCTGAGGTAACCTTATAAAATCATGCTTAAATAATGTAAAACACAAGGCGGCACAGAGCAATATGCATTTTTAATTAGTAAAGTGACTAATATCAAGTGTGTGCTTTGAGGTTTTTGTTTCATTAAAAATGTATCTGTTTTTCCTGCAGCTGAATATCTGTATTCTACACCTGAACAGCTTTCAAAAAGGCTTCAGAATTTCTGCAAGAGACCAGATATTATAAGAAAACATCTCTACAAGGTAGTTATTGAGAAGAGATTTACATGTTATAAATGCCATATTGAAGTACAAAGAAAAATCTTAAAAAAAAAAAAAACATTTAATTAACAGACTAATGTTTAAAGGAAACATGCTAGGGAGGGATATTAGTTGTTACACTAACAAGGATTAATTAAACTGGATGCCAGTTGTATTAACCTAGGTCTTATGAAATACGTGCACTTAATGCACGGTACATGCTTTTTTTTTTAATTTATTGTTTTCTAAGATGACTGTCCTTTACATTTAGCCCCCAGAGGCTTATAAAAATGAACCTGGATTAATATAACTCATTAGTTTAAAAGGAAGTAAAGGAAAGATTCCACAATTATACTAATGAGCATAAGCCATTCTTCCCATCATAATGAAATCTCCAGTCCTCAAAAATTCAGGTGAATAACATAACTGAAGTTTAGTGTTCATTTTTGAACAACTTGAGAGATAATTTTCGAGAACCGAATATTTTCATTTTCCAGTTTGATAATATGAAAATCATCGGTTTATTTAGAATTGGACTGTCAGTCTTGTCTCTGAATGGTGAAGGCAAAAGGAAAAAAGTGTAAGTGGCATCATCATTCAGTCCCTCATTCATTATCTTTCCTCCCATTGTTTGAATCAAGAATTTTACATTGTTGAAATAATAACACAAAGAGGCCTAGTCTAAGTAATTGAACTCGGATAAATCTGCTTTACAAATGTTGGAGGTGGCTCTAGGCCATGAGTAATATACCTTTTTATATTCTTTGAATGTAGCTTCTTCATTTTACATAAATTCAGGATAGTTTACAATCTATCAGTTTTATAATCTGGCATATTTTAATTTTCCTATGTTAATGTATAACCCTCCCAAGTGAAATACAGTTGTCTGCCTTTTTTCTCTCCTTCCCGTTTTCATGGCCTAAAATACATATTTACATAGTGATACATCAAAACATGACTTTGTTTTTGCAGGAAACAGTTAAACTTCAAGAAAAAGAGAGAGAACCAAAAATGCAATTTAACACCCAATTTCAAGCTCATTATCTTTCATTGTCTATTAACTTGGCAATGGTTCAGAAGGTAGCTCATAATAGTTTAAAATGCTGACTGAACAGTTCCAGGCTTCAGTATTACTCCTTGAGTCAATACTATTGTATCATATACATGGGAAGCTTCACAGGGAAAACAGTCCTCCAAGGTTTACTTCAATATTTTTTCATTTTCATTTTTAAAGTTCAGTAGCAGTTTTGTCTATGTAAAATATTAATCCAATGGTTGCTCACATGGTAGACCACCAAAATATGCAGAATATGAAAACTGAGGAAACAGACCAATAATTATTAATACAAATAGATTCATTTTGTATATATGACACAAAACTATTTTTGAAGAGTTAACCTTTTTTTTTTTTTTTTTTACTTTAAGGTGAATTGTTGATAAAGTAGTTATAAATGTATTGCACCATTAAAATATATCAGTTTTTAACTTTACTTCTGGTTAGGCCTTATTAACCCTGTTATTCTGCATCTGCACATTTTTAACCATTTTTAGAAGTTACTGCAACAGGTTGCCTTTAGTTAGAAAAGAAAAACAGATCTCTAGTTTAAATATTTTAATGCAGCTGCTGCCATAATTATAAAATGAATGTCAGCTTAGTGATATTCTGTTAAAAAACTAATTTCTTTATAGAACTTAAAAGAGAATTTTTACCTTAAAAGCTATCTCTTTGAGTTATAACTACTTATATGTATATTTACATATATTTTGAGCGTGCCCATCATAAAATGGTCCATCTTAAAGTTTTATAAATCAGTAATTCATGTATAAGCATTTATGAAAATTTATAATTTATTCAAAAGGATTTTTTACCTAGAATTTTTTCCTTGTTAATCTATTTTCCTATATGCCATCATTTATAGTTCTTAGTGGTATTGTATGTAAATAGTGATCTCAAAAATATATTAATTCATCCAAGAATTATAAGTAATCAATGCCTTTATGATAAAATTATCAGGAATAACTGGCATATTACAAGGCTTCATGTTATATCCACAGGAACAACCACGGTTTTTAGTTTGGTTATTGTAATAGAATTTAAAGCCAACACAGAAAGAATGTCTTCTAAAACTTCACAATTAAGATATAGTAAATTATGATATTACTTTGTGTGTTATAAATATATACACTTTCCGATAATGTTTGCATTTCCTAAATACCAGAGAATTGTTAACTCCAAAGCAGCTTTATATCTCCTTTTTTTATGCAGTAGAAGAGGATCCTTTTTATACTGTAAGGAGAATGTTTTTTTCTTTTTCAGATACATTCCTTTGGACAGTGCTGTTTTGGTTTTATGAAACATATGCTTCCAAGATCTAAAAGGATAGAATGTTACTGAAATCTTTAATTTGCTCCTTTTACATTTTTATACCTTATTTGTGTGTGTGTGTGTGTGTGTGTGTGTAAAAAGTTTATATTTTAAAATCATCTCAACTTCTTATCATACAGAGTTCACTTTAGGATAGGATTTTTCATATAGATTCACACTTAGAAATGTAATGACTGGAATAAGGCTACTAACACTTGGCTTTCTTCTCACATGAGACATTATACTTTCATTATGAGTGAGAGTTTTGGGGCTATAACTTGAAGCAGGATTTGAAACGGAATGCTAGTAACTAAAAAGCAGAAACAGAATTTGATACTTTTTTTCTTTAAGTGGTTCTTTCTACAGAACAGTGTCATGACTTCCCACCTGAAATGTTTAAATTCTTTGTGCACTTGCACGTGGGCATATCATCCCCTCTCCTCTTACACACACCGACCCACACACGTTTTTCTTAGATCTTTAGAGAAATTCAGTGCATGCAAATACCAAAGTTAGTGAGCCCCTTCTTAATAAGTTTGTGTCTAAACTCACTTTCTTGTACTTTCAGAACATAACCCTTTTCTTAGTAAGGGAGGTACACTGGCTTCCTTGGAAGGAAGATGGGGCAATCTACTTCCACAGTGATACTGCCTCGGAAACCCAAGGAGGGGTTGCTTTGAATCGGTTCTGACTTGACAGCAATGAGTTTGGGTTTTTTTGGAAAGTAGGGCTTCACTTCATCCTCAATAGGATGCATGTCTATGACTCCAGAGGAGCTCTGGTGGCACAGTGGTTAAAGCACTCAGCTGCCAACCAAAAAGTTGGTGGTTCAAACTCCCCGACCACTCCACAGGAGAAAGATGTGGCTATCTGCTTCCGTAAAGACTGCATTCTTGGAAACCCTGTGGGGCAATTCTACTTTGCCCTATATAGTTGCTATGAGTCGGAATTGACTCAACGGCAACGGGTTTGCTTTGATTTTTTACATGACTTCCAAGCCTAATTTGAACACAAGTTTCTAGATGTACTCATCAAATAACCAGTCAGGTATTGACTTCCTACATTAACAATAGTTCTTTCCAACCTGAACAAAGTCAAACTCTGTGAAGTTGTATTTTCTTTGCTATGTGATTTTACTATGTGATTTTACTTACTAACGCTCTCAATAATTATTTGAAATCACTACTTCATGTTTTTAGAGAGCCTTTGATCATTATATTTTAAAATGCTTTAGAAAAAAAAAAAAAAATGTTACAGACATGCCCTTGTTACCAGTATTGAAAATAGCACAAGAATACAAATGAGGCAACTGGATAAGGTAGACACACCCAAACTAATGGAAAGGATTCTCATTCCTGTCCAGTTTCTAATTTACTTTTATGAACAAATGGGGGGGGGGGTGGAGGAAGTTGTCATTCTTTCTTTTACTTTTCAAGAATGCCCTGTAGTTACTCAGAAGATAGCTGCTGATTGTTATTTTGATCTCCTCTTCAAGTTTTTCAGCATTCAAGAAATCTTTATAACCTGCTGTTATTTGGAGAAGAGAAGAATTTTTAGATTTCTGCCCAAAACTGATTCCAAACAGTGATTAAGCTTACAGTTCATACTCAATGCCCAGAAAAGCCATTTGTGGTTGTCTTAATTATGTCAGGCTATATCTACCTGAGCCACAGCCAAGCCACTTTAAGTTTCCTTCAAGAGACTGGTCAATTTAGAGTCCCCCTTTAATTCGAGCTTGTGCTCTAGATGAGAATAAGGTGTTGCTTACTAAAACTAACTCTCCTCCAGAGTTACTACTTTTTTCTTAAAAATGAAAACTTAAAAAGCATGTGACATTTCAAGAACTACTAGAACCTGAATTAGCACAATTTAACACTAAGTCTCTCTTAATTCCTCTTCCACCCTTCCCTCCTTCTCTTTTTGTTCTCTTTTCTTCCCTTTCTTCATCCTTCCCTCTCTTGGTTTTATGTGATTTGGTTTTCCTTGGGTTTTTCTAAATGAAATATAAGCAAAAAACCTTCAGCACCATAGATACATTCTGGGTGATTAAGTTCAGTTAGAGGTTTTGGCCTTTTGTCCTTCTCTGCTACTCATTTGCAGTCTGGTTTTAGGTGATTTCTTTTCTTTCTTTTTCTTTGGCCTCTATATGATTCATCTGTAAAACTGGAGGAATTTTTTTTTTTTAAAGATCTTAATAGCATTTTCCCCCCTGAGTTGTGCCATAATGAAATAATGAATATAAAACCAGTTTGTAAACTTTAAGCGCTTTATAAATTCCACCTAATAGTAATAGTATTTATTTTGTGCCTCCGCCACTTAAAAGTAAGATCCACATTAGCAAAAAATGTATTAAGATGTTGTGTGTCTTGTGTTTATAAAAGTTCAAGTTGGATGATAAACGTCTAATAGCTGTCATCCATAACATAAACCAGGAAATACATGTTCAGCAGAATGTACCCATTTGCAAAAATGGTAGCTTTCCCCTATGGTTGGAAATACAGTTAAACCAATCAGGTACTAGGATTTCCTGAGATGATGAAATTTGAGAAGCATTTCCTTGGTGGCTTTTTGAAATATAATTGACCTAAGTTATTAAAATTTGCAATATGAATTTTCAGCATACTTTTTGTTTCTCAGTCGTTAATGCTTCTTCATTTCTTTCTCTTCTCTCCCTCCCACTTACAGGGTGAAATGGCTCCTTTTTCTTGGGCAGCCCTACATGGTAAATTCAGGTCTCTGCTTACAACAGAACCTAGGGAAGATTTGTGACAGATGGGGCTAAGTCACAAACTTGCAGCCTAAGGCAGAATCTGTAGAACTTTCCAGAGTGTGCCCATATTTACCTGATCAGAGAGAAAAGAAAATCTGCAGAGGAAGCTGAGCCTGGCTGCTTGTCATAGCTGACACAGAGCCATCTGCCACAAACCTGTGGCGGCTTCAGATCTCCAATCCCTGCCACCACCCCAACTCAAATTAAATACAGATTCCTAGAGACGTTATGATGGTTACACATGTCCTCGGCATCACATGTAGGAGACTGTTCAAAAAAAATATGTGGCCTGTTGTATAACCGCACTCATGTATCCCATATGTGGTGCCACATTGAATTTCCGGTTGAATCTGTTTTTATCCTTTGTACTGGATGACATGGTGCCTGAATTCTTTCTCTTCGCCGACACGATGGCAGCCAAACTGCAGCTTCAAATGCTCGCACTTGGCTGGGTTTCTACCTGGGTTGCCAGGTTATCATCAGAGTCTTCTTGTGTCCTCAAAGGGCCACAGGGTCTGAAAGGAGGATCAGAATGCTACTGGACTAATTGGGCAGCCATCTCAGAATTGTTTGTGGGAAAAGGGCTGCTTTAGCACTTTCCTTTTAGCAAATTAATGACTCTCCAGCACAAGGGTTTTTAAGTGAAGGTATTAATAAGGGGTCTGGCAGGTATTCCCATGATTCGCAGTGTTACATTTGCATTTAATTAATCTTAAAGAAAGTTGCAAGATAAACAGCTGTAATTCGGACAAACATCTCTCTCATAAAATGAACACTGAGATACTTGTTTTAATGTTTTTTCAGAGCTAAACTAGAGAAATCAAAATGCTTCTAACAAAAGTAGTTATTTCGATATAAATACTTCTCAAAAATATTTGCATCTAGTTACAAATACAATCTTTTCAAGATAAATCACTTGTGATTCCAATAGTCAAGCTGCTATATTTGTTGATGTAAAGATGTTTTGAACAGTTAGATTGTAAAATAAATTTTTAATAAAGTACCCAGTGCAATTTTTAATTAGCATATCTCATTTACGTGTAAGTGTGTACATCTATCTGTCTGTTTCTCACTTAACACTTCCTTGTGTCAGAGACAGTGAATACAATTGTTTCTTTTCCGGATGAACAAGGATCTGTTTTGCAAATGTTTGTAAGATATTATGACATTTCCAAGATTTTCTTTGCATTCTGGAAAGCAGGAGGTAAACATTTGTAGTCATTAAGGTAAAGTCTGTTGATAAACCATCTTCTGTTTACTGACAGGTAAATTGTAACTTTGCTTGCTTTTGAAATGAATAACTTCTTCCCACTGCAGGGTGAGGAGCAGCCAGGGAAAGGTGGATAGAAAGGGGACAGACCTGGCTCTCTGGATTCCGGACAAGATCGAATGATCTAGCTGTCATCTGAGGTTGAGCAGAAGGTAGTTCAGAAATTCAGTAGGGCCCGTTTGACAGGTAGCAAAATTGTAAGCAAGAAATAGATCGAGGTCAGGGAGTCAGGTACAGCCCTTGGGATAGAGTCAGTCTTGCAGATCAAAGAAAACAGTTCAGAATCCAGGAAGCCTGGGGATTCTAAAGCAGGAACAGTAAGAAGCAGAAACAGTGAGCACTGTCTTTGGACAGGGCTTTCTCACCCTAACCAGTATGAGATTCATAATGTATGTTGACACAGAACAGCTCTGACTTCCACTCCTAGCTCCTAGGGAAGTCACTGGACAAATAACCTCCTCACCCGTAAAACAAAGGGCTGATTTCTGAAATTCCTCCCAATCTAAGACTTTGAAACTTGGAAGCTGGCACATGTGCTCCTTTTGAGAGCAAAAGTAAAGATATGAATAAGAAATACAGATATGAATAAGAAGTAAAGATATGAATACACTTTTCCCTGGCAGAGTTTATCATCTACTGAGATGAACTAGACTAGTCAATTTGCTTCAGTCAGATAGGTGCCATGTCATAGATGATATCTTGCCAAAATAATTATTATCTCACAGCCAGGAAACATATTTAGACTACCATGTTGTTCTGTCCTGAAAATAATGGGCTCAGATTTTACAGTGGACAAGATAGTATATGCATCACAACTATCCATATATATGTTTTCTCACTGAGTGATGGAGAAAAATATTAAATACCTTTCAGATAGGACATCCAAAATATTTAAATATTTTCCTGATTTTGGGTGAATATAATATTGAAAGTTACCTGTGCACTTTTTTTTTCCCTACACCCATAAAACTCAAAGTTTATGACATAAAGTCAGTTTGACTTTAGCTGTGCTCAGCATTCCTTCTGGTATAAAAACTTACATTAAACTTAACACTTTTTAAAGCCATGCTGTCAGATCTTGGTATTGGTATACATAAGCAATAAAAGAGTTTTGTAAATGTGTAATTCTTAACATTTGAAGAGATGTAACTATATGAATGTGTGTGTATACGCACACACACGTGCTTCTTAACACCCATGATATAGTAGAGTGGAGTTTTATTAAATGAGTTAACTCATAGTTTGAAGTTGGAATGAACTGGGAATGCAAGTTAACTCTTTAATTCCTGTTTCCCATATTTTCACTAAAACATTCACATGTCCCTGTTATTTTTTATATTGAATATATTCGTTGAAAATTTTGGTATATTTTTAATATTCAGTTCTGTTAATTTTATTCTTTTTTAAATAATCACTAAATCATTTTTAATTTTAAATATCTTTAAAAGTCTGCCTATTGTCAAGACCTCTGATTCCATGTCTAGGATGCCTGCCCTGAACTCACTTTATGGTACAATGTTAACTGTGTTACTGGCTAAGAGTTTCTATAATAAATAACAAGGCATCTAAGTTCTTAACCTGCTCAGTTATACCATGTTTATCAGGAAGACAGTAGACAAAAGGTGTTTCTCAAAATGCTCCTTGTATGTTTGTTTGTTTTTGTGGTTTAGGTGAAAGTTTACAAAGCAAATTCATTTTGCATTAAAAAATTTATACATTTTTGTTTGTTTTGTGACAGTTGCAACCCCTCAACTGTAACAGCACTCTCCCACTTTGGGAAGCATGTTTTGGTTAGTTTTGCTACCAAATTGTTAATCCAGTCAGATGACCATTTTACCTCCTAAGGTGGAAAGAGCATATTCTGGCTTTGCATGAGAAGATGCCTCTGCTTAATGAAAGCCAAAGACCTCAACCCTGAAATAAACCGTATAGTATAGTGGACATTGGAGAAAGTCTGACATGACTTTCTATCATGTCCATCTATGGGTTCCTTTCTCATAGAATTGCTAAGCACCATGTCTAACTATTGTCTGTGCTATTATTAAATACAAGATGGAAAACTACAGTTCTATAAACTCTGTTAAAGGGTTATAAGAGGAAAATGAAGGCAGATGTTAAATGAGCCCAGTCTTTTTTATCTTGAAAACTTCAGAGCTGCATGATGGAGCACAAGAACTCTCTGAGCTCCTAACCACATTGCCCACTTCCCGTTGTGTTATCATCCTCTTTCCTCTTTAAGACACAGGGGTGACTTGTGGCTCTGTCCTTTTGTTGCAGGTTTTCTGTGACAAGGGAGGCCTCCCTAGTATCTTTAGGATGTCATGGCTTCATTGTGAGGTACACATGGCTTCAGGGACCAGGATCTCCACCCAACCTTCAGCTCATTTCCATAAATTCTAATTTGAGATCAGGAACTTTCCAATACCTGAATGATTCCTTATTCTGTCCCAGGGCTCTGTGTTAATGAATTTCAACCTAGAAGAGGTTCATAATTTTTTCATAAACTAACATAAGGAATTGGTTATTCTTGGGAGATAATCTAAGTGCTTATATTGCTGTCCTATCAGTTACTGCCTAAGGCCTTTGACTGCTAACCAGGAGGTAGGTGGTTCGAGCCCACCAGCCACTCCACAGAGGGAAGAAGGGACAATCAACTTCCCTAAAGATTTGCCACCTCAGGAACCCAATGGGGGTCACTATGAGTTAGAATTGACTCAGTGGCAGTGAGTTTTTTGGTTTTATCAGTTACTGCATTCAAATAGCAGACCTATGGTGGGATGCTAGAAGATGTGACTTCTCTAAAAATACTTGATTAACACATTACTCTAGGAATTTGAAATCCTTTATAGTTGAAATTCTAATGTTCTATCATTTTAAAAAAGAGAAAATTAAGGTATCATAAAGTGGAATACTTTGGAGTTGAACTGTTTGAAACAGAAAGACTATGCAGGCCTTTCCCAGCATGGAATTGTAGACAGAGTCCTGCCTGCAGACTGGCTGTGTTTGGCTAATATTCAAATGCCTTAGGCACTGTGCTACCAGAGCTCTATTATTATACTTTAGGGAGACATTCTGTCTCTGTCACATACCACTCCCTGAGGTTGTACACTCTGCTGAATTTATACATTTAGGTTATTTTACTGGCCCTCCTGATAAGCATTTACTTTTGTAACCTCCTCATTTTAGTTGTAGAGAAACTGAGGATGTAAGGAAAAATTGACTTCTTTGGATCCCATGGTGATAGCAACTCTAGAACCCCAGTTTCTCAGGCTCTTTCAGTAAGCTGTAGTCAATGTGATTGGTCAAGACCACCCACCTCTAAAAGAAAGCTAAGAAGGAAAATATCTGTCCCTTCATTCTTTTCCCCTTTCCCCTTTCTTACTTTCAGAAGAAACATGGCATAACCTTGTTAGGGGCTGTCGAGTCAGTTCTAACTGATAGCTACCCTATGTACAACAGAAAGAAACACTGCCTGACCTGTGCCATCCTCACAATCATTGCTATGTTTGAGCCCATTGTTGCAGCCACTGTGTCAATCCATCTTGATGAGGGTCTTCCTCTATTTTGCTGACCCTCTACTAAGCATGATGTCCTTCTTCAGGGACTGGTCCCTCCTGATAACATGTCCAAAGGATGTGAGAAGAAATCTCCCCATCTTTGCTTCTAAGGAGCATTTTGTCTGCACTTCTTCCGAAACAGATTTGTTCATTCTTCTGGCAGTCATGGCTGCGGTGTAGTAAATTATATGGTATGGCTTTTCTAGCTATAGTCTTTGTAACTCCCACTATGCCATGAGCAACTGAGTAGCTGCTTGTTAAAGTCATCCACCTGGGGCAGCATGAAATAATCTTCTGGGAAAATTCTCTGTATCTCAAGTGTGTAGAACTCTGATGTTGGAATTGGTTGGTTTTGCCCCTCTGCCAGGCTCAACATGAGCCCTCCTAGACGCAGAAGGAATCTGTCACTGCTGGCTGAGAGAGACTCACTGATGAGAGAAAGAAACACTGCTGAGAGACACCCAACTGAGAGACAGCGGCAGTGGAACCAAGAGGCACAAGACAGAGCGGCAGTTTACCTGGCCCACAGAAGCAGAGACCAGACCAAGAGGCCAAGGGCCAGAGGGGTGTGTCTAAGGGCACAGCAGAGGGGAGACTGTCCTGACCAAAGAACTGTGTCCTCAGCGTGTTCCTGAATTTGAATTGTTGCCTGTTGCTTCCCTAATAAACCCCATAATCTGTGAGTTCTGGGTGGCCACTGCAGCAAAATGATCAAACCCAGCAGAGAGGTGGTAGGTGCTGTGAGAGAGCAGAGAGGTGGTGGGTGCTGTGAGAGGGATGGCTGGTGTCAAGGTTGGTAAGAGGGCTGGAGGGTGGCAGCATATCTGGCCTCATAAGAACAGGTCTTGAGCTGCTGATGGTGATTCTTTCCTCCTCTTGTGTAGTTAGAGGAGGTCATAAGATGCCACCTCCCTGCCCCTTTAGCAATGGCATATTTAATATTCTTTGCCAACACTGTAATGAAAAGTGATCGATTCTTCTGTGGTTGTCCTTATTCATTATTCCAGCTTTCACATGCATATGAAGCTTTTAAACATTTTAAAGAGGTGTTTTACAACAGATCTGTCCAATGAAATGCATTATTTGACTTCTTGACTGATACTTCCATGGGCATTGATTGTGGATGCAAATAAAATGAAATCCTTGATAAGTTCAGTATTTTTTCTCTTTATCATGATGTTGCCTATTGGAATAACTTTAATTCCTGTTTCCCATATTTTCACTAAAAAGCTCAAATGTCCTGATTTGTCTTCTATTGAGGATATTTGTTGAAATTTCTGGTATCCTCCAAATCAGTTATGAGGATTTCTGTTTCTTTATGTTGTGGTGTAATCCATACTGAAAATCTGTAGTCTTTGATCGTCATCATTCCAAGTCCTTCACCATCTTCAAGTCCTCTTCATTTTCAGCAAGCAAGGTTATGGCACCTGCATATCGCAGGTTGTTAATGAGTCTTCCTCCCATTCTGATGCTGTGTTCTCCATGTAGTCCAGCTTCTCAGATTATTTGCTTAGCATGAAGATCAAATAAATATGATGAAAGATACAATCTTGATACACACCTTTCCTTATTTAAACCACTCAGTATCCCCTTGTTCTGTTTGAATGACTGCCTCTTGGTCTATGTGCATGTTCTGCATGAGCACAATTAACTAAACCCACTGCCATCTGACATTTATTAACCCTATGGGTTTTAATGTCCCATAGGGTTTCCAAGGTTGTAGATTTTTATGGAGCAGACTTTCTTCCACAGAGCATCTAGTGGGTTCAAACTGTTGACTTTTTGGTTAGCAGCCAAATGCTTTAACCACTGCACCACCAGAGCTCCATGAGCAAAAGTGTTCTGGAATTCCCACTCTTTGCAATATTATCCATAACTTGTTATGATACAGCCTAGTAATTTAGAGTTGAACAACGAATGAGGAAGACCGAAGAAGAGTTGATGCTTTTGAGTTGTGGTGTTGGCAAAGAATACTGAAGGTACCATGGACTGCCAGAAGAACTAACAAATCTGTCCTGGAAGAAGTGCAGCCAGGGTGCTCCTTGGAAGGAAGAATGGACAGACTTCATCTGACCTACTTTGGTCATGTTGTCAGAAGGGACCCCCTGGAGAAGGATATCATGCTTGATAAAGTGGAGGGTCAACGAAAAAGAGGAAGGCCCTCAACAAGATGAATTGACACAGTGGCTGCAAGGTATAGCAAGGATTGTGAGGCTGACACAGGACTCGGCAGTGGTTCACTTTCTTGCACATAGGGTCACTGTGGGTTGGAGCTGACTCGACGGCACCTAACAACAACAGCAGTGATTTTTCATAGTCAATAAAGCACAGGTAAACATCTTTCTGGTATTCTCTGCTTTCAGCTAAGATTCATGTGACATCCACAGTGATATCCCTTGTTCTCAATCCTCTTCTGAATCTGGCTTGAATTTCTGGGAGTTCCTTGTTGATATACTACTGCAACCATTTTTTAAATTACCTTCAGCAAAATTTTACATGCATGTGTTATTAATGATATTGTTCAATAATTTCCACATTCTGTTGGATCACTTTTCTTTTGGCATGAGCACAATATGGATATCTTCCAGTCACTTATCCAGGTAGCTAGCTGTCTTCCACATTTCTTGGCATAGGTGAGTGAGCACTATCAGTGTTGCATCCGTTTGTTGAAGTATCTCAATTGGTATTCCACCAATTCCTAGAGCCTTGTTTTTGTCTAATGCCTTCACTGCAGCTTGGACTTCTTCCTTCAGTACCTTCAGTTCTTGAGCGTATGCCATCTCCTGAAATGGTTGGATGCCAACTGCTTCTTTTTAGTATATTGACTTTGTGTATTCTTTCCATCTTTCTTTTGATGTTTCCTGTGTTGCTCGATACTTTGCCTATACAGTCCTTCAGTATTGCAACTTAAGGCTGAATTTTTTTCTTCAGTTATTCCAGCTTGAGGAATGCCAAATGTGTTCCTCCCTTTTGGTTTTCTAACCCCAGGTCTTTGTATGTTTCATTATAATACTTTACTTTGTCTTGAGCAGCCCTTTAAAATCTTGTGTTTAGTTCCTTTATTTCATCATTACTTCTATTCGCTTTAGCTACTCTATGTTCAAGAGCCTTGACAGATTAGTGGTGGGCTAATACCTTTCTGTAAATTTATTTCATGTTACTCCTGGCTGCATTTATATTCTAAATGACCATAAGGAAAGAATACATAAGAATTGATTTCTGGCACTAAAATTTCAGACTCTGACACCTGTGATATTTCTGAACAGCTGAGTCTTTTCTGTTGCCATTCAAACCATACAACAAGAAAGTTACTTATCCACATAGATAGAAGGCTGACTCTGTCCAAACCCTATATTCACAGGCTCACCTAGTGCAAGGAGCCAAAGAGCAGGGGAAACAAGTATTTCAGTAGCATCTTTAACAGTGCAGCTTTGGGCCTGCTTCCTCTCATCCCAAACTGATAACCCAGAAATTACATGCTGAAACTTATTTCCTGGTGGGGAAAAAAAAAAGAAAGGGAGGGATAATTTTAAAGAAGATACGTCTAATATAGTATTAAACTGTAATTCATAGGTCGCTTTATGCCTGAGATATGAATTTCTGAAAATAGGGTATTTTTTTTTAAGGGAAACACTGACACATCCTTAATTATAGAGTAATAAATACCAGTGGTATGTTATCTTCTGATATTTCCTTACACAGATATCAAAGCATGCAGCTGTTTTTGAAAACTGATAATCAAGTACAATATAAGTATATTACATCTTGCACTTACAACACACCCTTCAACCAAGCAGCACCATGCAGTACATAATAGTGAGAAACAGAACTGCTTATAGTAGAAACCTAACTGAACAAATTAGCTTTGAATTGTAACTTTAGAATCATAGTCAAACCAAAACGTCTGTTCTTGCCAGCAAAGACATTCCAAAAGCAAAAAACATGCCAAGTAAAAAGCCTTTCCTTCAGGATTATGGCGGCAGTTCTCAAAAGCCAGCATAACTTAATGATCAATCAGAAAAATATAGAGCAGTAACTCTACAACTGAAGGATGCATAAAAAACTGTACAAAGCATTAATAGTGGAATGAGTAGGTAGAATGGGACTTTAACAGAGCGTATTAAGCCCTTGGAAAGCTCTATTTATTGCTTTCAATCCAGGCAGCAAAAAGAGAGAAAGATAAACATGGTCAAAGAAAAGTACATGGACACATGTGGGGGGTAGGAAAGGAAATGAAGGTTAAACAAGGCCAAAATGATTCAGAATAAAAGGGAGGGAGGAAAGTATAAGGAGCCAGCTGCAATTACTAAATGCTACATTAAGAAGAACTGAAATGGAGAGGGGGAGGGCTGGGTATTTTACTAAGTGGATTGATGTCCTCTTCCTTGGGTGTCTGAAGTTGCAGATTTTTTTTTTTTTTATTTGGTGAAGAGTTTATCGTGAAATTCTTAATAGGAGAAAGGCTACGTAGAGGCATTTATGAACTCTTAGAAAATAGAAAAGGGGAATGTGTGTGTGTGTGTGTATATATATATATAATTTAATGATAAACACTAAACGAGTTTGAAGCTATGAACAAAGGTGATGGTGGTGATAGGTACCTTTGAATCAGTTCCAACCAATAGCGACCTTATGTACAGTTTTAATTTTTTTAAACAAAGGTAAACGGTCAAAAAAAATAGCTCATCACAGTAGAATTTAAGGGAACCAAGAGGTATACCCAAAAAAGACAACCCCCGTAGATGTGTGAAATCAAGGATTTTGAGTGACTTAGGTATGAGGGGTTTTTTTTGTTTGTTATGTTTTTGCAACTCTTGTTTCTCCACCCTTTTAAAAATAAAAATCATAATTCTGGCATTTAGAAACCTAGTCATGAACATAATTTATTAATATAAACTTAATCCTGTGTTGTTAGTTGGTGGGTGGTAAAAACATGAACTAACAACAACTGGCCCGAAACAATGGCAACAGGATGATTCACTCAAGCAAAAAAAAAAAATCCTAATTTGCTCTTTCACCTTATTTGTTTTACTGGAAGACAGAGCCAAAAAGTACAGAGGGTGTGGCTAAATCCCAGCAGAACTAGATCCTTAAAGGGAGATTTTTTTAAGTTCTGGAAAATGTGTATCGGCAAGTGTGTTTGGAAGGGTGGAGGTTGAAACCTAATGTCATTTACATCAATTTGTCAATCTACTCATCTGCTTCTACTTCCCAGCCAAGGTGGGAAAATAAGGAAGACTTTCTGGCTTCTTTAGTTGAAAAGAGTGGAACAGAAAACTTAACCCTGTTCTTACTCCCTGAGTGTAACACTGCTGTCATCTGGCTGGCAACCAGTCCAGACATACTGGTTCAGGCATCTGCCTGGCTAATATTGTTAGAAACCACTTAAATTGAAAATATAGTTCAGGAGGTATTTAAGAATGACTGATATGCAGCTATTAATCGAGTGCAAGTAATATTTGGGGTGTGGGAAAATCACTTAAGTGGAAGCACATGGACAAACACTTGGAAAAACAAAATTTTAAAAACAATTTGCTTTGGGGAAATGTCATTGAAGGAAGAAAATATAACTGAAAAGTAAAACTCATCATAAACACTGGTAAAATGACTAAGAAAAGTGGACTTGTCACCTTCAACTAGATGCATCAACTCTATTAACCTGTAGTAGAGTGAACAGATTGCTAAGAGAGAGACAGTCTCCTCTATTTGTAAAGCTGACCCAACAACAAGAGGGAGAAAATACGCAGGAATGTAACGCCTGCTGGCTCAGGTGAACCTGGCTAGTGTCTACCCTCTAATCTTACTGTTGGAAATGGAGACACAGAACTGGAGATTTGGTCAGTGAGTGGGCTTCGGATTCTGAACACTTCTCTCCCTTCTCTGAAGAATTAAGGACACCAGAGAGTGGAACCGGTTTCTGGGATCCCAGGGGTGGGGTGAAGATTGTTTTGTGATGATGATTAATTAAAAGGAAAGGAATCAAAGCAGACATCTACAGGCACTCTCCTTTTTCCTCTTGAGCCACCACACCACGGAGGGGAACTTGTGCTCTGTTCCCTGGCTTTCAATCGGCTTGGCTATTTTCCCCTCGATTTCTAATGTGTGTGATACCAGGCCAGAAACATGGAATCTACAGAATTGCAAAACAAAATATGTGTGTTGAGGGGGAGGGGGAAGGATTTTACTCAAGATAATGAATTGCAACAGTTTGAGCAGCAAATTTTAAAACTTAAAAATGTTGTATGAGTAACGAAGTTTTAAAAAAGCAAAATGTGCTCGAGCGGTGTATTTATAGACCTTTTTCTGTAAGAGGTTCCCCAGGCCTCTGGGTGCATCAGCAAACTGTCCTCCTACACCGCAGAGCGTGCAGCTGCGATTTGGCCCCGGGCACCACCTACCCGGAGACTCTACCTAATGCATTTTACATTTGCACAGATAATATAAGAGAGAGAAAGAAGAAAAAAGACGAGAAAGGGCCTTTTTTCTTCTCAGCGTTCTGTGTTTCCTTTTGTCGCGGCCGTCAGGTGACACAAGGAAAATGTGGTATACGGTTTTGTTTGCCTTTAATCTGTAATTAAGGATTCCTTGTCTGGTGGGGCTTGCTACTTCTTTGCTCCTTCCCTCCCTGCCTTTCGGTTCTCGCGCCCTCGGTCTGGTCCGGCCCTACGCGCTGCAGTCTGGGGGCTCAGTATCGCCCTGCTCGGCCGCCGGCAGTTGAAGAGGTGGGGGAGTACTGGGGCGCGGGAGACAAGTGCCCGGCCACTCCGGCCCATTTCCTCCAGAGTTAGTGCCTGAGCTGCACACAAGTTGCTAGGAGCTGGAAGGGCCGCCCCCCAGGACCCCTCTTAGCCTCCTGCGGATGGTCCGCCTGCGCCGTAGGACCGAGAGGGACCCAGGACCCGCCGCGTCCTCTCCTCTCGCGCCGCTGCGGGAAAGCCTGAGCTCTGGTCAGCGGCGGAGCCCGCGGCGCGACACCCACCCTACACGTCCCGCTCGGTCCTATCCAGAGCGGGAGAGGGGAGAGTTCTGCATCTCTTCTGGCGTGAGAAAAAAATGGGGGAGGCCGGCGTTGAAGTCATAAAGTCGTAATCAACCCCTCTAGGCGTTTAGGGCTGCCGGCGGACAAAGCTGGAGGTGCCCTGGAGGATGGAGGGGCTCGTCCGAGGAACCCAGGGAACCCCCGGCGGTGGCCGCGCTCACACCCGCTGACTCGCACACTCCCACTGGCACGTGCACGCGGGCGCGCACAGCCAACACGCGCGCGCTGTCACGCACACACTCTGGCACGCACCCCGCCACTCGCGCACCGACACTCAGACGCTAACACGCACGCATGCCGGGTGTCCCACTTCTGCCTTGCTCATTTGTGCAAGAGTTGAATATTCTGGCATCCCGGGAAAAGAAGGGCAGCCAAGGCGGGCAGAACTCTTATTTCAGTACGCATCTAAGTGTTTTATTGAACTTGGTTCCTTGAGTCTGCCGGTAACATTCCTCAGTGAGTGAATGCGAGGAAGATGCACTAAGTAAAAACAGAAATACTGATTGCCTTGTTGTAATTATTTTAATTTATCGTAAGCAGAAACCGGCCATGGGATGGGCAAGGGGACTCTCCAGGCAGGGAATCTGGCTACATACTTAAAAACACTCTTCTCCGACTGTAAGATTCACGCCTGTGATTTAAAGCCCACCCCCACCACCAACACGCTTTCCCCCCACCCCCCACTTGGTACCTTTATTTTAGATTACAGACTATTTCTTCTCCTAACCACCAACTGGGTTTTTAAAGGAAGAGGAGGGAAAGGAGTTAAGTTTTTGCCCATTGTTTGGACAAATAGTATTTAGGAGCATCAGAATTATTGGGCATTCATTTGATCCCATTAAGTTTTTTTTTTCTTGATATTTCCCCTTGGGGTTTTTTTTTTATATATTTTTTTATTAGGATTTGGGTGAAGATTTACAGAGTAAATTCACTTTTCATACAGCAGTTCACATATACTTTGTCTCATGTCATTGACCAAAATTTACAATGCAGCAGCTCCCCTCCCACTTCCTCCCCATAGTTACCTCCTCCCAGTGTCCATCCCTTCATACTCTTCGAAAGGCCCATTGTCTGCCAACCCTGTATATGATCTTGGATACACTCTCCATTTAGACATACATAATTGTTTAGCTTGTTCACCCATCTATCCGTCCCTATACCCATGTTTGCTTTCATTGACAACTCAGTATTGTATTTACAAAGGGGTTCATATTTGTTGTTTGTACTGCCCATGTAACTCTCTCTGTCTTTCTCATCCTCAATGCTGCCATATTGGTCACTCACATTTGGTACATTGCCCTTCTCTTCACCCAAATCAATATTTATCTCTATCTATCTAACAGCATTCCCTCCCCTTCCCTCCCACCCCTGGTAACCAACAAAGAAAATGTCCTCCAATATATAAACCTTTCCTTAACTTTCACAATAACGGACTAATACAATATTTGTCCTTTTGTGACTGACTTATTTCGCTCAGCATAATGTCTTCCAAGTTCATCCACGTTATGCGGTGTTTTGCAGATTCTACATTATTCTTTAGCGTTGCATAGTATTCCATTGTGTGAATGTACCAAAGTTTGGTTATCCATTCCTCAGTTGTTGGACATCTAGGTTGTTTCCAAGTTTTGGCTATTGTAAATAGTGCTGCTATGAACATCGGCGTGCATATCCATTAAGTTTTATAAAAACTTGGAGAGAGTGTTTCGTATCATTCTAAAGTCTCTAAAATTTAAAAAACCGCCTGACTAATAGTGTGATTTCTCATTGGGTATTTATTGGAATATACACGTTTAGAATAGTATGTGTAGGAGAAAAATTGACCCTCATTTTTTATTTGGACAATGCCATAATAGTTTCTGTCATACGTTGTGGCATCATTTTCTGTCTCTCTCACCAACAGAGGTTGTATGCAAAAGAAGTTCACGTGGGTGACCAATATAAGAAATATTAGTTTAGTGTGTTCTGAACATCTCTGGCCTCTTACCACTCAGATTTTCTCACTTGTGTTTGAAATATTCATCAAATTCTGAATTTGAATGTATCAGTAAGGTGGGTGGTTAAAAAGTGAGAAGAGCAGTCCAGGAGTAAACTGAGGTTGGGAGAGTAGCCTACTGAAGCTGTCCTTGGAAGGCTGAACAAGAACACATGGGCAGTGCAATTAGAGACTGTAAACAATTATAATCATTACCTTCAAAAAGCAGGAGCTCTGGTGGCAGGCCTAGTGCCTACAGCTTTTGACTGCTAAGGAGAAGGCTGGCAGTTCAAACCCACCAACCACTCCTGTGAAGGAAGATTGGGCAATCTACTTCTGTAGTGATACCGCCTCGGAAACCCAAGGAGGGGCACTATGAGTCGGATCTGACTGGACGGCAGTGAAAACATCAGAAAATGATAGAAATATTCTGATTCATAATTTATTCATCACAACACAACTTTGCAAATCTGAGAATAGTGTTTGAAAACCAAGTACCTTCTATTTGTTCGTCAAATCAGCAAATACAACTCCCTTCCAAAATGTGGCAAAAGGGTCGAAGCTTTACTTTTAGAAAAGAATCTCAGAAAATAATATTATGTTTTAAGATCTGATCATTTCCCTCTGGCAATAATATTCCCAAAGAAAAAAAAATGTATCTACTAAGATTATGATGTTTCTCATTCTGAGTGCAAGTGTCAGACTGGTTCCCTTTTTATATAAACAAGTCCAGATGACCCAGTAAGCAAGGTGAGCACAGGCTTACTTGTGCTTACCTACTACTTTGTAGTGAACATTTTCACATGAGTTTTACCATATTATGTGAAATTGTTCATTAGAGATTAGTAGCTAAACAAAATAAGCCCGTGCTTACCTTGCTTAGTGAGTATTCCGTCCCTGTGTCCCTGTCAAGGATTGCAAATTTGAAAACAGGCTTTGATGCCATAGGAAGGTGTTGTGGGATTTGGAGAAAGACAGATGCCAGCCATATCGAGAAAGAATCTTTGATATGGTGAAAAAATGAGAAATTGTTCACTACAGATTAGTAAGTAAGCACAACTAAGCCCATGCTTACCTTGCTTATTGATTTGATACTGTTTATAAGTGTTTTTAAAACTGCAAGGACACTTTCACTACTCTGAAAGCTGATGAGCTGATGAAGGGGAACTTCTTTTAACTCCATGATAGCAGGTTACATAGTAAATGAAGGCTGATGGTCAAATAGCCAATTATGGTATGAATATCCGTTATTTACAGAGAGGTGTTAAATGAGCCTTTGGAGTGCAAAGAATTAGGCCCATCTAAACTACAATTTGTTCTTCAACCCATTATGTCTTCCCTTAAAAAGGCCAGTGCCATTGTAGGTAATAAGCACACAGAACGTACTTCTCTATGTTGATTTTAGTTTGCTTTATTTCAATGCACACTGTTGTTTACTTTTTAAAATTTAAATAAATGTCAGCATTGTATAATTTCTATGTTAACAAAGCAGTGAGCAAAATCCCTTGTATGTTTATAAAATATTATTGTTTAATTCACATAGTTTAGAAATTCCAAATGTTGAGAA
The DNA here is from genome assembly GCF_000298275.1 of Orycteropus afer afer. NCBI lineage: Eukaryota > Metazoa > Chordata > Mammalia > Tubulidentata > Orycteropodidae > Orycteropus > Orycteropus afer. The sequence continues at coordinate 17,576,549 of NW_006921610.1, forward strand.
TAGGAAGGAGGCCAAATACCATCTGTTTATAACTATGATGCATCGTAATATGTGTACTTTTAAAAAGAGTTTGGTCAATCATGCCACTATTTTATCTGCTCAGAATATGTTGAAGATTTAAAATATAATTTACAGCATTACTTTTAGTGTATTGCATCCAACTGTAAGTTGTAAAGAAATTGATCTCTTCTGGTTTTTGTGGGTTTTTTTCAAATTAATCATGTAACAGCCCCAATTAATGGGAGCTGTTAAATGTGTCATTTTTTGCTTAGCTCCAGAATTCTTCTAACTTTGGCTCAGTCCACTTTCTTGATGCAGATAAAAACTCCAAGGACAAATGAAACAACACACTCCTAGCTGTGTCTTTCTGCTGGGAGATAATCGCTTAGAATGGGAGGCAGTGGATTGTAGCTAATAATTAACTAACATCAGCCCTGAGAAATTACCTGTGAAACACCCATTGGTACTGAGTTGAAAAACTACATTTGACACTCTCTGTTTTAAAATAGTACATTCTTGTTCCTGAGACTTCTGATTTAACTTACCTTTTCATTTCAAAGGCATCTAATTGCATACCATGTAACAAAGGGAGTACACTTAACTTACAGTAGATGAGCAGGGTGTTTTTTTTTTTCTAAAAGTTACAAACTCAAGTTATTTAGGTAGGTACTCTCCCTTCCTTTAAGAACTAGAACAAATGAGGCTTCAATCCAGGGTACCCTCAATTTATCTTGCTTTTGAAGTCCAGAGGTGGTTAGGATCTCACACCAGGCGGTCCCTTCTAGGAACGAAGAAGTGAGAATGAACTCTGTTGTCCTAAAAAAAAAAAAATTGAAAAATGTGATTAGAAAACATTTATTTGTAAATGACAATTTCTTGATTGAGCTTTCAGTGAGGTAAACCAGTTGCTGCCAAGTCAACTCGGACTCATGGTGACCCTAAAAGTTATCCCTTAAAATGCCTTTGTAGACAAACATGTGAAAATGTGAAAAGGAATTCCCAATAAACTGGCATATTCTGGATGTTTTACTTCTCGGTTGCATGTTGACGGAAGAAATGGTGCTGCACAGTTTCTCTGTACTATGTAGCAATATCTGTTTCTTAAACATTTTAGTTTTACTAGCTTCATCAACCTAAACTATTAACTTACATATAAAAAAAGAGTACTTTATCAGAGTAAGCAAATTTACCTGTGTTTTGTTTTCCAAAACATGATCATTTATTTTAAAAGTAAGTTTGTTTTCTTTCTGGTCAGATTGTGTTCTCCAAAAATGAATCAAGTCTTCACGTTAGAGATAGGCTCAAGCTTGTTTTGGTTGTTGTTGTTATTGTTGTTGTTTTTCTTTCAGTTACAATAAGAAAATGCCAAATGCATTTTCCTAAATAATAGCTTAAGTACACAGAATAAGAGAAAGAGAATAAAAACACAAAAGAAATGCAAGGGATAAAGAAAAGAAACTAAATAAAGTGAAGGAGAAAAGGAATCGAGAGAAGCAGAAAGTGGAATTAGGATAAAAAGTTTATCAAATAAAGCTTTCAAAGTTGCTTTCAGTTGAATAAGAAATGATTATTAAAAGCATCATCATTTTCAACCCAAACCCGGATTGTTGTGTTCATATATTAAACAGTTAAAAGAACCTCTTAAGTGAACCTTGATTGATACTTGGAGGTGAATTTTTTCCATTCAAGTCCAACATCCTTACATTAAGTGTATACTGTTGTGTGCTCTCGAGTTGATTTTGGCACAAAATGAGCCTATACTAGATGTCTATACTTGCATTGTGGGAGACACAGATGAAAAATAGAGACAGGTCCTGCTTTTAGGCATGCACAATCTAGAAATAAGACATAAATACATAAAATATACAAGACTATGAATAATGCATTGTTATCTACTGTAAGTGTAAAAATAAAAATGATTCTAAATGAAAAAATTCTTCAGACACACTTTCCTTCTGAATACTTTGGCTAGTAGTTAATTGTTTAGCAAGTTAATCAACACTTAAAATATATAAATCCTTTGAAACTTCCCAAGTGTAAGGGACTGTGGTAAGTATGTAATCAAGATTGAAATTGGCATGCAAGTGTGCATATTACCTTCCTGTTAGAGCAGACTTACTACCATGGCAATGACCCACCATGTGCACATAAACCATTGCTTCACTCATGTTAGCTTGACAATCACTTTATAAAATATACTTTAATAAGTTGCCATAGACCTCCAAAGTAAAGCTATTTGCCATTACTGAGTGACCATTTCCAGGGATCCTATTTAAATTGGCAGTTACCTGAGTGGCACAAACAGTTAAATGCTTGAGTACTAGGTGAAGTTTTGGTGATTTGAGCCCATCCACAAGTCCTTTGGAAGACAGCCTTGGCAATCTGCTTCCAAAAGGTCACAGCCTTGAAAACTCTATGGAGCAATTCTACTTTACACACATTGGGTTGCCATGAGTCAGAAACGACTCAATGACAACCCACAACACTATCTAACTTGAATAGAATGTAAAAGAAAGGAAGTAAGAATAAGAACTGTGTATGGGAGGAAATTTGCTTTCTCTAATTAATCTAAAGCACACCAGAAGGATTTTTATTTTTATGCAGAATGACTGGCCCCAAAAAAAGTGAATTGAGAACTACAGCTAAACAAACAACAACAATAATTTACTTTCTTAGGAGAGAAATACAGAAAGTAGTAAACTCACCCATTTTAAAAATTTAAAAGACAAGACATAAAATTTAACACACACAATAAATAATAAATATTCTTCATTTTCATATGATGGCTAATTAAGCGAAAAGGCCATGTGGAATATTTGGAAAGACCGAGGAGTGTCACAAGGTAATTAACTTGTTACTCCTTTAGCCTTAAAGGAGAGGGATCTGGTAAGCTTTCTTTTTAAGTCTGGATGCACAGCATTTTCAGAGATGAATCTACCTTTGGAAAGAAATAAAAGTAGCCCTAGTAGCCCTCCGACTCAAACTCATGTCTTGTTGTTGGCCATACTCTGATTATGGTGCCCCGAAGGCTCAATGTCAGAGTTCTTTGTTCTAGTTGAACTCCTGCCTCCTAGGTAGTGTAGTGTCCAAGGCATTTGACTGCTAACCAGAAGTCTGGCGGTTCAAACCCACCAGCCACTCCTCGGAAGGAAGGTTGGGCAATCTACTTCCGTACTGATACCGCCTTGGAAACCCAAAGAAGGGTCAGGTCCCACTCGATGGCACGTAACAACAACAACATCACAGCAACCAGCATCTGGGTTCTTGTCTTATTCTCTTGAACCTTCTGCAAACTGGATCCACTATCTGGTACTCATTTTATAACATTTGTTAGCTCTTTCTAGTTTAAGATGTAGTTTTTCATCCATCATCTAATTCAGTCTCTACAATACTCTTGTGATATAGGTAAACCATAGCCTTACCCCAAACTTTAGAAGAAACAACTCAAAATCATACTGTCAGCCACAGAACTGGGACTGGAATTCTTATGATATCCACTTTGCCCCTTTCCCTTACACTGGATTTCAAACTTTGTTCTTTATTTGAAGTGTGCACAAGAATGAATCACAATTATAGTCTTTGTAGTTGGGGGAGAAGAGAGAGGAAGAGAGAGAGAGAAAAAAGATGACGGAGGAGGGAGAAGAAAAAGAAAGAAAAAATCCCTGCAGGTTTTTCTGTGAAGTGGGAAAGGACGAATCTTTGAACTGCTCCTCTTCTGCTTACAGAGATAGTAGAGAAAGAAAGCACTTCGTACAAATTGTAGCATGTAAAGGAAAAAGTAATTCCAAAGTTATCACAGAGCTTTGTGCTGTTAAAGGATAAAAATCTGAAGGAGATATTCTATTGACAGAGATCCTTAATGAGTTCTTGGATATGCATGGCTGTGGGTGGGCCATAAGCTCGATTTTGAGGAGAAGATGGAGAGCTATTCTGTTTAAGAATTTAGTAGGAATTGAGGGAGATTGAAAGAAACAGTAGAGAGAAGAACATGGCCTTGGATGGAGCAACATAACTAGTACTTAAAAATAACATACCTTGCAAGGAATTTCCCATGCTTGGACAGAGTTAATTACTTTAATATATATATATTACAGTCTTTGTGTGTGTGTGTGTGTGTGTGTGTGTGTGTGTATATATATATATATATATATATATATATATATATAGGGCATATTACACTCACTTTCAAGCTTGTGCTGCAATGTAATCTCCATCTGTACCCGAAGCTTCTATTGAAAGTCTACTGCACAAAATTGACTTGATTGAGTTTCACAATTGGGGAATGGAGGTGAGGCGTAGAGGAAAGGCAGACAAGGGTGCCATTGCAGAAGGCATAATTGAGAATAAAGACATAGAATCCAATGGAAGCAGGAAATAGGAACAAGAAATGATTGCGAGAAATGCGAGTCCCCTGAGAGTGAATACTAAGAAGTAAGGAAGTTATAATGCATGAGGTCTTGGGAAAAATCAACAGCTGATTCTTGGTGTGGTAGACACTTGATAGTTCTGGTAGCTTAACACCTACCTGCCCTTTTATCAGAATCTGAAGTTCTATGTAAGGATTTACTTCTTTCACATCAATATTATAAGGCCTGAAATTTGAATCTTGCCCTGAATAGAGGAACAAAAAGACAATATATAGAGAGCATTCTAGACCATCTGACATGGTCTAGAAAGTCCCAACCAAACTTTTCCCACCAGAAGACAACTATTGGGCTCTGCTTCCTAACTTCCACAGCTCCTTGGGTTCCTACCAATCCCAAGCTCAGATATCCAATCTCCCTTTGATATAGCTTTCTATCCATTAGGAGGCTGTTAGATACAAGAAACAGTACCCCTTGACTTAAAGGACTTACTCTGTAAGGAAAAATTATCATTTCAGATAGCAAGAAATAGGATGAATGGGTGGTTACCTCTTTCCACTCTGCCATCCTCAGCATGATAGTCTCCCTTTAGCTAGCCAAGGGGCTGAGAAACAAGGAAAGCCATAATGCAGGAGGTTTTGGGAAAAATCAGACAGCTAATTCTTGACGTGGTCACCAGATAGCTTCAGAAATCCAGCCATCACATCCTTATGAAACCTGTCTTTCCAACAGCAGGAGAAGGGACTGTTTCTTGCTCATGTCTCTTTTTGTTATCCAGAAAAGTCTTTCTCAAATGCCCATTAGGATAATTTCCCACATGCCTCCTATGCCCATGCCCATGCATAAACTGGCAGTGGCAATGGAAATGACTTCTATCACTTTGAACCTAACTGAACCATCCAGGAGAGGGATATACAGATGTATGAACAAAGGAAGAGTAGCTTTACAAAGACAAAAGTGAAGGAGATGACTGTTCTATTACTTTTCCTGTAACTATGTTTACATCTAATTTAGCCACATTTGGTCTCTATCGCTTGCAAGTAAAGGATTCTAATTAATAACTTGCATTACAGTTGTTATAGGAGTTCTGATGGTGCTATGGTTAAGGCATTCAGCTGCTAACCAAAAGATTGTCAGTCCGAACCCACCAGCCGCTCTGCGGGGGAAAGAGGAGGCAGTCTACTTCCGTAAAGATTTACAGCCTTGGAAATCCTGCAGGGTCACTGTGAGTTGGAATTGACTCCCTGGTGGTGGTTTATTACAGTTATTATTGGGATTATTGAAATTTGCGATAGCTTTCTTGATATATGTATATATAATTTGCTTTTACTTCCAAAGTTACTCTTTCTTAAATTTTTTATCCTGAATGTTTTTATGTATGTAAAGGAATGACTTTTAGAAATGTATTTTATAATCTTCTAGGTGTCAACCATTTATTGATCCTGACCTTAAATTTCCCAGTAATATTGAACTAACTGTAAGCAGTTAAGTATTTAACTACTGGCTAAAAGGTTGGCAGTGTGAACCCACCCAGAGGTGCTTTGGAAAACAGTGGTGACAATCCGCTCCGAGAAGGCCACAGCGAGGAAAACCCTATGGAGCAGTTCTGCTCTGCATTCACGAAGCCACCGTGAGTCAGGATCCTTTGGACGGCAACTAACAACAACATCTTATTTTTACATTTATTCGTGCCCTTTTTTCTTCATTCAGTAGTTCATTTAATCATTAATTTTTTTAATAGTAATTAGGTACTTAATATGTGAAAGTCATTGGGTTAGCAAGAAAACAAATGTTAAACAACATTTGCATAGTCTCAAAACTAAGGTATATCTTTTTCTACTTTATAACACGTTTAAAAGTGGAACAAAGGAAGAAGAATGAGGAAAACATGAAAGTTCCCAGCCTTTTCTTATTAACAAGGTTTCTGGCATTGACTGCCTGGTTTTCTCCTTTCCTGTGTTCTGAGGTGAGTCCTGCTTTGACAGACAAGTTCTTTTGGGCTTTAGGGATGAGAATAGGGAGGAAAGGGAGAGAGAACAAAAGTTCAAAAGGTTAAATTTGGGGGAGGAGGTTATCTTAGATGAGGGTGGAATTTGAAGAAGGATATAAAGGAGTAGAAGCAGCTGCTGTGTGAGAAGCACTGACTGGATTGGGGAGGCAAAGGGGGACTTTAAGGATAGCTGTGGACTCTGTACCCTTCAGTGTTCAGGAAACACAAATGAAGCACTTGAGTTAATTTGAAATTGTTTTGCTTGCTGCACTGTATTTAAAAAAAAAAAAAAAACACCATACTGCTGTTTACATGGGTATTATTTTGAAGTATCGAGGGCTCTATTTGATTTAGAGTGACAGAAATCAACTCAGGAATAAAATAATCAGGCATAAAATTTGAGTTCTACGTCAAAAATCTGGGACATGATCTTGGACATCATTAGAGAAAGGTACTCATGCGCGCCATCCTCTAGGACCCGGCTCTCCCTCTTTCTTTAGACTCTCTGCTGGATTGGTTATGTTGATGTGTTGAGGAAAACTCTTTTGTGTTTCTCATGTTCCAGTAGAACACAGAACCTTTCCTGCATGAGAGAAACTCTCATATCCACTATACAAATAAGACACTGGCAAAAGGACTCTTATTCACCCTGCCAGGGTCACTTTCCAACCTTTGTAGCAGAGGAGCTTCGTAATGGAAGGGAACAAGACTCAAAATTTTCTGAAACAGACTATACAATTTCCAAGCTAGAGAGGTTGATATGACCACTTCATGAATGAGGGACTATCATTCAGATGTCTATTATCTGTCTATTTATTGACTTATATGAAAAATTTTATGAAATGAGAGTCAGGTACGAAAAAAATATCTGAGCATACAATTTGGGAGTGCAAATGGAACAGTGGCATTCTTTTGTATGCCTGAAAATTACACATTCAGTCCTAAGAGGTCAAAGTCTGGAGCCCTGGTTTCATAAAGGTTTCACCACTCTAGTGATATACATACGTCTTGGTGGTGGCCAAAAGTGACTCAGAAGATACTTTCAACTCTATATATTAAAATTTGCTCATGATACAGAATGAAGTGGCATATCATTGTATACAAAAACATATTTGGATAATTTATTATAAATAAAATTAAAATTTCTATGCATACTTTTTACTGTAGTTAGGGTACACTAAGTAATTGTTCCCTCCCTGTTACAGAAATATACCTTATACATTTCTATTCTTTTACACATGACCTTGCAGTGCTCCCAACTAGAGGAATCAGGGAACTATCCCTAACCCACTGAAACTGAGCTTGGTCATCTGACTTGCTTTGACCAATTAAATAGGATGAAAGTGACAGTGTCTATTCCAAGCTGAGACCTTAATGGACAATGGATGTTCCCTCCTCTTAAACTTCTGTCATCCACCATGAGATGATCATGACTTTGAATGAAGATCTCATAGGCTGAGGAAGGAGAAGAAAAAGTGAAAGTGGTCAAAAAGGAAGCATAGAGCTTAAATGTTAGTGAGGTCTCTAAGAAGAGATTTTGTGTCCTGACTCTGTTACATCTCTGCTGAGAGAAATGCCTATAGGTTAGGAGAATTCAGAATCATGTTATCTGATCTTGCTTCCTGCAGAGCCCCAAAGAGGTTCCCAGCCTCACAGATCCTCCTGTGCCAATTATTCCACAGATGCAGTAGATTAAAGGTAGCAGTGTTCCAGTCTGAGAAAGCCTATGTATGTTCCTTATATCCCAATGAGTCTCAGAAAGAGTCACATAGTTTCTTTTTCTTTTTTGTTTCTTTAAATTGTGATTTAGGTGAAAGCTTACAGAGAAAATTGGTATTCCACTCAAAGACAGTACATATTTTGTTTTGAGACATTCATTACAATCCACACAATGTTACAGCACTGTTTCTACTTCCTCCCTGTATTTTCCCTTTCTCTTTGTTTTTCTTTCCTATCCCTTCCTGCCTTCTTAGCTTTATCCCTGGACACATGCTGCCCTTTCGATCTTTAGTATTGATTGTTCTGATGAGCATGTACCTCCCCAGTATTGCTGCTCACATTATACTCCTGTCTGTTGTTTGGCTGAAAGTTGATCCACAGGGGTGAATTCAGTTCCAGGTTTGAAGGGTGTCCAAGGGCCATAGGCTTTGGGGTTCTACCAGTCACTATCAGATCTGTAAGCCTCGTCTTTTTTATGATTTTGAGTTCTATTCCACATTTCCCCCTCACTCTATCTATTGTGTATCATCCCTTTCAGAGCAATCAGCAGTAGTAGCTGGGCACCATCTAGTTCTTCTGGTCTCAGGGTCATGGAAGCTGGAGTTCATGAGGTCCTTTATGCCTTTTCTTCCTTGCATCTTTGATTTTCTTCACTCTCCTTTGAACTCTTCTTCTCTCTGGACAGGGAGAAACCCTTAGATGCACCTTAGATGGCTGGTCACAAGCATTTAAAACACCAGTTGATACTCACAAAAGTAGGATTTAGAACATTATCTTTGTGGACTACGTTATGCCAATTGACCTTGATGTCTCTGGAGACTATGATCCTAAGCCTCATACCCATGAGGGACGAGTGACTCATTCCCTCAAGGTGTTTGTTTATGACTAAGAAGTTTTCATAACTTTGCCCCCACATGCTCTACTATATTCATGAATATATTTGCATCAGATATAAATACATGGGAGCTCTGGTGACATAGAGCCTAAGGCATTTGACTGCTACCAGAAGGCTGTCAGTACAAACCCACCAGCCACTCACCGAAAGGGAGGTTGGGCAATCTATTTCCATAGTGATACCGTCTCGGAAACCCAAGAGGGGTCGCTATGAGTCAGATCTGACTCCACAGCAGTGAGGTTTTTTTTTTTTTTTTTTTTTTTTAATAAATACATATGTAGAAATATCCTCCGTCAAATCTGTATATATTCATGGTGTAGTCCTATTCACCTTCCCACCCTTGTTCAGCTGTGTGTCTATCTATGCATCTGCCTGTAGATTATTGTTATTGTCATTATTGTAGGGTTGTGCATATAGTAGTATTTACCTTTGTTGCCTTTGACTCTTGTGCTCCTCTCAGTGTCTTCCTCTGCCTTGATTGTTTTATGCTAACCTTGCCTTTATCATATATAGTCCTTCCTTTCATCCAAGTTAATACTTGTCCGCTTTCTAGACAGTGATTTACCCTCTGTTCACTTCCCACCTCCTCTGGTAACCTTCAAAGAACGATTCTTTCTGTGTGTGAACATTTCTTGACTTTTTACAGTAGTGGTCATATGATATTTGTCCTTTTGTGATTGACTAGTTTCACTCAGCATAATGTCCTCTGGATTCACCCACATTATGAGATGTTTCACAGATTCATCATTATTCTTTAATGTTGCTGCAGAGTAGTAAATTACTTAGTATGGCTTTTCTACCCATAAGTCTTTGTAAACTCAGTGGTGGAATGAGCAACTGAGGAGTTCCTGATTGTAAATGTTATCCACCTGGGTTATTTCTGTTGGGCGTGGCACAATGCAATGTTATGGGAGGTTCACTCTCAGGTGCTTAGAATTCTGTTGTTATGATTGGTTGGTTTGGCCACTCTGCCAAGCTCCAAAGGAGGCCTCCTAGAGGCAGAACTCTCTCTGACTGCTGGTTGAGGAAGACATGCTGCTGAAAGAGACACGTGCTCCTGAAAGAGACACGTGCTGCTGGGAAAGAGATGCAAGAGACACACATTGCTGAGACACCAAGGGACATGCACAGCTGGGGGAGACACTGTGAGAGACTTGGCTGAGAGACGGTGGGCTGGGAGAGAGACTGAGCGTTTTTTCCTGAACTTGAATTGTAGCCTGGTGCTTCCCTAATAAACCCCATAATCTGTGAGTTCTGTGTGGCCACTGCAGCGAATTATCGAACCCAGGAGAGAGGTGGTGGTGCTTTGGGAGGAACAGTTGGTGAAAGGGCTGGAGGGAGGCAGCATGTCTGGCCTTGCAGTAATAGGCCTTGGGCTATTGATGGTGATTCTGCCTTCCTCTTGTGGGGGTCTAGGAGGTCAGAATATGTGGCCTCCCTGCCCTTTTGGCAGTTGCATAGTTCCATTGTGTGTATGTACCATAGTTCATTGATCCGTTCATCCACTGATGGACACGTAGGTTGTTTTCATCTTCTTCCTGTTGTGAATAGTACTGTGATAAATATGGGTGTGCATACTCCTGTTCCTGTCATGGCTTTCATTTTGCATCAGGCATTTGACTGCTAACCAGAAGGTTGATCGTTCAAACTCATAAGCCACTCCAAAGAAGGAAGATTGGGCAATCTACATCTGTAAAGATTTACAGCCTCAGAAACCCAACAGGGGTCGGTGTGAGTCAGAATTGGCTTGATGGCAATGAGTTTATATTATTTCTATTTCCAATTTTTTAAAGAAAGTGTCATACCATTTTCCACAGTGGTTATATCATTTTACAGTTCCATGAGCAGTATATGAGGGTTCCGATCCCTCACCAGTAGTTTTTTTTTTTTTTTTAACTTTGCTATTAATGCTGAGATAAGAGGTTATCTCATTATTGTTTTGACTTGCACCTCCCTAATGGCTAATGATCGTGAGCATTTCTTCATGTGTTTGTTGGCTATCTGAATGTGTTCTTTGGTGAAGTGTCTGCTCATTTCCTCTGCCCATTTTTAAATTGTACTGTTTATCTTTTTGTGTTGAAGTGTTGAAGTTTTCTGTAAATTTTAGAGACTAGTCCCTCGTCCAATGTGTTGTTGCCAAATTTTTTTTCCCAGTCTGCAGGTTCTCTTTTCACTCTCTTGGCAAAGTCTTTTGATGTGCATAAATCTTTAATGTTTAGGAGGTCCCAGTCATCTAATTTGTCTTCTACTATTTGTGTTTTTTTAGTTATGATTGATTGTGTATTTGTCAATCATATTGTTTCTTAAGAGAAACATTTTAGTCCAAGGGGCTTCATATTGGAAACAGTAGTATTGGATATATTGTTGGACTAATAAATAAGATTCAGGTAGGACTGATGACATCTCAGAGACTTGCATGGATTGACACCTGAGGACCGGAATGGGCACTGTACTTCTCCATAAATGTCAATGTACATAGTTGATGGCTTCCATCCCTAGGACCCCGTTCCTTTCTAAGCTGCCATGAACACAGTCCTAGTATCTCAACTGCTCTTCTATGAATTATTGGGTGGATGGATGGAAGGATAGATGGATGGATGGATCATTTAGTGGATGGGTAAATAATGAAAGAGAAATTTCTAAATTACATCATATCAAAAGCCGTTATGGTACAGGATTTCACCTGGGAAAGCTACTATCAGATAGCCAAACTACTCTCATTCACTCATGCCCATCCTCACACTGCTTTCCAAAATTAAGAGCAACAACATTGAGTGGAAGAATAGGTTTCTATATCATTTCCATCTGCAGCTAAAATAGTCTCAAGGTTAGAAAGTAAGCAAGTGACTTTGCAAAACAGCACATAAGAAAATATTATCGTTGGGAATTTTAGAAACTGAATATCATATTTTTAAAAAGACATTTCTTCCACATTTGCTTATTACTGAAGAAACATAAAGAGCATTTGAATTATTTTCTGCCCTGTTTGGAGTCTTATCTTTTTATTTGGCCTTTCTAGGTTTTTATTTGTATACGCAGGGAGATTTTAGTGGAAACAAATTTGTAATTCTAAAACAGTCTACACACATATACTCAGATAACATAACGGAACCACAATTTTATGCGGATTTTTTCCCCTCTAACTTAAATGCTGCAATTCTTAAAGGAAAATGTGGATGCAGTGGTGTGACACAGATCTTATTAAGAAGTCCAAGGGAAACAAGTACAAAATGATGATCAACCTTGGCAGTCCCCACATACAGGATGATTATTTTGTAACACTGTTTGATACAATCGTATGTTTGATCAGTTCCAAGAGATGAATATCACCTCACTTCAAACAATATGATACAGTCTCATTGTATGGAATTATGGCTGCTGTCAATCAGTATACAACATAACCCTTAAAGTGCCATCTTTGGGAAATGTCATAAAAATGATTGCAACATTTGCAGTAATTAGTAAGTTTTTGCACTAAAACCATGCAGAACCTGTTAAGATAATTTGTCTGCTATACCTCTGTTCATTTTTGTCATCACAGAAACACACACACATGCACACACACGTGTGTATATATATGTGTGTGTATGTATATGTACATATATACATAAATATATATGCATATACACACATACATGAATATGCTCAGCTGATTAGCTCAACTTGTTGGAACAACTATGCTAATTAAAATGATATCATAATTTCCACACTTCTCCTGATATAGATCATTAAGCCATATTTTCTATAAATTGTTTGATGGACCGAACTATATCCCATCTTAAAACAATGATCTTATAAAAGTGGGAAATGGGGAGTAAGGACAAACATTAAGTTATCACTAGGACTCTGGTCTTGACAAAACAAACTCAAAATTTAAGCTTGACAGATGATGACTAAATGATATGTGGTCAGGTTTCAATATAATACATACAGAATCAGAGTCTTTTGGATGTTAATAATTTCACTTCATTAATGCTAATTTTTAGATACAGCATTTTGAAGGACTAAGAATTATGATCTTTTCTACATTAGCTAGGGAATATGTTCCTTCTTGGGTGAACCTGTGTTTCTTTGTCATTGATTATGGACTTTGCCTTAGGTTTTGCTATTATCACCTGGTAATGCCTATTATTTTCAATGTTTCCCAGTGGAGACATAACTTGAGAGACTACAACTTTGACCTGGTACTTACTAATACTAATATTAATTTCACCTGAGACTTAATACACTTAATACACTTTCCTAAAGTGGCTTCAACTGTTTCTTGACCTTGTAGATATTACTGGAGTTTTGTGAGCTTTTTCCCAGAGAATATCTCTCCTATCTCTTGACATTTTCCCTCCCACTTTTCCCCAGTGTCCTTCATTCCTTTTGTTAACAGGGAAATCATTTGCTGTGGCAGATAGACATCTCAGATATTCTCCATTGATCTCACCCCCTGGTATTCATAACCTTGTGTAATTCCCTCCCCTTGAGTGTGGGCTAGACATAGTGACTTGCTTCTTGCAAATAGAATATGGCAAAAGTTATTGGATGTCAGTTCCATGATTAGGTTATAAAAGATTATGACTTCTGTCTTGCTAGCAGAGTCTCTCTCTTGCTGGCTTTGATGAAACTAGTTTCCTTTTTGGAGATGCCCATGTGGCAAGGAACTGAGGGCAATTTCTGGCCAACAGCCAGCAGGGAAATGATACCTTTCTTAAGTAGCATGTGAGAGACTGAACAAAACACTGCACTATCCTCATTATCAATGGCAAATTGGACCAGCTCTTTTTTTTTAATGAGCTCTAGTGGCCTAGTGGATGAGGCAATCTACTTCTATAAGGATTTACAGTCTTGGAAACCCAATGCGAGTCACTAGTGAGTCAGAATCTACTCAGTGGCAGTGGGTTTGGTTTTTAGTAAAACAGGACAGTGGACTAGAGATCTTCACACTTTTGCTTTCAAAATACAGAAGGATTTCATATTCACTGGCAGCCTTTGTGGAAGTACTGATCAAGTCCACAAAGAAATGTGTGAAATTTCTATGATCTTCCTACAAAGATCCTACCATTTTTGTGAGCAAGAGATTGATGAGTGTTTACTCTTTTGGATAGGATTATAAAGCTGTGAAGTATAAATGTGCTACTTCTTTTCCCAATGCAGGGTTTGGCATACAGGCATACTGGGACTATTACAATATAAAATGGTTTTTATTCATGTAGCCAATGCAACATGCTTGCATACAACTCTCTGGTTTCAGAATCGTTCTTACATTGCCATGTCTTGTCAGCAGCTTGTTGAGTTCTGGGCTGTTTGGTAAAATTGTTAACAATCCCCCTAGAGCCTTCAAAAAAAAAATTTAGAAGGAGGTTGTCTGGTGGCGCAGTGCCTAAGACATTTGCCTGCTAACCAGAAAGTTGGTGATTCAAACCCCAGCCAATCCGCAGAAGGGAGTGGGACAATCTACTTCCGTAAAGATCTACCACCTTGGAAACCCAGTGGGGGTCACAATGAGTCAGAATGGACTGGATGGCAGTGAGTTTGTCTCATTACTAGTAGCTGAGATGATTTGTAGAATGGATCCCGTAACAAGCCTTACAATTTGTGAACTATTTTTATTATTTAACCAATTATCCACATTAATAGAAGAAAGCAATAATGGAGAGTATTCATAGCAGTCAATAATCAATCTTTTCATTTTGATACTTGATGCATATATTCAATTTTTACCAAGTGTGCTTAATATTGAAATGTTCTAGCTGCCTCGATTCATATCTCCTGCTGGTACAAAAACAAAATGCAGTTATTTGTTTGGTGGAAAAGGGAAATCAATTTTGAAATGAACATATCCAATGGATAGGCCATTTGTGATTTATCAAGAATTTATTTATTTAGAAGGTTCCTAAGTAAACTAGGATTTAAAACAATGAGACATTTTTCTTTATTAGAGTAAGAAAGATTCTTCAAATGAGTTATAACACACTAGGTTATGGGGGAAAAGACTTATAAGCAGTTGGGGGGAGTATAATTTGGCACCGTTTTGAAGGGAACTTTACCAAAATACTTCAATATTTTAAGTCCATTTCATATCTAAGAATTTATGCCAAGAAAATAAATCAGAACTTGCAAAGATGTTAAAAGATGTTTATTGAAACACTGTTTATAAGAATAAAATATTTAATGCAACCTAAATGTCAATATAGTTAAATACATTATGAGATAGTCAAAGTATAAGCTACCATAGCCAATTAAAGGAAACATTTATACCATGGAGAGATATCAGTAATATATCATTTAATTTTAAAAATTAGTCATTGAACAGAGCATACATATACTATGAGTCTCATTTCATTTTTACAAATGTCAACCCTCTATGTGCATGGCTAAATGACCAAAAGTACATATATACTTCAAATAATTAAAAATGGTTATCTCTAATAGAGAAATTATTAAGAGATATTATTTGAATATTTTGCAGCAAGCATGTATTATTTATTAGTCAAAGAAGACAGCTATTTCATTTGGGGAAAAGTCTAAGTACTAATTTTTGCCTTTTCTTTTTTTGCTGCAGAAAAAAAATCAGCACACAATCATCTGTTTCATGTTTCTTTCCAATTTCTCCATCTAGCATCCACCTCCATCCAGTTAGCATTTATTAAGTACCTATTGTGTGTCCAGCACAGTGGTAGTTACTTAAGAAACAATGATAAGACTGGCTGACTATAGGTATATTACACATAAAACAAAGTGTATAGATGTTCTGTTAGAGTAGATACGAGACAAAGTGGGGCCACAGAGAAGTGATCAATTTAAAATTATGGAACGATTCATGAATTTTGTGTCATCTTTGTAGATATTTTATCCCCAATAAAATTCTAAGTGTCTTGAGAATGTTTCTATAACATGCACTTAAAATATTTTCTGTGTAGGGCTCGCATCTGCTGATGGCATAGCAAGTATTCATACATTCACATGCATGGTATTCATTGCTATTGTCATTGTTAGGTACTATTGAGTTGGCTCCAACTCATAGCAACCCTATGTGCAACAGAACAAAACACTGCTGGCTCATGCATCATCCTCAAATCCTTGCTATACTGGAGCCCATTGCTGCAGCCACTGTGTCAAACCATCTTGTTGAGGGTCTTCCCCTTTTTCACTAACCCTCTACTTTACCAAGCATGATATCCTTCTCCAGGAAATGAATGATCCCTTCTGATAATATGACCAGAGAAGGTAAGACAAGGGAGCTCTAGTAGCGTAATGCCTAAGGCACTTGACTACTTACCAGAAGGCTGGCAGTTCAAACCCACCAGCCACTCCTTGGAAGGAAGGTTGGGCAATCTACTTCCGTAGTGATACTGCCTTGGCAACACAAGGAGGGGTTGCTATGAGTTGGGTCTGACTTGAAGGCACATAACAACAACAACAGGTGAGACGAAGTCTGGCCATTCTTGCTTCCAAGGAGCGTTCTGGCTGCCCTTCTTCCAGGACAGATTTGTTTGTTCTTTCTGGCAGTCCATGATGCTTTCAGTATTCTTCACCAGCACCACAACTCAAAAGCATCAGCTCTTCTTTGGTCTTGCTTATTCATTGTTTCACATGCATATAAGGTGATTGAAAATACATGGCTTGGGTTAGGCACACTTTAGTCTTCAAAGTAACATTTTTGCTCTTCAACACTTAAAGAGATCTTTTGCAACAGATTTGCCCAATGCAATACATGGTCTGGTGTCTTCACTGCCACTACCATTGGTGTTGATTGTGTATCTAAGTAATACAAAAATTTTGACAACTTCACTTTTTCTCCATGAATCATGATACTGCTTATTGGTCCAGTCTTGAGGATTTTCATTTTCTTTATGTTGAGGTGTAATCCATATGGCAGACTGTAGTCTTTAATCATTATCAGTGAGTGCTTCAAGTCATCTCACTTTCATCAAGCGAGGTTGTGTCATCTGCATATTGCAGGTTGTTAATGGGTCTTCCTCCAATCCTGATGCTGCATTTTTTTTCCCATACAGTTGGGCTTCTCAGATTATTTGTTCAACATATAGATTGAGTAAGTATGCTGAAAAGATACAACCTTGACACACACCCTTCCTGATTTTAAACCATGCAGTATCCCCTTGTTCTGTTTGAACAACAGCCTCCTGGTCTATGTACAGTTTCCTAATGAGCACAATTAAGTGTTCCGGAATTCCCATTGTTTGTAATGTTATCCCTAATTTGTTATGATCCACACAATCAAAATCTTCTGTATAGTCAGTAAAACACAAGTAAAAATCTTTCTGGCGTTCTTTGTTTTCAGCCAAGATCCATCTGACATCAGCAATGATATTCCTTGTTCCATGTTATCTTCTGAATCCAGCTTGCATTTCTGGAAATTCTCTGTCAATAAACTGATGCAACTGTTTTTGAATTATCCTCAGCAAAATTTTACTTGCACACCATATTAATTATATTGTTCAATAATTTCCACATTCTGTTGGATCACCTATCTTTAGGATGGGTACAAATATAGGTTCCTTTCAGCTAGCTGGTCTGGTAGCTGTCTTCCAAATTTCTTGGCATAGACGAGTAAGTGCCTTCAGTGCAGCATCCAATTGTTGAAGCATCTCATTGAGTATTGGCAAGTTATTGCCAATGCAGTTGGCAATTTTTTTTGCCAATTCTTTTAGTGCAGCTTTGACTTCTTTCAGTGCCATTGGTTCTTGATCATATGCCACCTCCTAAAACAGCTGAACATCAACCAGTTTTTTTTGGTCCAGTGACTCTGTATATTCCTTCCATCTTCTTTTGATGCTTCCTATGTCATTCAATATTTTGCCCAGAGTCTTTTAATATTGCAACTTGAGGCTTGAATTTTTTTCTTCAATTCTTTCAGCTTGAGAAGTGCCAAGCATGTTGTTCCCTTTTGCTTTTCTAACTCTAGTTCTTTGCACATTTCATTATAATAATTATGTTGTCTTCTCGAGCTGCTCTTTGAAATATTCAACTCTGTTCAACTTTTTTATCTTGTCATTTCTTCCATTTGCTTTAGCTACTGTCCATTCAAAGACAAGTTTCAGAGTCTTTTCTGACATCCATTTTGGTCTTTTCTTCCTTTCCTGTCTTTTTAATGACCGTTTGATTTCTTCATGTGTGGTGTTCTCGATGTCATCCCACAATTCTTCTAATTTTCAGTTACGTAGCTCCCTAGGAGCTCTGGTAGCATAGTGCCAAGGCACTTGACTGCTCACCAGGAGGCTGGCGGTTCAAACCCACCAGCCACTCCTCGGAAGGAAGGTTGGGCAATCCTACTTCCGTAGTGAGTTTGGTTTTTTTTGGTTTTAGGAGCTCT
>NW_006921610.1:17595083-17617820 GCF_000298275.1 Orycteropus afer afer
TCTAAATTCAGAAGGGATATAATCAAGATCATATTTTGGCTCTCATAGATTTGTTTTAATTGTTGCTTAAACTTTAATTTGCATATGAGCAGTTGATGGTCTGTTCCACAGTCAGCTCCTGGCCTTGTTTTGGCTGAAGATACTGAGCTTCTCTAGCACCTCTTTGCACAGATGTAGTCGATCTGGTTCCTGTGTACTCCATCTGGTGAGGGCCACGTGTATAGCTGCCATTATGTTGTTGAAGAAATGTATTTGCAATGAATAAGTCTGTGGTCTTGGAAAATTTTATCATGCAATCTCTGGTGTAATTTCTATCACTAAGACCATATTTTCCAACTACTGATGATTCTTCTTTGTTTTCAACTTTCACATTCCAATCACTAGTAATCATCAGTACATCTTGATTGCATGTTTGGTCAATTTCAGACTGCAGAAGTTAGTAGAAATTTTCTATTTCTTCATCTTTGGTTTAGTGGTTGATGCATAAATTTGATTAATGGTAGTATTAACTGGTCTTCCTCGTCAAAAACCAAACCAAATTCACTGCCATCAAGTTGGATCCAACTCATTGCAACCCTTCCTTGGGGTACCAAGGTAGTATCACTACAGCAATAAATTGTCTAACCTTCCTTCCTATGGATATTATCCTATCACTGACAGCATTGTACTTCAGTGGAGATCTTGAAACATTCTTTATGATGATGATTGCTAAGCCATTCCTCAATTTGTCATTCCTGGCATAGTAGATCATATGACTGTCTGATTTAAAATGACCAATAACCAGTCTATTTCAGCTCCCCAATTCCTAGAATATTGACCTTTATGTGTTCCATTGAATTTTTGATGAGTTCCAATTTTCCTAGATTCATGCTTCACATTCCATGTTCCAATTATTAGTAGATGTTTGCAGCTGTTTCTTTCCATTTTGAGTCAGGCCCCATAAGCAAATGAAAATACCGAAAGCTTTGTGCCATCCATGTCATGAAAGTCAACTCTACTTTGAGGAGGCGACTCTTTCCCAGTCATATTTTGAGTACCTTCCAATCTGATGGGCTCATCTGCAGCACTATATCAGACAATGTCTCAGGGCTATTCATAAAGTTTTCCAGTAATATATCAGACAGTGTTTCACTGCTTTTCATAAGGTTTTCACTGGCCAATTCTTTGAGCATTGAATTGCCCCTCCCTTCTTCCCAGTGTGCCTTAATCCGGAAACTCTGCTGAAACCTGTCTACCATGAGTGACCCTGCTGGTATTTGAAATACCAGTGGCATAGCTTCTAGCTTCATAGCAACATACAAGTCACCACAGTATGACAAATTGACAGACGAGTGGGGGCTTCATTGCTAGAGAAGTGATTTTCATAAATTTTTGAGAAATGTGAAACTCTAGTCATTGAACAGTTGAAAAATCACTAGGCTCAAAACCAGGAGTTCTGTGTTCTAGTGTGAGCATTCTCTGTGTGGCTGTGCAGTCCAAAGCACATTATATGTTCTACTACTTGTACTTCAGGGTGGTGGTAGGTCAGTGGTTGAATTCTTGCCTTCCACGTAGGAGACTGGTTCTATTTTCAGCCAATACACCTCAAGTGCAGCCAACATCTGTCTCTCAGTGGAGGCTTGCATGTTGCTATGATAGACTAAAAAGAATGGCCTGGAGATCTACTTCCAAAATCCAGTCAGTGAAATCTCTATGGTTGACATGGATCCAATTTGCATTTGATTATGAGGATGGCACAGGACTGGGCAGTGTCTCATTCTCTAGGGCATGAGTTGGCCATGAGTTGGGGGCCAACCCAATGGCAGCTAACAACAACACATGTGCTTGAGTATCCCGGTTAATTTTTTTAAGAAAAGAGAAAAATACCATCTTACATGCCTAAAGTGCAAATGTAAGAGGTATCGAGTACATGAAAATGTCTTGAAAGATTCAAAACATTAGCAGAATACAGATGTTGAAACCAAATATAGCGTTTTTAGGGTGGCTGTTGACTGAGCAAAATATTTCTACTAACCTATAATGGATGAGTTCAGTTAATAAAATTATGTGACTTGCCAATAAATAGATTGGTATTAATTATAAAAATTACATTATAATTAATGTACTCATTAATGACTACCAATCAATATCAGTTGAAGGTTTATTATTTTAAGGAGGATGGGCAATTAGCAGTTTGACACCATGAAAAAGAGATAACCAACTGACTGATGGGTCCCCATCAAATTTCATTTTAATTTGTTTTAAAAGTATCTTCTTTAAGAGTGAGTTTAAATGCACATCACTCTTTTCTCCTTTCAGAAAATAAATTTATATGTTGTTTAAAAAGCATATCTGAATGACAAAGAATGAAGTCTGGCATATGTAACAAGAAATGAGCACATCTTCTAAATGGGCTGGATGGTATGGTGTAAGTTCTATTCTCTCGCATAGTCATATAACTGGATTGCTCTTTAAATTAAGTGACTTTGTATGTCCGCTTTCTCTTAATGGAATCAGTTTTGATATACTCTTTGTTCATGCTGTTACTGCCTTCAGTCTACGAGTTCTTTGTATTAACTTTTTAAAGTTACATTACAAAGAGGTTTTAAGATTTCCCAACAGGCTTTTATTTAACCAAAGCTTTTGATCTCAAACCTGCTGGGGCCTAGTGAAATCCTTACCAATTCTCCAGTGACTCTTCAGTATCGGAATTTGAAAAGACCCACCTGAAGGATTTAACTCCCTATATGGTTTCAGCCATCCTTTAGATCGCTCTATTCATGCAAGCAGAGAGGGGGTCTAATGTACCCTTTGTAATCGGCTAAGCAGCCTAAGGTGTCCTTTGCATAAGTTGTACTCCTGAGGATATAAAAATCAGGAAGACGCAGACCTATATACCTTATTTCCTACTATCTTCCGTTAACGGGGGATTACTGGGGGTCTGCTTGACATCCTTTGCTACCTAAATACCTTTTGGACATAGGAGTGCAATAAAAGAACTTTCATTGCCTCCATTACCCTACTGCGGTGCATAACAAATTAGATTTAAAAGGCTACTTTTCCCCCTTACAGCTATTTCCATCATTTTCTTTACAATTTCAATTTAGTGTCTAGTGACAGAATATTCTATAATGCACTTTATAACTCTATAATGTCAATTATACTAACTGAACATTATTTCCAAAGAATTAGGCTTATGTTATTAGAGTCAGTTATGGTTTAAAAGATCAGGTAGAGAAAATAGTAGCATTGGTTATGTGTAAAGGATATTAAATATAAAACTAGATCAAACAAATGCTGTTCGGGGTTAACTTTTTAAATAATATATGTTAATATTTATTCTTATTTGGCCTCAAATATCCATTTTTCATAAAATTTTGCATTTAAAAGTTAGAAATATCAAAGCCATTTATTAACCTACTTTGATAAAAGATAAAAATAATTCTAATAAAATTCTCAATTAAAAGAAAATTTTTCTATTTGTTTCATTTAAAAACTCCACCCATTGTTGTGCATGGAAACAACTTCAAACTTGGAAAGCAAATAAAAACAAAGGGCAATAAAAACCACCAAAACAAAACAACAATAGGAAGTTAGGAGTAGACAACTTTCTAACAGAAGACTTTGGCAAAAATAAATAGATGAATGAATGAATGAACAGTAGGTGGAGGACCCCAGCACAGCCATACCTATTTACCTGCTTACTGCCATTGAGTCAATTTCTTAGGGACAACACACAAAACTAACATATTTAACTGCATAAGAGTTTGCCTAGATTTGACTCTTTTTGGTAAAACCAAAAACCCAAACTCACTGCTGTCGAGTGGATTTGACTCATAGAGACCCCAAGTAGATTTCCTAGTCTTCCTTTCAAGGAGTGGCTGGTGGGTTTGAACTGTCAGCCTTCTGGTTAGCAGTCAAATGCCTTAAGCACTACACTACCACAGCTTTTGCTGCTATTTGTGAAAATGACAAATTTACCTTCGAACCATGTCTAATGTTAAACTTACCTTTACACTTCTATTATCATGATGAAAAAGCTTTTCACTTCCTGTCATGCTACATTTAAATGTTTTCTTTTTTTTCTGTATTGGATAATCTTTTTGTATGGTTTTATGTGTGTGTGTGTGTGTGTGGTTTGGATGATAGTTTACAGACCAAATTAGTTTTCCATTCAACAAGTTATATACATTTTGTTTCTTGACATTAGTTGCAACCCCCTCAATGTAATAGCACTCTTCCCACTTCCTCCTTTGGTTCACTGTTTCCATTCATTCTTCTTTCCTACTCCTTCCTGCCTTCTAAAGTTTGTTTTTGGGAAAACGTTGCCCTTTTGGTCTCATATGGTTGACTGTATGTTCCTCATGGGTGTTTTTGTTCATACTACATTTAAATCTTCCTCTTCATGACATGTTAAAAAGAATTTTGGACTTTATGTTGATAAATACAGATGTTACTGCCATTGCATTAGATGTTATTATCCCTTTCAAACTTCACTTTATATCAGAGAAGTAGAAAGAAATACATAGTACATCCAGAAGCTGTAAGATATGTGCTGTTGGATGCTCACTATCACTGGAAGGCATAGTCTCATACTACACATGGGCCATCCATTGCTAGGGATAAGATGGTTTCATTCCTTTGGGCTCTAGTGTCACTATAGGAAACTTTGAACAATTTTAATTCTGAATATTTGTAGAGTTGTCAAGACAATTTTCTTAGTTTGTGGTTCAGGAATAATATTGCCGTACCTATTGTTGTTAGTTAGTTGTCCTTGAGGTGCCTCTGATGCATGGTGACCTATGTGTAACAGAACAGCCTGGGCCTGTACCATCTCCATGGTGTGTTTGAGATTACTGTTGTTTCTACTGTGTTGGTCCATCTTATTGAGGGTTTTTTTCATTTTTGAGGACACTCTACCAAACGTGATGCCCTTTTCTAGCAATTAGTCTTTCTTAATGATGTGTCCAAAGTAAGCAAGCTGAAGTCTTACCATACTCGATTCTAAGGAGCATTCTAGTTATATTTCTTCTGGTTATATTTCTTTTTAGACTTTTTGGTATTCTCTGATTTCAGCCAAGATCCATCTGACATCAGCAAGGATATTCCTCATTCCACTTCCTCTTCTGAATCCAGCTTGCATTTCTAGAAGTTCCTGTCAATACATTACTGCAACTGCTTTTGAATTATCTTCAGCAAAATTTTACTTTTTTTGTGATATGATATTGTTGGATGATTTCCACAATCTATTTCCTCACCTTTCCTTAGAATGGGCCCAAATATGAATCTCTTATATGATTGGCCAGATAGCTGTCTTCCATATTTTTTGGTATAAACAAGTGAGAGCTTCCAGTGTTGCTTCTGTTTGTTGAAACATCTCAGTGGGTGTTCTGTCAATTCCTGGAGCCTTGTTTCTCACCAATTTCTTCAGTACAGCTTGGACTTCTTCCTTCTTTATCATTTGTTCTTGGTCATGTGGTACCTCCTGAAATGGTTAAACATCAAACAATTCTTTTTGTACAAGTGACTCTGTATATTCCTTCCACCTTCCTTTGATGCTTCCTGCATCATTCAATATTTTGCCCACACAGTCGTTCAATACTGAAACGAGTCTTGGACTTTTTCTCCAGTTCTTTCAGCTTTAGGAATGCCAAGTGTGTTCTTCCCTTTAAAAAAAAAAAAAAAAAAAATCCTCCAGGTCTTTACACATTTTGTTACAATGCTTTATCTTCTTGAGCTGCCCTTTGAAATCTTCTGTCTAGCTCTTTTACTTCAGCATTTCTTCCATTTACATTAGCTGCTCCACATTCAAGAGCAGTTTCAGAGTCTCTTCTGACATTCATTTGGTCTTTTCTTTCTTTCTTGTCTTTTTAATGACCATTTGATTTCTTCATGTATGATGTCCTTAATGTCATCCCATAACTTGGCTTGTCTTCAGTCATTAGTGTTCATTGTGTCAAATTTATTCTTGAGTTAGTCTCTAAATTCAGGTAGGATATACGCAAGGTCATATTTTGGCTCTAATGGATTTGTTTTAATTTTCTTCAGCTTCAACTTGAACTTGCATAGGGCAAGTGATGGTCTGTTCCACAGTTGCCCCCTGGCCTTGTTCTGACTGATGGTATTAAGTTTCTCCATCTTCTCTTTTCACAGATGTAGTCAATTGGGTTCCTGTGTATTCTATCCAGCAACATCCATGTGTATAGTCACTGTTTATATTGTTGAACAGAGATATTTGCAATAAGTCCTTGGTCTTGCAAAATTCTTTGTTGCAACCTCCTGCATTGTTTCTGCCACCAAAACCACATTTTCCAACTGCTGATCCTTCTTTGTTTCCAACTTTTACATTCCAATCACCAGTATTTGTCAATGTAACTTGATGGCATGTTTAATCAATTTCTGACTGCAGAAGGTGTAACAATCTTAAATTTCTTCATGTTTGAAATTAGTGCTTGCTGTATAAGTTTGAATAAGTCACATTAACTGGCTTCCTTGTAGGCTTATGGAGATTATCCTCTCACTGACAGCATTGTACTTCAGCATAGAACTTGACATGCTCTTTTTGATGATGAATGTGACACCATTCCTCTTCAATTTGTCATTTCTGATATAGTTGTTCCTATGGATGTGCAATTCAAAATGACCAATACCAGTCCATTTCAACTCACTAATGCCTAAAATACCTATCTTTATTGTTCTATTTCATTTTTTACAACTTCCAATTTTTCTAGATTCATGCTTCATACATTCTGCTTTCCTATTATTAATGGATGTTTGCAGCTGTTACTTCCCATTTTGAGTGTGCCACATGAGCAAATGAAGGTGCCGAAAGCTTTGCTCTATCAACACCATTAATGTTGACTCTACTTTGTAAAGTAGCTCTTATCTAGTCTTATTTTGAGTACCTTCCGACCTGAGGGGCTTATCTTCCAGCACTATATCACACAGTGTTTCCCTGCTATACCTAAGGTTTTCAGTGGCCAATTCTTTCAGAAGTAGACTCCCAAATCTATCTTCCTAGTCTTTCTTAGTCTAAAATCTCCACTGAA
Source organism: Orycteropus afer afer (assembly GCF_000298275.1). NCBI lineage: Eukaryota > Metazoa > Chordata > Mammalia > Tubulidentata > Orycteropodidae > Orycteropus > Orycteropus afer. The sequence goes on from NW_006921610.1 coordinate 17,602,112, forward strand.
ACCTGTCCACCATGGGTGACTCTGCTGATATTTGAAATCCCAGTGACATAACTTGCAGCAGCACAGCAACACACAAGCTACCACAGTATGACAAACTGACAGATGAGTGGTAGATTTTATCACTATAGATAGTATGATTTGCAGGTGCTAAAAAGGCAAGGAAGCCACATGTTCTGACTTCCTCTAACTACTCAAGAAGAAGACAGAATCACCACCAGTAGCCCAAGGCCTATTCCAGCCAGGTCAGACATGCTGCCTCCCTCCAGCTCTTTCACCAACCCTGACACCAACCATTCCTCCCATAGCACTCACCACCTTTCTCCTGGGTTCGATAATTCACTGCAGTGGCCACACAGAACTCACAGATTATGGGGTTTATTACGGAAGCACCAGGCTACAATTCAACTTCAGGAAAAATGCTCAGTCTCTCTCAGCCTGCCATCTCTCAGCCAACAAACAGTCTCTCACAGTCTCTCTCCCAGCAGTGTGTGTCCCTCGGTATCTCACTCAGCCATGCATGTCTCTTACATCTCTTTCCCAGCTATGCGTGTGTCTCAGGAGAGCGTGTCTTTTTCAGCAGCATGTCCTTCTCAGCCAGCAGTCAGAGAGAGTTCTGCCTCTAGGAGGCCTCCTTTTGAGCCTGCCAGAGTGGCCAAACTAGCCAATCATGACATCAGAATTCTAAGCACCTGAGAGAGCGAACCTCCCAGAACATTTCTTTGTGCCGCTTCTGACAGCAATACCCCAGGTGGATAATTTTTACAATCAGGAGCTCCTCAGTTGCTCACAACAAATTCCACTACAGAGTTTACAAAGACTTATGGCTAGAAAAGCCATACCAGGTAATTCACTACACCGCAGCAGGAACTCAAGGACTGGCAGAAAATTTGGCCATTTTTAAAACAAAGTAGCAAATTGCATCACATGGAGTTTTTATAATATAGATATTAATTATCATAGTGTGATTTTGAGGATAATGGTATTCTACGATAAAACTTCAACACACTATTTTTTCCTTATGTGAGTAAATTTTCAAGTAACTTGTCTTAATTATTGAATAAAAGCCTATTTTATCAATATAATTATTTATTTTTACTTCACAATCTATATACCAAAACACAAATATTTATTTTTTTCAAATTTTTTAGGGGAAAGGGATTCTCACAACATTTCCACTATATAAAGATACCACTTTTACACTTATAAACTGTGCACATGGGCAGATAGTGCACTCAGGGTAGGAAAAATATGTACATTATATGTATTCTGAAGCTACAAAGATATTTGATTCACTACTGGGCTAAAAATTGGGTTTGAGCTGGCTCTTCCCCTATTTCTTACATTTTGGCATTGAAAAAAAATATCAGTAATGGGCAATACATTGTTGTTGTTGTTGTTGTTATGAGCTCCAGGCAATACATTAAAAAAATGTTAATCCAAAGCTTTGCTTATGGATATCATATTATTTTAAAATGTAATAGAGAACATTCCCTGTAATCAAGGGTGAGTCAAGGAAAATGGCATCTAAGGGAGCAAGACAGCCAAACAGAAAACTTGACCCAATACCAAGCTCGTTGTCAGGATCACAGCTGTCACATCAACCAATGAGACCAGGAAAGGAGGCAGCCAGGAAGTCAGGTGCCGCTGCTGGCAAGACTGCATTCCAGATCCATTGGCAGTTGGCCCTTCAGCTGCTGTACAACCCTGGTATGGGCCCAGGGGTGTTGGATCTGGTTTTAGACCACAGGAGGGGAGTGAAGTAAAGTACAACCAATATTGTCATCAGCAGGATTGTCAAGTTAGTACTGATAATACATTCATGGGAAGATATCTTGTTTTGCTAATAGGGTTTTGTGGAGAAAGAGAGCACAGGAGGAAATATATAACAACTGAAAGCATGATCCACTCTGCTCATGGAAACCAGTTATGGGATTCAATTTCCTTTATCCTTTGATTTCTGCAGGTAGCATGCCTTACTGAGTAAGGACTTCTAAAACATAGAGAGAGATGTGAATACCAGGTTTAAAGGTGAGTATGGCTAGAAGAGGAGCTCTGGTAGCATGGTGCCTAAGGCCCTTGACTGCTAACCAGAAGCCTGTCGGTTCAAACCCACCAGCCACTCCTTGGAAGGAAGGTTGGGCAATCTACTTCCATAGTGACACTGCCTTGGAAACCCCAGGAGGGGTCGCTGTGAGTCAAGTGCGACTCAACGGCACATAACAACAACAACATGGTTAGAAGAGACGAGATACTCAGATTTTAAAAAAAACGCGGTTTTAAATTTGTTATTATTAACAGAGAGCTGTCATATTTCTTTCCTTCCATAGAGAAAACAAGTGACCCAAAATAGAAAATAAATAACCCTTTCTGTGATTAAACAACTCACTATGTTTGTTTAGTGTTAAGAATGTTGTTAGTATCCACAATAAATTTATAATCATAGATCACCTCTCTGAACAAAAATGAATAAACAGAGAATACATCTTTATTAGAAATCATCTTATGACAAGTTGTAGCTGAGGAATCTGGGCCAGCAGAGTATCTTGCTTACATGGAGGAGGCATTCCATAAATGTCTCACATTCACGTGCCTCTGAGATAGGCTTGGAGATAACCAGCACAATCCCTGCCTGTGGGGATGAGCTCTGTCTCCAGCCGCCTTGGAGATTCAAGCCTGAAAGAAGTTAGCTACCTTTAGGTTGAGGATTGATCTCAAATACAGTTGGCATGGCCAGGTAGTGGGCTTATAAAGATAGTGACCTTTGGTAAGAAAAGCCATTATGTTCAATAAAATGAGAGACTATAAGAATGGAAACTAACTAGTAGATCTGAGAAATGAGTGACAAGACTAAGAATACTTTAAATAAATAAACATGAGATGGCTTTGAATTGGCACATGGAGTATCAGACAGTCAATCATAAGAAAAGTTCCATTATATCTGAAGATAACACTTCTAGTGAGATGATTTAAAAAAAATAATAATATGGTTTAGTGTAAATTCAGTTACAGAAGGGGATGAGAAACTTAGTTTTATTCAGCATTTACTAGATGTCAGGCCCTTTTATGCATATGATCTCATTTAATTACCACAAAATTCTATCCTAAGATTTAAGGAGATCGTGTAACTTGCCAATGAGTATTCAGAAAGCAAGTGATGGTCTCTCTTCTTGACTATGGGAACCTCATAGAAAGTCACTCCTTACTTGCTTGAATAGGCTGCATCCCCTTTACCTGAGGACTACAGTTCCTGCTATGTTATTGCCTTGAGCAGCAGCCCATGATTTGTGCTTCCTCGTCTTTTAAATTTCAGCCTGAACATTCTCTTTGGAGTGGCTGGATGGTGTAAACCCAACCACTGCCCCAATTCAAACACTACCTATACAGAAACCCATTCTTTGAATAACACCTCAATGTTATTTTGTTATCAGCAGAATTTACTCTCTCCAGGCTCAAAACCTTTTTGACTTTTCTTTATCCTTATATTTTTTTCCTCAAACCTACAATTTATTTGTTGTTGTTGTTGCTGTTATGTGCCGTCGAGTCGGCCCTGACTCATAGCGACCCCTCCTTGGGTTTCCGAGGCACTATCACTACGGGAGTAGATTGCCCAACCTTCCTTCCTAGGAGTGGCTGGTGGATTTGAACCGCCAGCCTTCTGGTTAGCAGTCAAGTGCTTTAGCCACTATTACTTTTCAATAAGTTTAAATCCTTGAAGAATACAGCATCACATGAATTCTGTGTCCAATGGCTTTAGCAGTCATGTTGCTTCAGGATCTAGCATGAACCATGCCATTGTTTCCATAGGTGCAAGTTACCTTTTCCCAGATTACTCTGGTTTTGTTAGGTTTGCTACCATTCTTTGCTTTGTATACATAAGCACATCTCTTGTCTGAATAGAATTCTGTTTCATCTCAGGCATAAATACCTTCGATTTTAAGAAGAGTTGTGTGCTCCCTCTTGTTCCAGGGACCCTGCTTATAGGCAGCAAAAAAATGGCTTTGGACCACAGCCTTCCAGATGTACTTGTCAGTGGAGAAGCCCTGCTCTCATTAGGTCTCTACAGGTTCCCAAGATGGCAGAAAGAGCTCTCTATTACTGTTTTAACCCAGCAAATCAAGTTATAAAACATATATGCAAAATGTGTGCTAGTGATTCTTCTTGATCCAGGGTAAAAGTTTTAAAAGAACTATTAAAACTGGCACCAAAATATATCTTTTCCTAAGTATGGTGTGTTAGGCTGGGTTCTCCAGAGAAGCAAAACCAGTAAAACTTATATATAGAGAAAGAGAAAGAGAATTTTATCTTAGAAAAATGGCTCACGCACTTACAGAAGCTGGCAATTCCCAAGTTCTTGGTTCAAATGTCAAACTGGAGGCTTTTCCTGAGTCGTGCAGCTGCAGAGGCTGACGAGCTCAAGACTGGCAGGCAGTATGCTGGCTGTTGACCCCAATGAATGACAATTCCGAGACCACCAGGCTGAATGGTGGATTGTCCCCTCGTGGACAGTAGTAGGCAGCACAATAGGATCCAGATCCACAGAAGAGTGTCTCATTTTCCCAGGATGTCCATATATATATTGGAAGTAGGCCACACCCCTAGGAAAACTCCCTTTCAACGGATTGGCTGCTCAAAACATATCCATCTGATCCCATCATGGGAATAACCCATATCACAACTGCTTAAACCACACAGAATTATGATCCAGTCAAGTTAACACACAATTCTAACTATCACATATGGATTAGTCCATGAATAATCAGAAACAAACACAGAAAAACATACAGATATTTGGAGATGCCCTTCATAAGTCTGGGTGAGAATAATAATTGAACCTGAGTATTTAAGGCATTCCAGCTAAATGTATGAAAAGTCAATGTATGCTTACTGATTGTGAAGGTTATGAAAATCTATTATAATTTACAGTATGTTATGTTGTTGTTGTTATGTGCCGTCGAGTCAAACCCGACTCTATTTACAGTATAGAAAACAAAATATTTAATCTATTAATCATCTGACTATGCCTCAGTGACTTTTGGTATTTTAAAACCTTAATTTTACTGGGGCTATTGGCTCTGCAGCAGAAAGTAGTACGCTAAAAGTCAAAGTGTGTAAAATCTTTGCCCTGCCCATTTTCTAAAATGATTCTCCAATCTTGGAAGGTTGAAACACCAGATGTTTCACCACATTGTAACATCTGCTTCAAACTTATCAGGTAACCTTGAAGAGTATTTGGGTTTTAAAGGTTTAGCCTCATGTTTGTACAGTTCCTTGAAACCCCAGTATGTGTTTGTGTGTGTGTGCGTACATGTGTATATTTAATTTCCAGTGACAAATTTAAAATATCTTACAGTACACAAGATTCAGATGGGATTCAGAACTTGACTTTGCTTTTTTAAATCTGTATTTCTCTTTGTCTAATCTTCTTACTTATCACTACTGCTACATGTCTCCACACACACTATTAAACCTTGGTAGATAATTCTTTATCAGTTAGAAATGTGTTCAGCTTCAGGTTACAGAAAAGCTGAAACAATCGCTTAAGTAAATCAAGGTTACATTACCTCCCATAACTAAATGTCTGGAGGTAGGTAAGCTGCTGGCCTTGGGTCAATAGTTTAATAATGTCAGGATAGATGCCACTACAATCTCTTGGTTCTTTTCTCAGTCATGTTGCCTCATGACTGTGAGAGGTTGCTGTACTCCAAGCTAGAGTGCAAAAGCTTTCCCAGAAACCTGTGCCAGACTTCCAACTATGACCCACAGCATTTATCTGTGTCACATGGCCAATCCTAATATCGAGGAAGTCAGGAAAGTATTTAGAGAGCCAGTTTGCCAACCTGATCAAAATTAGTATTCTTTTTGTGAGGACGAAGGGAAAGAAGGCATATTGGAGAGTCCAGAGACTCCTGAAAATAAAGCTTTTAATGACAAATGACTACCTTAGTTACTCAGTGCTGCTGTGACAAATGCCACAGAAACGGAGATTTAAAGAACAGAACATTATTTTCTCAGTTTAAAACCAAAAATCAAACCTGTTCCCGTAGAGTCAATTCTGACTGATTGTGATTCTTTAAGACAGAGAAGAGTTTCCAATGCTGTAATCTTTATGGAAGCAGACTGCCACATCATTCTCCCTGAGTGGTTGAACTTGTGGTTAGCAGCCCGAGTGCTTAGTCCTAATTTGGGGTGTGGCTCCAGGGGGAGGTCCTTCCTGGTTGGTTGCCCTGTGAATTCTTTGATGTTCTTTGATATTCCTTGGTGTCTGTTTTCCTGTGTGTGTCAGTGTCTAAATTAAATTCTTATTTATTTCTTTTACCTCAACATTTACTTAGATTTTCCCCATATTTACCAATTTCTCTGACCACCGTAGTTTGTGCCTCTTTTTGCAAAGCAGAAGTGATTAGATTTAGGCTCTGGTATGACCTCAGTAAGATCACAAAAGAAAAGCTCGATTTACAAATAGGGTCATATTTACGTGTACAAGCGTAAGGATTTCAACATATTTTCAGAAGGCACGATGAAATTCATAACATTCACCATACTACAATTAATTAATTTCAGCTGTCTAAGTGCAGGAGCTTTGTAAGAGTATGAGAAGGGGCAGTCCCAATGTGTCTCTTCCCCTTATTTACTTCTCTAGCACTAGCTCTGGTGGGGGAGCTCTGGTGGGGGAACATCTGGTGGCATAGTGTCTAAGGCATTTGACTGCTAACCAGAAGGCTGGCGGTTTGGAAGGAAGGTTGGGCAATCTTCTTCCGTAGAGATACCACCTCAGAAACCCAAGGAGGGGTTGCTATGAGTTGGACTGAACAGCAGTGAGTTTTCAGTTTTATCACTACCTCAAGGAATCAGTGTATTTTTGTTGGCAGAAACCTTAGTGCTCAATATACCCTTGATGGTAGAGAACTAGGGAGATAAATCAATTACCTAATGTTTTGATTTATCTACTGCTGCTCTAACAGAAAACATCACAAGTGATTGGCTTTAACAGACAGGGATTTATTCTCTTACAGTTTCGGAAGCTAGAAGTCTGAGTTCAAAGTACCAGCTTTAGGGGTTCGGTGAAAGCTCCTCAACCTTGGGTTTCCAGTCTGCCACTTGCTCCCAGCCCACTGAAACTGGAAGCTTCTCTTTACTCAGGCAACTGCTGGCTGCTGAGACTGACAAACCCAAGGTCGACAAGTAAAATGGCACAGTTCCAAGATTATCAAGCAACATGGCAGGCCACTAGTTCAAGTCCAGAAACAGTCCCAAGATTGGCAGACAACATGGCAAGCTGCTGAATGAAGACTTGGCTACATGCAGGGTCCAAACATGCCAAAAAAGTAGAGTCCTTTCTCAAAGCTTCTTATATACTGGAAGCAGACCACATCCCTAAGGCAGCTTCTTAGCTGCTTATAGTAGATTACATGGTGGAGTTGATTACCAGCCTCATCATGGGATATAACTATATCCAGCTGCCCAGCCACTCAAAAACCAGGCCCAGCCAAGTTGACACATAATGTTAACTATCCCACCCAAGATGAAATTAGTTAGTGGGAGATTTAGAACAAAAACACAATTTCATCATTTAGTTCAGTGGTCTTTCCTTTGTATCACTCTGTCACTTTTTGCTTGTCTGCCCCTCATTACTGCATACTTTGTCTCGATGGATATCTAGAATTGTGGCTATACTGAATGCTCTTTCTTCATTTTATTTGTTCTTTATATTGCACACCCTACCTTCTCTAAGAATCCCCAAAATTATTCTTACCAAGCCTTCCTTACAACTAACTATAGAAACATGCAGGTAGGACGATAAGTGTTTGTGTTTATGCAGAGAAGCCTTGGAAGAAAATCCTGGAGCTCTACTTCTGAAAAACCAGCCATTGAAAACTCCATGGGACACAGTTTTACTCTAATACACAAGGAATCACCATAGTCAGAGTCACTCAGTGGCAACAGGTTTTTTTTTTTTTTTTTTAAGTGTTAGCTGTATTTCAATATACCTTTGTTGTGATTAATGGAATATTTGGGCTTATTTCCACCATTTTAAGTTGGTTTTATAATTTCTATTTATCATGTTTTATTTTGTTGTATTTTCCCTATTCCTATTTAGATTAAGTACTTTTTCTTTGGGAGCTCTGGTAGCATAGTGGCTAAGACACTTGCCTGCTAACCAGACGGCTGGCGGTTCAAACCCACCAGCCACTCCTCGGAAGGAAGGTTGGGCAATCCTACTTCCGTAGTGATAACTGCCTTGGAAACCCAAGGAGGGGTCGCTATGAGTCGGGGCCGACTCGACGGCACATAACAACAACAACAACAACTTTTTCTTTGTACCTATTAAATGAGACGTATGTATTTCTATAATCTATTCTTCAATGATTGCTTATTTTTTAACAATCACACTGAATCTATTTGCTTTAATTTCCAATCACTACACTCTTCCACCATCAATATATTATTTTCCCTTTGTTTTTTATCACCTACCAAAAGCCCACTGCCATCAAGTGGATTCTGACTTTTAGTGGCCTCCCACCCCCCATTGGGTTTCCAAGGCTATAAATCTTCACTGTAGTAGATTGCCTCATCTTCCTCCCACAGAGCACCTGGTAGGTTTGAACTGTCAACCTTCGGTTAGCATCGAAATGCTTTATGCACTATGCTACCAGAGCTCCTTTTTATCACCTACACTAAGTCATTATTTTCTACCCCAATATTTACTTAGATTTTTCTATATATTTACAAGTTCTTTTTGACTACCATAGTCTGCCCCACCCCCCACCCCCCACCCCAATTTTCTTCCTACTTAAGCACCTCTTTTGGTGATTCTTTAAGTAACTAATCTGAAAATGTCAACTCTGTCAATCTTTATTCAAAAATTCTATGATATTCTTAATCTTTAATTATACTTGGTTGGGTGCAAAATGCTAAACTGATAGTTGTTTTCCCATAGCATTCTGCAGAATAATTCCATTTCCTGCTGGTTCTATTTTTGTCGATGAAAAGTCTGCATCACTCTAATTGCTGTTCTTTAGCTAATCGGAGTTTTACTCTCTGGTTGATTTTAATATAGGTACATTTTTTATTTTTAGTATTATGTATTTTTATTATGAAGTATTGAAGCATAGATTTATTTTCATGTATCTAGCTTAGGAATTGGTAGCTTTTCTAAATCTTAAGTATTGATGTTTTTCATCTAGTGTGAGAATTTAGTCATTATCTCTTTGAATATTGCTATTCCCTTATGCTTTCATTTCATGCTTCTATCACTCTTACTAGATACATGCTTGACCATCTCATTCTTTCCTTGTCTTAGCAAGTTTTCTTTTTAAATCTCTTTTAATCTCCTTGTCTCTGTGGTAATTGTGGGCAATTTCCTTAGTTTTGTCTTCCAGTTCACGCATTAGCTCTTTAGCTACTGATCAACCCATCCATTTAGTTTTTCTTTCTTAATTTAATAGGTATATTTCTCAATTCTACAAGTGATATTTGATTATTTTTCAAATCTGCCTTTCATTATGTTCTATTCTTTCATATTTAAAGCTATTCTTTTACCTATTTTATCATTCTAAACATACTTATTTAGAATTGTTTAAAGTGCCTTCCAGATTGTTTTATTAAAGTATTAAGGGTACCAGGCCTTCTATTTTTTGTCTCCTGATTCTCCCTTTTGAAAAACTTTTTACTTTTGTAGCTTGTCAGTTTTGTATTATGAGCTTTTTTTTCATCTGTAGGATTCTTGGACACCCTAAACCCACGGCCATCAAGTTGATTCCAACTCATAGCAAACCCCATTGGGTTTCTGAGGCAGTAAATCTTTAGGGAAGTAGCTTTCCCAGTCTTCCTTCTGCGAAGTGGCTGGTGGATTTGAACTGCCAGCCTTCTGGTCAGCAGTCAAATGCCTTAGGCACTCTGCCACCTGAGCTACTTTTGGACACCCTAGGCTTTTGGACACCCTAGGTTTTGGTGGCATAGTGCCTAATGTATTTGAATACTAACCAGAAGGCTGGCGGTTCAAATCCATCAGCCAATCCTCAGAAGGAAGATTGGGCAATCTACTTTCGTAGTGACACTGCCTTGGAAACCCAAGGAGGGGTCATTATGAGTTGAATCTGACTCGACAACAGTGAGGTGAGTTGAGTTGAAGCTGTGTTAAAACCAAAAAACCAAACCAAAACCAAAAAAAACCCATTGCCAATGAACTGTTGCTGCTTCATGGCAGAGTGAGCTCCATATTGTTTTCTTGGCTGTAATCTGTACAGAAGCAAATTGCCAGGCCTTTCTTTTGAGACATCACTAGGTGGGTTCAAACCCCCAGACTTTTAATTAGTAGCAGAGTGCAAACCATTTGCACTGCCCAGGGATTTCCAGGCCACATATGGCCTCATATTTAGATTATGTGTTTGCTTTGGTCAGGTGCATTTCCTTTGTTTTTACATTAGATTCTTGATTTGACGTTTTCAATTAACTAAGGGAATATGAATGCAGGTTGCACACTTGTATTAGATGCATCTTCAGGGGTTTCTTATTGCTGGGATATTTTTTTTCTTCTTCTTTTGTAGTAAGCAAAAACAAATTTCTTTGTTGTTTACCTGAGCTGATCTCTTCCACAGTTATCATAGTATCAGTTCACGTGCTTATCTCTCTGACCACACATTTCTTCTTTTTTTCTGAAGCAGAAAATTTTATTTTTCTTGTAAATTTAACTACATCTTTATTACTTTTTTTTTTTGTTATATTACATCCAACATTTCCTTAAGTTTTCAGGAAAAGAGTGACCTGTGTTAATTCAGCCTCTCATGTTGCCAGAAATAAGAAATCTATTGTTATTATTATTAATAATAATAATTTTATTGAAACACTACATATCAAAAGACTGCTGTTATTCTTACTATTATTGCCATTTCTATGCCATTATAAGAATATGATCATCTGGTGGTTGGAATCAAATCCTCAAAGAATCCGAGTGTAACTTTTCCATATAGTTTGTATGTGACTGCTTTCCATATTTTAGATTATGCTTGCAGTACATAGAGAGAAAGAAATAATTTGTATAGATTTATATCAATCACATATTATTTTGAATTCCTTAAGGCTAAATATATTAGAATTTTATCTTTAGAGTCCTTGAATATTAATTAATTTCTTTTCTCCGTGCCTTTGAAATCCCTATTTTAATTTTAACAACCTCCTCTCTTCTCCACTCCTATTACAACTCAAGAAGGTGAAAGAGGTGAAAGGAGAAAATGGAAGAAAATAGAGTAATAACAGAAAGAAAAAAAAATCAAGTAATAAATAGACAGAGGGAGATAAATTTAAAAAAATAGGAGAGAAAACGTTTAGGAGAAGAGAAGATGAGATCATGGTATACTGAAGGAACATAAATAAAGAAATGAAAAGAGAAAGAGTGGGGGCTGCTGGAAGGGAGAAAGCATAAAAGCAGTTTGAGAGAACAATAGAGGGGAAAAGAACAAACTAGAGGCGTCTTGTTCATATTTCATGTGTTCCCTCAAAAAATCATATGAGCTATGATTTATTATTTTATTTGGTAAATCAATGAAAGAAGTTAATGAACTCATTCCAGGTCCGAAGAGTTAGTAAAAGCTAGAGCCACAATTCATACCCAAATCTATGTGAAACCAAAAAACAAGGGCAGGATAGCAAAGGTCACTCCATACCCTCTGTGTGGAAGGAAGGACAGATGCCTTGCTTCTTCTTCTTTTCTCTGCCAGCTAATTACATCTCTGATTAGTACAGGACAAAAGAAAATGCACAGAAGAGAAGCAGCCTGACAGGGTTGAAAAGGAATGGCTGGGAGAAAGGAAGATGATTCATTTATAAGCGCTTTGTCCTCTAGAAATGTAAAAGGCCTCCTAGGAGGAGCCATTGAGTGTGGAGAGACAACCTGGGCCTTGAAGAAGGCATCACCTAGAGGTAGAAGGAAATAGAAGAGCTGAAGCTTCTTCTGGCCTCCCTACCTCAGAAAGTCACAAAATCCAATGCCTTTGCTAAAAACTCTTCAGAATCCTTTTTTACTCTTAATTCACTTTGTTTATATACCTGCCTCAGAAACCCAATGTGGATCTCTACGAGTCGGAATGAGGCCGTGGCAATGAGGTGTTTTTTTTTTTTTCCCCCTGACCAATATAGCCCTTCAAAACCCAGCCTTCTTCAGAGAGCAGTGAATTAATCAGTGTTTCTTGAACATCCATGGTGTATAACAAAAGCTGACTCCCGGCAACCCTAGGTGTGTCAGAGCAAAACCTTGTTCCACCAAATTTTCAACGACTGTGTTTTAGGAACTAGACTACAAGGTCTTTTCTTCTGAAGCACCTCTGAGTGTACTGGAACCTCCAGCCTTTCCATTAGCAGCTAAGTGTGTTGTTAACTATTGACACCTCCCAGAGATTCCTGTTTATGACTTCATACAACTTAAATAGGGTTTGCTGCATTGTTCACCAAAAATAGTATAGTAGTATACCCATCCAACCCACTGCCATCGAGTCGATTCTGGTTCATAGTGACACTTTAGGACAGAGAACAAAATCTTTACCGAACCAGAAACTGCCTTATGTTGTTTCTAGTAGAGCTGCTGGTAGGTTCCAACTGCTTCAGCTGATACTTTTACCACTGTGCCACCAGAGCTCATAGTATTACACAAAACCAAAACAACCAAACCTACTATTGACCCCCATTGGGTTTCTAAGGTTGTAAATCTTTACAGACTTTCTGCAGAGAAGCTGGTGGGTTTGAACCACCAACTTTGTGGTTAACAGCCAAGTGCCTTAACCACTACACCACCAGAGCTCCTTTGTGGGACATGGTGATTTAAAAAAACTAAATGAATGCTATTTTTCCACTGAGGCTATTGTATGTCATATCTCCATATTGTTAACAGTACAATGAAAATCATGTCAGGTATAGGGCGAGGTCAAGCCATGTAGTCATTAAAACTTTAAAAAACGAAGCAAAACAAAAACAATATCAAAAACACCATCTTTTTTTTTTTTTTTTTTTTTTCAACTCTTCCTAATTTTCATCACACAGCTCTGGTAGCATAATGCCTAAAGCACTTGACTGCTAACCAGAAGGCTGGCGATTCAAACCCACCAGCCACTCCTCGGAAGGAAGATGGGGAAATCTACTTCCGTAGTGATACTGCCTTGGAAACCCAAGAAGGGGTCGCTATGAATTGGGTCCGACTTGATGGCACATAACAACAACAATTATCATCATTCTTGCTGTGTGATTCCCACCAATGGAATGAAAAAAAGAAAAGGTCATTTTTACTCCCAAAATTCTAATTTAATGTTATCTCGAATCAACTCTGAGATAAACCCATCACTTACAATCGTCTATTCTTATTAGAGACGAGTTTGGAGCTTTTAATCAAGAGTGAGTATTTCTTTCCGTTGTCTTTCAGGTGCTTGCTGAATCTTTTAGAGCAGTGCTGAATCTTCCTCCTCAAATCTTAAATTGTCCACACTTTTGAACTCCCTCTCCCTTTTAAAGCTCCAAAGGTTAAAAATTAAGGCCCCACAGTGAAGGGCACCTGTATTTGCTCGCCCTATTATGCAGTTATCCTGAATGCTTTACAGCTGTCTAAATTAGCATAATTAAATCCACATCAATTAAAAACTTCAATCACCTCGTTCCCCTTCACATGTAAATGGTAACATTTGTCTAAGGTGGGACGTAACAAAGGAAGTTTTTAACAGTTGAAGACCTGACCAAAAAGAAGGGTAATAGGATTGGTCTATTGTCCTGGGTTTACCTTAACAGTAAGAGAAGTGGTCAATGAGAGCTGTTTGGCCAAAAGAGTATTCAGTTTGCATTTCAATGCTGCTGGCAGGCAGGGCTGGCCATTAGAGATGTGCATATTACAACAGGCCTCCCCTTCTATTGCTCCTTCGCCTCCAGTAATGAGGGTAAACAAAGCACCATTATGACTTTGGTGGTGGTAGTGCTGGTGGTGATTGTTTTTAAACTGGGGAAGCCTAGTGACCTCAGGATAGTGACAAGACTACACCATGTGGTGCTGGCAAAGAGAATTCCTGGAGATGAAAACTGACGTGGGGTCCAGGGGTTAATTTCTGGAACAGACGAATTTGCATACAAATGAAAAATGACGGGATTTCTGTTCTCCTAAATTTTCAATGTCATCAGCATCAAACAGCAGCCCATGCTCCCTTGTCGTTAGAAGAATATTCATTACTTCAGAAGAAGGGGCACCTTGTTTGGTGGTAAACTCAAGGCAGGTCAATGACTTAATTTGTGAAACTTCCTCTGGACTGTGAGTTTTCTATGCATCTTTGTAATTCTTCCAAATGTGCCTTGAATAATATTTATTTTTATAATTATAAAGTTTTCGAAATAATCATCAAGCAGCATGTGGTTGAGTACTCTGAGTTTTTACCTTTTTTTCATCCTTATGAGCTGTTTAACCATATTTGGCTGATTTTTTCTTTTTATGCTATTGCAGATGATGACAACTGTTGATCTATGTCAAAAGATGTGAGAGACAAGACATAACAATATTTATTAATTTTCCCAAAGCATGTGATATTTCTTCATTCCTATTTTGACTAACTTATTTGCTTTTTTGATTACACAATTAATAATAATAATAATAATAAACCTCACTGCTGTAAAGTCGGAGTCAACTCATAGTGACCCCTCCTTGGGTTTCTGAGCAGTATCACTACGGAAGTGGATCACCCAGTCTTCCTTCTGATAGAGTGGCTTGTGGGTTTGAACCGTCGGCCTTCTGGTTAGCAGTCAAACGCCTTTTATAATGTTAGAAAAATATATCAAGAGACAAAAAAAGACTTTTTCTTAGAATCCTGCTTCCCAAAGATAACTGGTAGTTTCGGAAGGAAGGTTGGGCAATCTACTTCCGTAGTGATGCTGCCTCAGAAACCCAAGGAGGGGTCGCTATGAGTCGGGTCCAACTGGAGGGCACATAACAACAACAACAGTTAGTATTTTAGTGTGTATCTTTCCTTTCCTTTTTTCCCTGTGCTTTATTACTTTTAAACTATCAGCCCCTGGAACACAGGGACCAGGTCTGGTGCTTGTAGCAAGGGAAGTCTGATAGTGGCCGCTTCTTAGAAGTCAGAATCTCCAGTGATCTATAAGACCCCCAAAACTTAGAAAAACCTCTGGGTTTTCCCTTTTATAAAATATAGTTAGTTCTAGCTGTGGTTTCTAAGTGCTGCTGTAAATGAATGACTTTTAACTTGAACAAGGGGTCATTGGTTATTTAGTGGTAGAATTTTTGATTTCCAAGTGGGAGAGCTGGGTTTGATTCTGGCCAATGTACTTCAGGGACAACCACCACCCATCTGTCAGTAGAGGCTTCCGTGTCGCTATGATTCTGAACCAGTTTCAGCGGAGCTAGGACTGGGAAGAATGGCCTGGTGATATTCATCTGATTCAAAACCAGTCATCAGGTGCTGCAGAGGAAAAGGCAGAATTTGGTTACATTGTGCATGAGGTTATCATGAGTTCGGAACAACAGTGTACATCGAAAGTCTTTATTTTTAAAATTCTTGTTGAATTTTTAAATTATTTAAGAATTTTCCTTTGAATTCAAGTTGTTGTTGTTTGCCGTCGAGTAGGCCCCGACTCATTGTGACCCCTCCTTGGGTTTCCGAGGCAGTATCACTACGGAAGTAGGATTGCCCAACCTTCCTTCCGAGGAGTGGCTGGTGGGTATTATTAA
>NW_006921610.1:17617920-17620358 GCF_000298275.1 Orycteropus afer afer
CCTCCTTGGGTTTCCGAGGCAGTATCACTACGGAAGTAGGATTGCCCAACCTTCCTTCCGAGGAGTGGCTGGTGGGTTTGAACCATCAGCCTTCTGGTATGCAGTCAAATGCCTTAGGCACTATGCTACCAGAGCTCTAATTCAAGTAGACAATATCAAAATGGATCATGGTTACTTGATTAGATTTGTGTAATGAATTTTTTTTTAATATATAAATACTAATTGAGTCTTTTAATTCTTCCAGAATTCAGATTTCTGGGTCCACAGAGTTGGGGTGACCTCCCCAGGTCATAGGTGTTCTTTTGAGCCTTTAAGGAACTGGTCAGGACAAACAATAGTTGAGTTAGCAGCTTAACTGAGACTGTTTTGCCTTAGGCTTTATCCTCTTTTGGAGACTTAACTATGTGCACTCACTTTCAAGAAGCAGGAACTCCAGGGTCTTACTGGAAGCTGTGTTTTAGGATATTTGGCATGTCCTTAATGACTCTGTTTTTACAACTGACTGACCCTGGAGCCCTGCACGTGCTCTGACTCTTATCTTCTGAGAAGCTAACATGAAAGGAATTTCCAATGACCTTCAGGAGGGTACCCTGCTGTGACCATGCCTGTACACCTGCTTTTATTATCCTCTCTTTGGAGCACCTTCCCCAATACTTTTGGTTTGATGCTGCCTAATTCAAATCATTTCTACTCACAATAAATATACTCTGGTACACTAATTTCTGGTGTTTTTCTGTGCATTTAGGTTTTTAACAATATTTAATATATTTATTTATATTCCCTTTCACTTCTTCAGATTGGCATGGTTGTTGTTATTAGGTGTCCCATAGAGTTGATTTTGACTTGGAGGGACCCTATGCACAACAGAACAAAACACTGATTGGTCCTGCACCATCCTCACAATTGTTGCAGACACTATGACAATCCATCTCATTGAGGGTCTTCCTCTTTTTCTCTGAACCTCTCCTTTACCAAACATGATGTCTTTCTCCAAGGACTGGTCACTCATGATAACACATCCAAACATATTAACATGTCAAGTAGTCTTGCCTTCCTAGCTTCCAAGGAACATTCTGGCTGTACTTCATCCAAGACAGATTTGTTCATTCTTCTGTCAGTCCATGCTATATTCAATATTCTTCACTAACATCCTAATTCAAAGGCATCAATTCTTCTTCAATCTTCTTTAGGTATTGTCCAGCCTTTGCGTGCAAGTGAGGTGATAGGAAATACCATGGCTCGGGTCAGGTGCACCTTAGTCCTCAAAGTGATGCCTTTGCTTTTTGACATTTTAAAGAGGTCTTTTGCAAAAGATTTGCCCAATGAAATATGTCATTTCATTTCTCGAGTACTGCATTCATGGGTGTTGATTGCAATTACAAGTAAAATGAAATCCTTGACAACTTCAATATCTTTTCCACTTATCATGATGTTGCTTATTGGTCCATTTGTGAGGATTTTTATTTTCTTTATATTAAGGTGCACTCCATACTGAAGGTTGTATTCTTTCATCTTCACCAGTAAGTGCTTCAAGTCCTCCTCACTTTCAACAAACAAGATTGTGTCATCTGTATATCACAGATTGTTAATGAGTCTTCCTCCAATCCTGATGCCACATTCTTCTTCATGTAGTACAGTTTCTTGGATTATTTGCTCAGTGTACAGAATAAATAAGTAGAGTGAAAAGATAGGATATTCCTTAATACTACCGAATTCAAAACTAAACTCACTGCCATCCAGTTGATTCTGACTTATGGCAACCCTCATTTTCCAGGGTGGTAAATCTTTACAGAAGTAGATTGCCTCATCTTCCTTCCATGGAGCTTCTGGTGGGTTTGAACTGCCAACCTGGTTAGCAGTCAAATGCCTTAGGCACTACACTACCAGAGCTCCTCCTTAATTCTACCAAAACAAACAAACAAACCCAAATTCACTGCCGTGGATTTTGACTCATAGTGACCCCCTCTTGGGTTTCTGAGGTGTTGTCTCTATGGGAGTAGATTGCCCAATCTTCCTTCTGAGGAGTAGCTGGTGGATTTGAACCACCAGCTTTCTGGTTAACAGTCAAATGTTTTAGGCACTATGCCACCAGAGCTCCCCCTTAAATTTACAGACCCTTCTATTTCCCTGCACCTTCTGCACATGAAGCTTTTACTAGGCCATTAAATATTCTTCAAAATCTTTACTTCTCATGGGTAGAATGGTTCATTGACAGTTTTTCCTATTTTTTTACTGAAAAATGAAGAATAAACTTTAGAAAACTTATAAAAAAAAGGTTCAATTTTCAGGACATGAAATGATTAAGAAATCCATTAAAGAAATAGAATTGAGACAACAAAATTACTATGGTATTTAAACCATGAAGGCAATAGAATAGTGTGTGTTGTTGTTATGTGCCGTCGAGTCGGCCCCGACTACATATATATATATATATATAT
>NW_006921610.1:17620646-17625360 GCF_000298275.1 Orycteropus afer afer
GCCCAACCTTCCTTCCGAGGAGTGGCTGGTGGGTTTGAACCGCCAGCCTTCTGGTTAGCAATCAAGTGCTTTAGCCACTATGCTACCAGAGCTCCTAGAATAGTGTGTAGGGAAGTAAAATGTATCTATCTGCTTTAACCTAGTTCTCCATGTGCATTATGCAATCTATCTCCGGTGTGATAAGTACCTTTAATGGGTAAGTGAAGAATTTATCAGAAATACTATTTAAAAAAAGAAATAAAAGAAAAAAGAAAAAAAAATTTTCATCAACCAAATTATTTTTTATTGTGGTTATGACTCGCTGGAGAGTAATTTTGAGCAAACAAAGGAAATATTTCAAAGTCTAAATGTCTTGTTTAGATAAGAAGCTTTATATTGAAAGGCCTGGCAATCTACCTTCATCTCACCTTATGTAGCAAATACCATGAAGACACAAGTAGAAAATTTGGTGTAATATTTCACCCTGGTTGCTGTGTCATGGAGTTGTTGGACTATTGAGTAACTGAAGCTTGTTTGCATCCCAGTGTGTCCTGAAAGACAAACTTCAAAGAAAATATTCTATCTCCCAACTCCAATTCCTGAGGGTCTTGGAAGTATAATACAGCAGGGCTTAAAACTCCCTGCTGAGTAAAGGACAATTTGACACTGAAACTGCTGTTAAATCATCATTGAATCACTGCATTGCAAAAGAGTCCTTATTAGATAATATAATTAAAGCCGTAAAAGGCAGGGGGAAAATACACCAAGTCATTGGGGGGAAAAAAAAATGGGGGAGAAAAGTCTTTAAAGTTGGACAGTATGTTTTGACAAAATTTGGAGATTTTAAAACATGTATCTACACATTTATTTTATAAATTGTACATAAGACTGGCTCCTTTTCCAGTGCAAAATCAAATATTTAGATTTGCAAAAACCTATGGAAGCCAGATTTTAGACAAAAAGGGATTTTTTTTGTCAGACTGTCAGTCTCTGAATTTCATCACAATCTGTTCAGCTGTTTTTGTTGCAGGCAGGCGTCAAACGTACTGGGTAAGTGTGTGTTTGTATTTATTATTAAAATGGGGATGCTAAATCCTGCTTTCTAGCAGTCTTCACATTCTTTAAGTCTGTGTTGGTCACAGAGAAGCAGACTCATGGCGCAAAAGTATGAAAATCCTACGTAGAGAGGGTGCACCGCAAACACCAAGGACGAGCTCCAATCTTCAGAATATGTTTTCAGCCTTTTTTCTTTTTTTTTTTTAAATGACGCTGGCATTTTGTGTCAATAACTTTTTCTTCAACTACAGGTATTGATGCTTGCCTTGATGAGAAGTGGGGAAATGATTTGCTTGTGACAGATCCAAATGTGGGTTTTTTTTTTTTTTTTGGAATTTTTTTTCTTAACTGTCATGATTCCTCAGTCCCATCCTCTGCACTAATCTGAAAATAGTAACTTGAGCTGGCAGTTTCAATGTCATTTAATATATACATGTTATTATAATGTTTTCCTCAGTAAAACAAAGATTGCCCAAAAGAATATTAAAGATAGAACTTGAACCTCTAATAGGTAGGATGTTAAAATAAAAACAAACTAGTACCAGATCTTAAATAATTAGCATGCTATGGACCCAATTCTTGTATAGTTTGAGGCTTTTTGATACATGGTACTTGAAATGCAGAGCCACACCTAGCTTTGGTGAAGTTCAAGATGATATCATTCTTCATTCACAAAAGTAGGAGATTATAGTCATTTCTAATCACAGATCAACTATGGGAGTGTGAACATTTGAGGTCAGTTTTCATATTTTACAGAACTACAGTAGAAATTATATCTTTAAGTGAGATAAATAGGCAAGTTTACTGGCACTCCAGGTTTCTTTGCTTCTGGATGGTTTTATACCAACTCAGTGTAAAGCCCATATCCCCATTCTGATCAGAAGTTGTATCTTATATATTTCTTAATAATAACACAAAGGAAAAACGAATGCTTATTGCTTTTAAATGTGGTTTGTAGACAAATTCATTCTAAACATGCAGTCTCTTTTGGGGAAAAAAAGTTGGGAGTTACTGAGGAAAACATTATCTGCCTGAAGAGGAGAATACAACCACGGAATTCCTTAAGATTGATTCGAGATCTTAGATCTATGACTCTTTAAGAATGAAGAATTTATATGGTGTTAAGAACCCATCAAAATTTAGCAAAGTGGTCCTCCCTTCAAATTTTTAAATAAGTGATTTTTTTTTTTTTTTTGCTAGATTTACAAAGAATAATAAAATTGCAGTGCACCTGTGTGTATAGCCAGAATAATGGCCCCAAAGATGTCTACATCCTAATTGCTGGAACCTGTGGATATGTTATTTTAACATGGGAAAAAGGGCTTTGCAGATGTGATTAAGTTAAGGGCCTTGAGATGGGAGATCCTAGGTTATCTGGGTAGGCCCAATCTAACCACAAGGGTCTTTATAAGAGGGACACAGGAAGAGTCAGAGTTAGAAAAGAAGATGTAATGATGAAGACAAGACTGGAGTGATGTTCTTTGAATTGGAGGAAGGGATTACAAATCAAGAAATTCAGGTGGCTTCTAGAAGCTGGGAAAGGCAAGAAAACAGATTCTTTCTGAAGCTTCCAGAAGGAATACAGACCTGCCAACACCACGATTTCAGACTTCTGACATCCAAACTGTAAGAGAAGAAAATTGTGCTATTTTATGGGATTAAGATTGTGGTAATTTGTCACAGCAACAATAGGAAATTAATATACCACGGCAGATACCGGCTGGCTGAATTCTCAACAATCCCATTTCTCTTCTTCTTGAAAATATAGGAAGACTCTATCTCCCAGGCTGTCTTAGTTTGGGCCATGTGATTGGGTGGCCAATTGGAAGTGAATGGAAGTGATGGACATCACTTTCTGATTTTGTCATAAATCTTCCTGTGTGATATTTTTATGATTTCTCTCTTCTGGTGTAACAAGGGAAGCCACGTGTTAAGATCATATACAAAGAATCTATATCTTCTGTCACCACTTGAAAGAGGGTATCAGAAAAACTTTTCTCGTGTTAATACACTGAGTTTGGAGTTGTTTGTTACAGCCATTACTAATATAATACTCAAGAAAAATTTCATGAAGTTTGGATAGCAGCAATTTTCTATTGAAAGATGTGTACTGTTGAAGAAATACTATACAAAATACAGGATTGCCATTTGCCTAATTATTGTAAGAAGTCAAAATAACACAGCTGCATTCTAAAACCAAAAAACAAACTCACCACCATTGAGTCAATTCTGACTCATAGTGACCCCCTTTTCATTTCTGAGGTGGTAAATCTTTACGGAAATAGATTGCCCAGTCTTCCTTCTGCAGAGTGGCTGGTGGGTTTGAACCGCCAGCCTTCCAGTTAGCAGTCAAATGCCTTAGGCACTATGCCACCAGGGCTCCTTTCTGGAGAATGCTAGATGTATTAAATGTTAGGGAAAAACAGTAGAAAGTGGAGAATCACATCAAGAGGGTCAGCATGTGTAGTGGGTGGGACAGCTCTTGAGTTTTATCTGCCCAGGATTTATCCCCCCCTCTTTTAATAGCAGAAGTATAATGCCTATTGCTTGCTATCTTCTGGGTACTCAGTGTGCCCTTCCCTAGTCTATCACTGGGCAGGCATGGAACCCAAGCTACATCCATCAATCTCTCCTCTGGGGATTTGATTTTGAACAAAATTACACAAAGAGTGGTTGGAGCATCCTGGGTGCCCAGGAAGTTGTTGTTTTTAATTTTCCAAGGCCTAGTTATTCATTTGCCATCCCTAGATGGCAGAACTAGTTAAACACTCAACAGCTAATTGGTTGGTGATCTGAAGCCATCCACAGGCACCTTAGAGGAAAGTGTGGCAATCTGCTTCTTGAAACACTTAGAGCAGTCAACTTGATGGCGACTGTTAGTAAGTGTTCATTCATTCAACAAGTATTTATGTGCCAGATACCATATAAAATAACAACAAAGAAAGCTCCTGTCCTGATATTCTACTGAGCAAGAACAACAACAAATATAAGTTACCACAATATAAATATATCAGAGTGACAAGTGCTCAAACCAAAAACCAAACGCACTGCCGTTGAGTTGGATCTGAATCGTAGAGTTTCCAAGGCGG
This sequence comes from Orycteropus afer afer, assembly GCF_000298275.1. NCBI lineage: Eukaryota > Metazoa > Chordata > Mammalia > Tubulidentata > Orycteropodidae > Orycteropus > Orycteropus afer. The sequence continues at coordinate 17,624,771 of NW_006921610.1, forward strand.
TATCTCTACTGAAGTAGATCACCCAACCTTCCTTCTGAGGAGTGGCTAGTGGGTTTGAATTGTCAGCCTTCTGGTTAGTAGTCAAATGCCTTAGGAATTACGCCACTAGAGTCCCCAACAAGTGCTCAGGGGAGGAAAAAAAAAGGGAGGGAAGGAAGACAGGAAGCTTCAGGGTTCAGGTGGGATGGATATTTTAAATAAGCAGTCAAAGAAGGAAGGTCAGGCTGAGAAGATGATGTGTGAGAAAACACTGGGAGGGAATGGGAGAGTGAGCCATGAAGAAATCTGGGGAAAGGACCTGAGGTACAAAGGTTCTGAGGTGTAAGTGTGTCTGTGGTATCTTGGAGGAATGCATGAGTGGAGCAGAGGGGAGGAGGTAGAGGTATAAGAAGGTGAGTTCAGAGAGGTCTGGGGGCCAGGGACAGATCCTATAGAGCTTTGAAACTCAGTGAGACGGGAACCATTGAAAACTTTTTTTTTTTTTTTTATTAGGCTTTGGGTGAAGATTTACAGAGTAAATTCACTTTTCATACAGCAGTTCACATATACTTTGTCTCATGTCATTGACCAAAATTTACAATGCAGCAGCT
>NW_006921610.1:17625680-17627098 GCF_000298275.1 Orycteropus afer afer
CCTCCCCTTCCCTCCCACCCCTGGTAACCAACAAAGAAAATGTCCTCCAATATATAAACATTTCCTTAACTTCCATTGAAAACTTTTAAGAAGAACAGTGACATTACCTGACCTACATTTTAATATGGACTGCCAAAAGAACAAACAAATCTGTCCTGGAAGAAGAGCAGCTGGAATGCTCCTTGGCCAGACTTCATCTCACCTAGTTTGGTCATGTTGTCAGAAGGGACCATTTCCTGAAGAAGGATATCATGCTTGGTAAAGTGGAGGGTCAAAGAACAAGGAAAAGTCCCTTAATGAGATGGATTGACACAGTGGCTGCAGCAATGAGCTCAGGTATAGCAAGGATTGTGAGGCTGGCACAGGACCGGCCAGTGTTTCGTTCTGTTGTACACAGGGTAGCTATGAGTCGGAGTTGACTTGACAGCACCTAACAACAACAACAACTATTCTCTTGGTTGAAGGAGCCCTGGTGGCACAATGGTTAAAGTACTTAACTGCTAACTGAAAGGTCAGCAGTTCAAATACACTAGCCCTTTCTTCTAGGGAGAAAGATGTGGCAGTCTGCTTCTGTAAAGATTTACAGCTTTGAAAACACTATGGGGCAGTTCTACTCTGTCCTGTAGGATTGTTATGATTTGGAATCAACTCGATACGAATACCAAACCGACTGCTGTCAAGCCAATTCCAACCCTGCCCCACAGAGTTTCCAAAGCTGAAAATCTTTATCTCCAGGGGAGAGCTGGTGGGTTCAAACCACCAAGACTTTGGTTAGCAGCAGAATGTTTTAACCACTGTGCCACCAGCATTCCTCATTCAGCTTGATAGCAATGGGTTATTTTCTTGCTTAGGTTGAAAATACCTTGAGGGGAAGCCAAAGTCAGAAGCAGAGAGACCAGTTGAGAGCCTAATGCATTCATCCAGGCGAGAAACTCTGGTGGCTTGGAAAAGTATGGTAGACTATGATGTGTTGAAAAACTATTAGATTCTGGAAACATTTAAAACTATTAAATTCTGGAAACATTCTGTTTTCAGACTCTGAATGCTCCTCCATATCCTTCTAAGAAATTACATTTCTCTCTAAAGTTAGATGCTAAGATTTTTATTCTTGTACCAAATAATCTTAACAGATTTAGAAGTAGTCCATACCTAATAAGACAATAACATTTTACTAGCTATGACCTTAGGTAAGTCACTTAACCTTTTTGCATCCCAATATCTTTACTGTAAAAAAGAGAAATAATATTATATTGAACTATATGAAATTACTATTTGTATAGGTCAATAATGGTTGAATATGAACACTTTCATATAGTTCACTATGTTGTTGTTGTTGTTGTTATGTGCTGTAGAGTCGGACCCGACTCATAGCGACCCCTCCTTGGGTTTCTGAGGCAGTATCACTACGGAAGTAGATT
>NW_006921610.1:17627373-17631616 GCF_000298275.1 Orycteropus afer afer
CCCCTCCTTGGGTTTCCGAGGCAGTATCACTACGGAAGTAGGATTGCCCAACCTTCCTTCCGAGGAGTGGCTGGTGGGTTTGAACCGCTAAATAAGTATTAGCTATTACTTCAGTTATTATTATCAGTGCTTCCCAGTGTTCTTTTGCATTCATTTTCTAATTTACTCCTTGTGACAGCCTAGTGGGAGAGGCAGGGCAGGCAACATTATCCACATGTTCAAAAGAGTCTTTTCACAGCAGTTTAAAAGGTGTCTGTTCACACATCATGCCATTTGATTCTCAAAACAACCCCATGTGGTATGTAGCACATGTATTCAAGTCTGCTCTGCTTATTTAAATTAACTACTGAAATACTAACAAATAAGCCATTTGTATATGTTTGAATTTTTTTCAAAAATTATGGGTAAAATTGTTGTGTTTACCCTTGCATAGGTAATCTAATCAATGAGACGCATAAAAGCTATGTTTGGAGCTCTTGACTTTTAGGATGCAGTTCAATGATCATGTCCTCCTTGAAAACTCCCTGTGGTTCCTGCAGGCAGATTTAGTTGCTTTCTCCTCCGTTCTCCATTGCAGTTTCTCATAGGATAGAGAGATATTTTCTAACAGTACATGTAGTACTGTAATCTTTCTGTTTATGTGTCTTATCTCCTATGGCCTGATTACTTAGTTCTTTCTGATTTCTTTGATTTTTCCACACCCAATACAATATTGAGCACAAAGTGGCTACTGAATAAATGGTTAAAAAATTAACAAGGAACTAAGTTAACTAAGTGAAGCAAGGAATAAATGATTATTTTGTTTCATTCATTTAAAATCAATAGTGAAGTAGATTGTCCGATTTCACATAACTAGCAAATGAGTCAGGCGGGAGTCAAGCCCAGGTTGCACAAACCCTTCTCCAGAATGCCATCATATGTGACATAAAACTTCAGCCCAAAATGAAGCAGTAGGTGTGCTCAGCCTTGATGTGCCTACCAGACGAAAACCCAGCCCAGATGGCATATCCAATTCAATCAACATCACCTGTGAGCCAAACTGAACAGTAAATGTTAAGACAGGATCACTAATAATGGGGACCTGGAATGTAGCCAGAATTAAAACAATGATCTGCTTAACAATCCCTCTGGGCTGGATGCATGTGGAGAAGGGATAAATGCTGGATATCGAAACAGCTGTTCTATGGCAAACTGAAATGGGGCAATCATAGATAGCAAAGGGAGAAGAAACACTTGAAAGTTGTCTTAAATAAAGTACTGCTTTAAATAGTGTGTGACCTGGCAGTGGCCTTTTAAGAAATAACCATCACCCACAAACAACCCTGGTGTGCATCTCCAGAGAATGAGGTAGCTTTTGGTGAGGAAAACCTATGGAGTTATAAAAGGCAATGTCAACTGGTAATGACCACTCTCCAGTGACATAGATAGTACTAGTGCAAGCATCACCTTGTATAGGAAAACCAGTGCTCCAACTTGAAATTCCATATATCACCACCTCCTGAACTCTGCCCCTATACATGATAGTTTCCCCTGAAATTCTGATAGGTATTGTAAAAAATAGCCTTCTTTTCATATACTTTTAAGAGTATTTATTATATGTATCTTATATATAGTACATATATAAGATAACGTAATTATTTTAAGAATATATTTACATGGTTTTGTCTTATCTGGAGCATATATTGCCTTAGCTCAGAAACTAGAGTTGATACTCAAAATATTTAGAAACCAGCATGGCACAGACTTAGACCAACCAGAATGCCAGCTTGTATGCCATCTTGGCTTGCACCAGCTATTCTCTTGGTCAAAGATTATTTTTGGGGGGTTTGCAGTGCAGTAAATTACTTAGTATGGCTTTTCTACCCATAAGTCTTTGTAAACTCCAAGGTGGGATTTGCTGTGAGCAACTGAGGAGCTCCTGGGATTGCTAAAGTTGTCCACCTGGAATATTTCTGTTGGGAGTGGCACAAAACAACGTTCTGGGAGGTTCCCACTCTCTCTCAGGTGCTTAGAGTTCTGATGCTATGATTGGCTAGTTTGGCCACTCTGCCAGGTTCAAAAAGAGGCCTCCTAGAGGCAGAACTCTGACTGCTGGTTGAGGAAGACGTGCTGCCGAAAGAGACACGTGCCCCTGAAAGAGATACGTGATGCTGGGAAAGAGATGCAAGAGACACGCATTGCTGAGTAAGACACCGAGGGACATGCACTGCTGGGGGAGAGACTGTGAGAGACTTGGCTGAGAGATGGCGGGCTGGGAGAGAGATCGAGCATTTTTCCTGAACTTGAAATTGTAGCCTGGTGCTTCCCTAATAAACCTCATAATCTGTGAGTTCTGTGTGGCCACTGCAGCGAATTATCAAACCCAGGAGAGAGGTGGTGGGTGCTTTGGGAGGAACGGTTGGTGAAAGGGCTGGAGGGAGGCAGCATGTCTGGCCTTGCAGTAATAGGCCTTGGGCTATTGATGGTGATTCTGCCTTCCTCTTGTGGGGTTCTAGGAGGTCAGAATATGTGGCCTCCTGGTCCTTTTTGCAGGGTTGATGATTCTACACTTTAAGTTGCAGTAGGATAGTACACATGCAATGTGCCTTGATAGAACTTCCTGAGTGATTGGTTCCACAAGTTCGTTTTTTAAATACCAGTCTGTCATTTGGGGAAATCCCATATCAGTGTATAATTCATCATCCATACAACTGTATTAAAATAACCATGCCAATTAAGTATGATGGACCAGGGATTAAAAAATAAGCAGTAACCAAGTAAATAACCAGATTTTTAAAAATTCATGTAGTCAACAGATATTTTTGAGTACTTAGACTACATTGCAGTGCTGATATCTGGAAGAACAGAGGTTTTAAAAAAACTGTGCTGACATTCAACTAGCATGTAGTTTAGTAGAAAGAAAAAATTTACCACTGCTACTATTAATCCACTTGACAGCAGTGAGTGAGAGTGTGAGAGTGACTATTGATAACACATTTTTATATCTAGAGGTAAAAATTGGAAGATATTTTGGTTAAAAGTGACTATAATATGATCACATGTTTTAAGTATAATCATTTTAACTGTAAGATCACTCTAGGATTGGTAAGTGTAGCTGAATTTCATGTGTAGAAACATTGGATCGTCTCATCCAAACTTCCCAGTATGGGAATTCCCATCATAGCTTCTTTAAGAGCAAATTAGCAGCTTTATTTGAAAGCTCACAGTATTGAGAAAGACTGTTGCCTTGTAAGGGAAGCTATATAATTTTAAGAGAATGGCTTTTCATATTTAAAAAATAAAACAGTTGGCAAGATATATAATTATTCTGGATTTTCTCACATGTCCCTCTGTAAATTATTCACTAAGAATTCAGGTAAACCAGATCTTAAAATCCAAGAGATTTTTAACTTTTAACCAAAATATCTTCCAATTTTTCCCTCTAGATACAAAAATATGTTATCAAGAGTAACATTCACTGAATCTCAATAGCTCTATGATAGTATTTCATGAAAGGGTATTTATATAGTAGGAAAAGTTCAGAGAAGCAGAAGAAATTTTTATCCATTTCCCCTATGCTTATTTAGAAGGATCATTTGATCCCAATTTGTAAGTTGTTCACTAAACAGTTCATTAACTTTAAACAAAATCTTTCAACATTCTCTAACCATTTTGACATGAGAAAACACTCACTTAATATTTACCAAATTCTGGTACTCAGAGCCAGTAACCAGTTGCCATTGAGTTCATTTTGACTCATGGCAACCCTGTGTATGGTTCTAGGATAAGAGACTACATGGATACTGTCTCAACCCTTAAAGAGCTTATAGTCAAATCAAGTGAGGCAAACATGTAAATAACTAAGAGCAAATATCTGATATAAACCTTTGTAATAACATATGAGCAGGAATGGTCAGTACTATTTTCTGTAAACATTAGACTTCATCAAATTAACCAAGTTCAACCCAATTAACCAGTGAGAGAAAAAAAAATACTTAAAAATATATATATTTTTTTCACCTGTGAGACAGCTTTCTATGGAATAAATACTATGAATGTTCCTTGTATATAGACTGTTCAATTAGTATGCATTCCTATGTTTGCAACTTTCTAATGGGGATTATGCAATTCAGACTGATAGCTTGAATATGTTCCTGAAGAACAATGAATACTGGATTTTAGACAGTTAATAAGGAAGGTATGGGGAAAGTATCCAAAACTACCTCAAGTAGTATCTTAGGTATATCCTGGAGATTATGTCATA
>NW_006921610.1:17631716-17638205 GCF_000298275.1 Orycteropus afer afer
TATATATATATATATATATATATATAATATACATACACACATATACATTGTTGTTGTTAGGTGTTATTGAGTTGGTTCAGACTTGTGGTGACCCTATGTACAACAGAATGAAATATTGCCTGGTCCTGTGCCATCCTCACAATTGTTTCCATGCTTCAGTCACAGCCACTCTGTCAGTCTATTGCATTGCGAGTTTTCCCCCTTTTCACTGACTCTCTACTTTACCAAGCATGACATCCTTCTTCAGGGACTGGTCCTTTCTGACAACTTGACCAAAGTAGGAGAGATGAAATCTGGCCATTCTAGCTTCTCAGAAGCATCCCGGCTATACTTTCTCCAAGACAGATTTGTTTGTTCTTCTGGCACTCTATGGTATACTCAATATTCTTCACCAACACTACAGTTCAAATGCATCAATTCTTTCTCTATCTTGTTTATTCATTATCCAGCTTTCACATGCACTTGAGGCTACTGAAAAGACCATGACTTGGGTCAGGTGCATCTTAGTCTTCAAAGTGACTTCTTTTCTCTTTAACACTTTAAAGAGATTGCTTGCAGTATGTTTGTCCAGTGCAATATCTAGTTTGATTTCTTGACTGCTGCTTCTGTATATTGCCGTTAGCTGTCATAGAGTTGACTCTGGTTCATGGCGACTTTATGCACAACAGACAAAATGATGCCTTGTCTTGGGTCATCCTGATCACCAGCATGTTTAAGTCCATCATTGCTGCTGCTTTGCCATTTTATCCCAGTGAGGGTCTTCTTTGCCCTCATTGGCCATCTACTTGCTAAGTATGATGGTCTTTTTCAGTGATTGGTCCCTCCTGATGACTTATTTAAAACAAGTGAGTCAGACAATGTTGTTTTATGATCCATAAGCTTTTTCAGTTCATTTTTTCCCCTAAATTTTATTTATTTTGTTGTTTTTATTGAGAATATACAGAACAAAACCTATACCAACTCACCAGTTTCTACATGTACAATTCAGTGACATTGATTACATTCTTTGAGTTGTGCAACCATTCTCACCCTCTTCTTCTGAGTTGTTCCTCTCTCATTAACATAAACTAACTGCACCCTGAGGTTCCTATTCTAAACCTTTGAGATGCTATTATCAATTGGAGCCCATACAGATAGTCCTTAAAAGACCATAATGCTCAAGGCAGACTTCTTTTTTTCACTAGTGAAGCTAATTTATTGTTCAGTTTTTAGAAGACTTCAGGGGATATTTTAGGTTTAGTTTAAAGACTATCTTAGGGCAATAGTTTCAGGGGTTCACCCACCTTCCATGGCTCCAGAAAGCCTTGAGTCCATGGGAATTTGAAATTCTCTTCTGCATTTTCCTTTTAACCAGGGCTCTTCTATGGAATCTTTGATTTTTTGTTCAGTAATGGTAGCCAGGCACTACCCAGTTCTTCTGGTCTCAAGGCAAAGGGGGCAGTTGTTAATGCGGGCATTTAGCCACACTTTCCATATCCTTCTGCTATTCCTGACTCTGTTTCCTCTGTTGCTCCAGCTGAATAGAGACCAATTGTTGTGTGTTGGATGCCTGCTTGCAAGCTTTTATGACACAGGCATTATGTAATGGACTAGGAAGTAGAACAAAAGCACTAAACACCTTACTAGGTTAATTAATTGGGATGACCCATGAATCCATGATCCTATTTCTCCAAACCAAGGAACCATATCCCATGAGGTATTTGGATGTACATTAGCAGCCTCAGCATGTACTCTTTTTTTTCTTCTTTTCTTTTCTTTTTCTCATTGTTATAACTATATGTATCACACAACTTGGGAGCTCTGGTGGCGTAGTGCCTAAGGCACTTGACTGCTAACCAGAAAGTTGGTGGTTCAAACCCACCAGCCACCTCTCGGAAAGAAGATTGGGCAATCTACTTTTGTAGTGATACTGTCTGTGAAACCCAAGGAGGAGTCACTAAGAGTCAGAGACTACTCGACGGCACATAACAACAACAACATCACACAGCTTTTGCCAATTAAACTTTTTACAGGTGTACAACTTACTGACAGCACTTACAATAATAACTTGTGCAATCCTACCCTTAATCAATGCAATTATTTTTATCACCATTAACCTCCTCCTTCCCCCACTCCCTTCTGCCCTTTGTAATCACTAATAAATTTTGTTCTCTATGCATTTGTCTTTTCTTATACATAAATGAGGTCATATAATATTTGTCCTTTTGTGATCAGCTTGTTTCAATCAGTGTAATTTTTTCAAGCTCCGTTCATATTGTAGTATGTATGAAGACTTCACTTCTTCTACAGGCAGAGTAGTATTACCTTGCATGTATGTACCACATTTTGTTTATCCAGTCATCTGTTGATGGACATTTAGATTGTTTCTTTTGCCTTTTGGCTATTGTGAATAGTGCTGCAATGAACATTGGTGTACAAGTTTCTTTGAGTCTCTGCTTTCAAATCTTTTGGTTATATATTTAGGAGTGGAATTGCTGGTCATAGTGTAGTTCTTTTTAGTTTTCTGAGGAACTGCCATCCTGTTTTCTACACTTGCTGTATCATTTTGCTGTCTCACTAGCCAAGCAATGGGTTAGGGTTCTAATTTTCCCACATCCGTGCCAATATTTGTTGTTTTTGATTTTTTTTAAAATCTTAGTCATCCTAAAAAAACAAAAAACAAAAACAAAAACCTCACTGCCATCCAGTTGATTCAACTCATAGTGACCCCTCCATGGGTTTCCCGGGTGGCATGTCTATGGAAGTAGATTGCCTAATCTTCCTTCTGATTAGTCATCCTAGTGGGAGCAAAATAGAATTTCCTTGTGGCTTTTATTTGCATCTCTCTGATGGCTAATAATGCTGAGGGTCTTTTCATGTGTTTGGTGGCCATTTGAATGTCCTCTTTGGTGGAATATCTATCCAAGTCCTTTGCCCATTTTGTGGTTGAATTATTTGTCTTTTTGCTGTTCAGTTGTCAAAGTTTTATGTATATTTTCATTATTAGATTTTTGTTGGATATATGGTTTCCAAAGATATTCTCCCAGTCAGTAGCTTTTCACTTTTTTAGTAAAATCCTTTAATGAACAAAAGTTTTAAATTATTACGAGGTCCTATTTATTTATTTTGTCTTTTGTTATTTTGTGTTTATATTAAATAATCTATTGTTGAAAGCTAGGCTTGACAGCATTGCCTTTGCTTGTTCTTCTAAGAATTTTCATCGTTTCAGTTGGCACATTTAGGTCCTTAATCCCTTTTTAATTTGTTTTTGTGTATAATGTGAGACAGTGCTCCTGTTTAATTTTTCTGCATGTAGAAATCCAATTTTCCCGGTACCACTTATTGAAGAGACTCTTCTTTCCCCATTGAATGGACTTTAGCACTGTTGACCATAGGTATGTGTGCTCACTTCTGGACTTTCAATTCTATTCATTCACCTATTTATCTATTATTATACTAGTACCAGGCTGTTTTGACTATTGTAGCGGTATAGTATGGTTTTTTTTTTTTTTTAATTTTTATTGTGATTTGGGTGAAACTTTACAGAACAAATTCATTAATTCATTTTCCATACAGCAGCTCACATACACTTTGTTTCATGACATTGACTACAATTTCCCACAATGTAACAGTTCGCCTTCCACTTCCTTCTCATAGTTACCTCTTCCTGTGTCCTTCTGTCCTATGCACTGCTGCCCCCTGAGCTGTCTCCCTGTGGGTACACAGCCCTTCTATTCTTCCATGATTGATCTCTCCAAGGAGTGTATCTACCTAATGTAAATATTTAGCTCATAAGCCTATCTTTTGTTTGACTGGAAGCCACAGGAGTAGGTTCAACTGCAGACCTAAGGGCAGCTAGGGGCCATAGTCTCAGGGGTTCCACCAGGCTCTATCAGACCAGCAAACCTGCCCCCCCCCCTTTTTTTATGATTTTAAATTTTGTCCCACATTCCATCCAGGATCTCTTACATTGATCCCCCTCCCAATGGTTGACAGTGGAACCTTTTTTTCTCTGGACAAGGAGAGACCCATCATTGCACCTAGAAGGCCGCTTGCAAGCTTTTAAAATCCCAGTTGCTACTTCAAAGTAGGATGTGGAACGATGTTTTTGTGTAGTATGTTATGCCAATTGAGCTTGATATCCTCTGCGACAATGGTCCCAAGCCCACAGGTCCAACTACTTGCTCCCTCTGGGTACCTGGTGTAGCTGTGTAGTATGTTTTAAAATTAGGAAGTGTGAACCTTCCTACTTTGTTATTCTCTTTCAACTTTGTTTTAGCTACACGAGGCCTCTTGCTATTCTATATAAAGCTGGCGATTGGTTTTCCTATTTCTGTAAAGAAGGATGTTGGAATTTTAATTGGGATTGCATTGAATCTATAGATTGCTTTGGGTAGTATTGATATTTTAGCAATATTAAATCTTCCAATCCATGAACATGGAACATCTTTCCATTTATTTAAGACTTCTTTATTCTCTTTCAGCAGTATTTTATGTTCCCATTGTATAAGCTCTTCACATCCCTAGTTAGATTTATTTCTAGGTACTTTATTCTCTTAGATGCTATTGTAAATAAAATTGTTTCCCTAAGTTCCCTTACTGATTTTTCATTGCTGGTGTATAGAAACGCAGCTGATTTTTTTTTTTTTTTTTTTTTTGTGTGTGTGTTCAAGATCAATTTGCTTATTTACATATTTTGATTCATGATGTTGATTGCAATCCCCACAATGTAACAGCATTCTTCTCACCTCCACCCTGTGCTTACTATTTCAATTTGTCCTTCTTTCCTATCCTTTCCTGCCTTGTAAGCTTTATCCCTGGGCAAATGCTGCCTTTTTGATCTCATATGGTTGGTTGTTCTAGACGCGCGTAACTCCCTGGTGTTATTGTTCACCCTGCATGCCTTTCTACTATTAGTCTGAAAGTTGAGCCATTGGGGTGGGTTCAGTTCCAAGCTAGAAGAATGTCTAAGGGTCATAGTCTTGGAGGTTCCACTAGTCTCTATCAGATAGTAAGTCTGTTTTTTTTTTTTTTAAATGAATTTGAGTTTTGTTCCACAGTTTTCTCCTACTCTATCCAGGACCTCCTATTGTGAAATTTTCAGAGCAGTCAACAGTGGTACCCAAGCACCACCTAGTCCTTCTGGTCTCAGGGTCCTGGAGGCTAGGGTTGACATGGTCTATTAGTCCTTTGGGCTAAGTGTTTCCATGTGTCTTTGATTTTCTTCACTCTTCTTTGCTTTGCATGGGGAGACACCAATAGCTGCACCTTAGATGGCTACTCACAAGCTTTTAAGACTCTATCACTACTCACCAAAGTAGAATGTAGAACATGTCTTTGTGGGCTATGTTATGTCAATTGACCTTGATGTCCCCTGAGACTATTGTCCTGAACTTCTAGGCTGGGAAACTCATTCCTTCAAGGTGTTTGGTTACGGCTGTATTTGTGGATACATTTGCAGCACATATAAATATGTATAGAAATATCCTCTGTCATTTGTATATATATTCATAAGTGTAGTCCCATTCACCTTCCTGCTCCTGTTCAGCTTGCAGGTCTGTCTATGTAGCCATTCATAGGATATTGTTATTGTAGTTATTATAAGATTGAGTATGTAGTAGTATCTATCTTTGTTGCCTTTAACTCTGTGCTCTTCCTGGTGTCTTCTGTGATCATTTTGTGCTGATCACAAAATTGTGTATTGTACAAAATCCCTTATCATATACTGCCTTTCTCTTCACCTCAGATAATATGTGTCTATTCTCTAGTTAGTGATTTACCCTCCTTCCCCCTCCCACCCTGGTAATCATCAAAGAATGTGTCTTAAAATGTGAGTAAACCTTTTCTTGACTTTTTATAGTAGTGGCCTCATATGATATTTGTCTGTGACTGACAGTTTTACTCAGCATGATGTTCTCCAGGTTCATCCATGTTATGAGGTGTTTTGCAGAGTCATACTTATTCTTTACCACTGCAAAGGATTCCACTGTGTGCATGTATCATAGTTTGCTTATCCATTCATTTGTTTTCTATTGTGGATAATGCTGCTATGAACATGGGTATGCATATATTCATTCATGTCACAGCTTTATTTCTCCGGGATATATACCTACTAGTGGAATTCCTGAATCATATGTTATTTCACTATCAAGTTTTTTAAAGAAATACCATATAATTTTCCACAGTGGTTGCATGATCTTCTAGTCTCACCAGCAGTGTATGAGTTTTTCATTCTTCTCTCCCCACCCTTCCCAGCAGTTGTTGTTTTCCATTTTTTTAAAAAATAGCTTTCTATTAATGCTGGGGTTTTACTGCTATTCATAAGACTTTACCTGGCCAATTCTTTGAGACTCTGAAATTTGCCCTTGAGTGAAGAGTAGCTGAAGCAAATGGAAGAAATGACAAGATAAAAGAACTGAACAGAAGATTTCGAAGAGCAGCTTGAGCAGACAAAGCCAATTACTATAATGAAATGTGCAAAGACCTGGAGTTAGAAAACCAAAAGGGAAG
>NW_006921610.1:17638720-17650175 GCF_000298275.1 Orycteropus afer afer
AAGACAATTCAAAAATGGTTGCAGCAGTATATTGACAGAGAACTTCCAGAAATGCAAGCTGGATTCAGAAGAGGATGTGGAATGAGGGATATTATTGCTGATGTCAGATAGCTCTTGGCTGAAAGCAAAGGAAGATGTTTACTTGTGTTTTATTGACTATGCAAAAACATTCTACTGTGTGAATTATAAGAAATTATGGATAAAATTGAGAAGAATGGGAATTCCAGAACATTTAATTGTGGTCATGAGGAACCAGTACATAGACCAGGAGGCTGTCATTCAAACAGATCAAGGGGACACTGCATGGTTTAAAATCAGGAAGGGAGTTAGTCAGGATTATATCCTTTCACCATACTTATTCAATCTGTATGCTGAGCAAATAATCCAAAAAGCTGGACTATATGAAGATGAACCTGGCATCAGGATTGGAAGAAGAATCATTAACAATCTGAGATATACAGACGATACAACTTTGCTTGCTGAAAGTGAGGATGACCTGAAGACTTACTGACGAAGAGTGAAGACTACAGTCTGCAGTATGGATTATACCTCAATATAAAGAAAACAAAAATCTTCATCACTGGACCAATAAGCAGCATCTTGATAAATGGAGAAAAGATTGAAGTTGTCAAAGACTTCATTTTATAATCAACACCAATGGAAGCAGCCATCAACATATCAGACAACATATAGCACTAGGCAAATTGGCTATAAAAGACTTCTTTCAAGTGTTGAAAAGCAAAGATGTCTCCTTGAGGACTAAGGTGCACTTGGCACAATCCATGATATTTTCAATCACCTCATATACATGTGAGAGCTGGACAATGACTAAAGAAGACTGAAGAAGAGTTGATGCTTTTGAGTTGTAGTGTTGGCAAAGAATGCCAAAAGTACCATGGGCTGCTAAAATAACTAACAAATCTGCCCTAGAAGAAGTGCAGCCAGAATGCTCCTTGGAAGCAAGAATGACCAGACTCCATCTTACCTACTTTGGTTATGTTGTCAGAACGGACCATTCTCTGGAGAAGGATATCATGCTTGGTCAAGTGGAGGGTCAACGAAAAAGAGGAAGGCCCTCAACAAGATGCATTGACACAGTGACTATGACAATGAGCTCAGGTATAGCAATGATCGTGGAGCTGGCACAGGACCGGGCAGTGTTTCATTCTGCTGTACATAGGATCATTATGAGTCAGAGACAACTCAACGGCACCTAACAGCAACAATGCTTGGGTGAGACAATATATCAATGTTGTTTTGATTTGCATTTATCTAATGGCTAATGGGAGCTCTGGTAGCATAGTGCCTAAGGCACTTGACTGCTAACCAGAAGGCTGGGAATTCAAACCCACCAGCCACTCCTCGGAAGGAAGACAGGGCAATCTACTTCCGTAGTGATACTGCTTCGGAAATCCAAGGAGGGGTCGCTATGAGTTGGGTCCAACTCGATGGCACATAACAACAACAACAACAATGGCTAATGATCATGAACATCACTTTATGTGTCTGTTGGCCACCTGAATATTTTCTTTGGTGAAGCGTCAGTTCATTTCCTCTGCCCATTTTTAAATTGGATTATTTGTCTTTTCATTGTTGGGGTATTGAAGTTTCCTGAAATTTTAGAGATTAGTCCCTTGTCTGATATGTCATTACCTAGATTTTTTTCCCAGTCTGGTGATTCTCTTTTCATGAAGTCTTTTGGTGTACATTGTTGTTTAATTTTTAGGAGGTCCCAGTCATCTAGTTTGTTTTCTGCTATTTGTGTGTTTTTAGTTATGTTCAACACTATATTTATGTCAGGTAATGGGGCCCTTAAGTTTGATCCTATATTTTCTTTGAACTTCATTATGGTTTTAGGTTTTACAGTTAGGTTTTGATTCGTCTTGAGTTGATTTTTATATACAGTGAGAGATATAGACCCTGTTTTTTTTTTTTCTGCAAATGGATATTCACCAACCAACTTTTGCTTGTTGACCACGTACCCTGCAACTTTACTCAATTCCTCTACTAGCTCTGAAAGTCATAAGGTTTTCACTGACTAATTTTCAGAATAGATCATCAGGCCTTTCCTCCTACTCAGCCCTAGTATAGAAGCTCCACTGAAACCTGTCCACCATGGGTAATCCAGTTGACATTTAAAATACTAGTGGCATAACTTCCAGCATCATAACAACATGCAAGCCACTGCAGTATGACAAAGTGACTTATGGGTTATGGATATACATACATACATACATACACCCACACCCACTGGTGGTGCGGTGGTTAAGGCATTTGGCTACTAACCGAAAGGTTGGTGGTTTGAACCCCCCAGTTGCTCTGTGGAAGAAAGATGAGGCAGTCAGCTTCTATAAATATTTACAGACTTGGAAACACAATGGGGGCTCTCTATGAGTCAGAATCTACTTGGTGGCAGTGAGTTTTATATAGGCAGATAGGTAAATAGATTGTGTGTGTGTGTGTGTGTGTGTGTGTGTGTGTATCAACCCAAACTCACTGCTGTCTAGTTAATTCTTACTCATAGTGACCCCTCCTTGGGTTTCTGAGGCAGTATCACTACAGAAGTAGATTGCTCAGTCTTCCTTCTGAGGAGTGACTGGTGGGTTTGAACCACCAGCCTTCTAGTTAGCACTCAAATGCCTTAGGCACTATGCCACCAAAGCTCCTGGAGAGAGAGATGCATCTTATAATTTGAAGAAAATATGGATGATGAGATGAGAATTACCACAAATTCTTCCTACCACCACATCCCAGGTTATTTGTTTTGAGTCTGACCTCTGATATACCTGCTTGGGGATGAAAATAATTCTATTGTCTTTCTGACATTTTTTGTGCTACTACCAATTAAACTCCAACTGCAAAGCAGATTTTTAAGAGCACTGCAGTGTCACATTACAGAGAACAGATGTCAAAATAAAGGTTCACTAACTTGAAACAACTCATATAAATAGAACATTCAGGTATGTTATATGACCACAAGAGAAGAAAAAGAGATTGTATTTTGTATGATTCAGCGATAACAAGGACTGGCTCTTTCCTTGATAGGCCAACAGAGAGAATTTTGTTAGCAGTACTGTGAACAAAACACTTAAGAGAATGTATGTATACAATAGTTTTTTTAAAAAAGGGTTACTGACACAGATGCCAATTTGGTGGGGCATATGGAACGTTTACACTTGCCTTTTTCTTTCTTTCTTGCTACAGCTGGTGCTGATTTAGTATGTGAAATTTTACTAGCAGGAGTGCTAATCAAGATAGAGATTCTGTAAGAATTTAGTCATTTATGTAAGGGAAACTACGAGTATCATTAAAAAGTAGAACATCATCTTATGGAAAAACATTATCATTATCAACCTCATTTTTAAACTAAACAGACACAATGGTACTGTAAGTATCACTTTAGCAGCAGAAAAAGTCAGAATGTTTTCCTGATAATGTTGTAAGAGGATTCCACCCATGGTTTAAAGTTTTGGTAGAGGCACATTCGAGTTTGGTAGTGTCAGAACGATGCAGAAGAGTGAGCCATTTAAGTTGTTGAACTTTTCTATGTAGTAGTTCAGCAAAAAAGACTTTTTTTCAACATTGGTTTTTTAAAGGTACAAAATTACATCATCGTAAAATACATTTTCCTGAATCTTTTGGAGATGCTGGGGAAGGGGGGGAGGAGGAGTCAGAATTTGATTTTCCTCTTATAAATCAAAATAAACACTTTTGCCATATGAAGCCTACATTTTGCTTGACAATGCCACTCATACATAGGGGTTGGGAGAAAAACCAAAATTTAAAATAATCCAAGTAGCAACACAATCATTGCCGGTGCATTAAATATGTTGTACAGGTGGCTTGGTAGGGTTGGAGACCTGAATGGCAGCTACAAGACATCTGCTGCCTGTAGAAACTTGCAATGTGGCAAAGTGATGTTCGTAGCTCCCTGTGGAAAGGTGCCAGCTGCCCAGGGCTTCACTCCTACGGATGAACGGATGAATGGAGAGTCTTGTTGGTGTTTCAGATGAAGCAGTGCATCATTCCCACTCTCCTCTCTGTGAGAATTTATAGCTTAAGGAGGACTTGCAGTGAAAAACTAGTTAGATGTTGATTAATGAGTCATAGATCACCTTTCTAGTATTTCCAAGGGCTTTGCCCATCAATAAGAAAATGAGCACATGCTTGCGCTCAAAGTGTTATTATTCTATTTTTTTAAGTTTAATTTCTGTGACTCATGCAAGTTTTTTTATTATTATCAAGATTTATATCTTAAAAGACCTCAAAAAAGATTTTTGGAGAAAAGTAAGATTTGCTAAAAGGAAAGCAACAAAATATTTTCATATGAAATAATGAATGGTTATCAATGTTTTAGAATGTTTTGACATAATTATGGCACATAAAAGCAGAATACACATCAAAACTTATGAACAACTGTTAGTAAATTATTAACAAATTAAATTTATTTATTGAATACCACTACATCCCAAGCCTTGTGATAAACAACCTATTGTTGTTGTTGTTAGGTGCGAAGAGTTGCCCTGACTCATAATGATCCTAAGTACAATAGAAAGAAACATTGCTCAGTCCTGTGCCATCCTCACCATTGTTGCTAGCTTCTTACTGTTTTTTCCTTCCATCAAACATCTGTTTCATCAATGAGTAGCTCGGCCTGGGCACTCAAGACCGTAGTTGCCAGGGACATCAATGTCAATTGGCACAACATAGTCCACAAAGGAGGAGCCCTGGTGGTGTAGTGGTTAAAATGCTTGGCAACTAACCAAAAGGTCAGTGGTTTGAACCCACCAGCCAATCTGGGGCAGAAAGATGGGACAGTGTGCTTAAGTAGAGATTTACAGCCTTGGAAATGCTACGGGGGCTGTTCTACTCTGTTTGACAAGGTTGCCATGAGTCAGACTTGTCAGCAATGGTTTTATGGGTTTAGTCCACAAAGACAATATTTTGCATTGCTGTTTTGATGAGTAGTAGCTGAATGAAGTCTTAAAAGCTTGCAAGTGGCCATATGAGATGCAACAATTGGTCTCTCCCCACACAGAGCAAAGAAGAGTGAAGAAAATTAAAGACTTTTGGAAACAATTAGTCCAAAAGATTAATGGATCAAGCGAACCCCAGCCTGCAGGACCCTGAGATCAGAAGGACTTGGTGGTGCCTGGCTACGACTGTTGACTACTCTGAAAGGTATCACAATAGGAAGTCCTGGATAGAGTAGGAGAAAAATGTGGAACTCAAAACCATAAAAAGGAGTAAACTTACTGATCTGATAGATGCTTGTGAAGCCCTGAGACTACGACCCTTAGCTACCCTTCAGGTCTGGAACTGAACTCACCACCATGGCTTAACTTTTACCCAAAAAGTAGGCTATATGTGAACAATAATGCCACACAGGTAGGTGCTCCTTAGAACAATCAACCCTAGGAGATCAAAAAGGCAGTATTTGCCCAGTGGTAAAGCTCAGAAAGCAAGAAGGAAAAAGAAAGAAGGACGAATGGAAGTGGTTAACACAGGGAGGAGGTGGTAAGAGTGCCATTACATTGTGGGGATTGCAATCAATTTCTTGAAAGAAAATGTGTATGAATTTTTGAATAGAATATCAATTTGCTCTGTACATTTTTACTCAAATTGTAGTAAAAAGTTTTTAAGAAATTCCTTCCATCTACAATATTGCCTAAAAAATGAAGTTTCAGAAAGCAGCTAGCTTATGGGATATTTAGTTACTTAAACACGTTTCACAAGGGAGAATATGTTTACACAAACAAACATATACCCCAACAGACACAATTTAAACTGCAATGATTCCTAAGAACTATTAAATGCTTTTTAAAATTCAGTAAGGCTATGTTGAAAGAAATAATTCTTATTTCTGAAATTGTACCTAATGAATATTGCTTGAGAATGTCCTCAGTGAGCAAATCATTTCAGTGGAAACATTTGTGATAGGTTCCTAGGGAATAAAACCTACTCTTTCTTCTTAAACTATCTTCACTTTGCTCTTAAACATTTATCATACTGTTCATACTTATAAGTAATCAGGAAAAATAAAATATTATATTCAAAATAAACAAACAGGTATTCATTTTCTTTAACAACATCAGGTTAGTCAGCTGAAAAATAAATTAGTTTGGTGTACAAATTGTTGACTGTGACAGCAAACATATGGCAAATTTGAACTGTCTGCAGGTCAGTTTTTACTTTTTCTTTCCAAATATCTGTCAGTCATTGTTAGGATCTAAATAAACATGTCAATAGGAGGAATTCAACGGTATGAAATCGTTCAGCAAATTCTTGGAGTGGAGCAAGTGATTTTTTTTGTCTTTGTCTCTCATATACAACCCTTGAAAACATAACAACCTTACAAAATTTTACCAAGAAACAACAAGCCCTTTGAAGAGCAGTGTTGCCTTTGTTTTGTCAAGTCAGGAGTATATCTGTATCTATCTATGTATCTATCTAATATGGTGTGTAGGGGGTTGTGTATAAACCGATTGGTTTCTCAAAGAACCAGTAACATGGTCAGATTGATATGTTTGGCAGGATTATGACTGTCCTTATAGCTGTTATTGTACCTTTCACTGTAGCATTAAAAAGCTGTCCTTTACTTTCTTTTCGTCAATGTATTCCTGTCTTCCAAACCCAGTAATGTTTGTGGTACTGGAGACTAACAATGCTGTGACCATAATGTACTATACTGTCAGAAATAGTAATAAAAGGAGCAAGAAATAACAACAGGGATGCAAAATGAAGTAGAGTTCCTGGTACAGATAGAAAGGTGATTATTGAAAAAGATGTGAGAGGAAAAAAGGGAGGGGCAAAAGAGAATATTTGAAATATGAGAGTCTTGAAACAGACAAACCACAAAACTCCTAAGAGATGGTGGCACTGTCCTCAATAACTTTTCCTGAATGCATATGAGAAGACATACATACCACCACAGCACTTGGAGCTGCCTTAGTTTTGTCTTAATAGGTAAAATAGACGGCTCTATGAATTTAAGGGTGGAATTAGGTGTGGCCTTCCTTACCCTATCATTTTCATTAACCCATCTGTGAATCTCTGCCATTTTTTTTCGTCCTTGCAACTTTTGGCTCTATAGATCTAGATGTCCTGATGTTCAGACAAGGGCACTTCTTGTCTGATCTTTATAAGATGCTACTAAACTGAAAGCTACAGTTGCTGTTGCATAACTTTGGACTATCCTTGTGACAATAGACCAGCAATCAAAGAAGTTAGCACTCTGGCGGGAATAATTAACTATGATCATCATGAAGAGGTAGTGTTACTGTTATATAATGGAGAATACATGTGCTACTCGTGCCCATGATAACAGTAAAGGAGCAAGTACAGTAACTATAGCCTGAGAAGGATGTGGAATATAGGGGCTCAGTTGGATCAACCCACCAGGTAAGGCACCTGGACCAGCAAAAATGCTAGCTGAAGGGAAGGAGAATCTAATATGGATGGTAAAAGAGAGAAAAGTTAAATATCAGTACAAACTTGAAGTCAACTGCTACAGCAGGGATTGTAGCTTGTCTCACTAAACTTTCCCCTTATAAGTACTGCCAGAAATGTTAACCAACTGGGATCCTGGAGAAGCTGTGTCTACATGGAAACACTTAGTCATCACAGAAATTATATTGCCTTGTATAAAGGATTTTACAACGCCTCTTATTTTGTGGCCTATTGTTTCTGATAGACCTCTGACAAATTATTTAGCTTAAACTCCGTGTGAGTACATGTGCATGTGTGTGTGTGTGTGTGTGTGTGTTTGACATGAAAATGTTTGCAACCTTCATAACTGCTCAATGATAACCAAGGTTGCTGGACTAGGTCATGAATCATGCCAGCTGGCTTTCACATAAATTCATGCCATCCAATCAACCTCAGCTGGGCCCTCACTGATGCTCAGCAGTCTTTTTATTTGTCTCTGTTGTTTTTCCCTATTGTATTTCCCACAGCTGCTTTCCAAACCCTTTCCACTCTCTTGAAGTCCAGAAAATTATTCCCTTGCACTTCATACCAGCATATGACCTCAAATTATACTTTAAAGAGATTGAAGCTATTCAGTCCAAATTCTGACTTCTTAATCCTCTTTTTGCCTTTTTGACATTGTTCCCTTGTGGATTCCTTTCTCTCTCTCCATTGCTTGCTCTTATTCCTCCTCTCATCTCTCAAATAGAGGTTTCTATATAATTCATCGGTCATCATCACCATCCTTCTAATAATCCAGACACAAACATCTCAATGGTTCCTCTCAATCCTTGCAGTCATTCTGTCCCCAAATTCTGTCAATCATATGCTCACAAGAATCTCATTTTCTCCATCCTAAATAGTGATAGACTTCAGTGTCTTCCTTCTTTTTTCCAGCGGAATAATTTAATCAATTTTCTCCACTCAAATATTGTAGCTATATCATAAGTCTCGGAATCAGGTAGATTGATTCCTTCCCCTTTGTTTTTCTTTTGCAAAACAGTTTATTTCCTTTACATTTCCATAAGCCAAAAAAAAAAAAAAACCAACCAAACTCACTGCCATCCAGTCAGATGTGACTTTTAGCGACCTCTCCTTGTGTTTCCAAGGCAGTATCACTTCAAAAGTAGATTGCCCAATCTTCCCTCTGAGGAGTGGCTGGTGGGTTTGAACTGCCAGCCTCCATATCATTAAAAAAAAAAAAAAAAAAGTCTTCTCCCTATTTACAAAAAAAAAAGGTTAGCATTTTGCTGGGAATGGCATTAAATGTGTATATCAATTTGGGAAGAAATTACATCTGTACTATGTTGAGCCTTCCAATTTATAATATGGTATGTCTCTTCATTTATTTATATCTTTGTTGATTTCAATCTTGTGCTTGTACATATTTTCATATATTTACATGTAAGTATTTTTACGCATTTATTTTGTTCTAAGTAGTATTGTATTATTAGTTTAGGTGTCTATTATTTCAATGACAGTATATAGAAATATAATTGAATTTTGTATGTATATCTTGTATCCTGTTCGGAGTTCATTCAGCTTCTTGAATCTTTAGGTTTATGTCTCTTGCAAAATTTGGTAAGTTTTTAGCCATTATATCTTTGAGTATTTTTTCAGCCCATCTTGATTTAACATTTGACACAAATGTTAAATCTTTTTTTATAGTCTCACAGGTTATGAGGCTATTTTCTTTCTTTCTTTTGTCTATTTTCTTTCTGTAGTTAAAATTGGATAATTTCTACTGTTCTATTTTCAGTTCACTGATTCTCTCCTCCGTCTTCTTCGGTTATAAGTTTAGGATATAAGAACCAAACAAAAACCCAGGGAGCTCATCACCCACCTCGTCATCTCTCTGGTCTTGTGGTCTATAGCTTCTACCTTCTTTTATCCACTCTTCTGAGTCTTGTATATTTATTTTATGTATAATGGCTAGGGTTTTTAGTTATACTTGAAGGCATAGTGAAAGGTAAACCTACTTCATTTTACTGGAAGTGGAAATCCTTTCTGGTTGGGTTTTGATGTGAATTGCATTTAACCTAAAAATAAATTTGGGAAAAATCAACATGTTTATGATAGTAAATTCCTTTACCCACAAACGTAGTATATCTTTCCATTTAAGTCTTTTTAGATTTCTTTCAATGTATTTTTATGATTTGCTCCTGCATATTTTGTTGAATTTGTTCCTGGGTGCTTTATATTTTTAGATATTATTTTAAATAAATAAATAAAAAAAACAATCTCACTGAAATTGAGTTGATTCTGACTTACAGCAACCCCTACTGAGTTTCTAAGGCTATAAATCTTTATGGAAGCAGACTACCTCATCTTTCTTTCACAGAGAAGACAAATGCCTTAACTACTACATCACCAGAGCTCCTTCTGTTTTAAACAGTATCCTAAAAATTATACATCTTTATATTTTCTTGCAATGTATAGAATGCAATTGACTTTACATTGCATGTGTATATATAAATTTTATTAAACATTCTCATGAATTTTAATAATTTTTCTTTAGATTTAAAAAATGTACACAATTATATTGTTTGTAAATTATGATAATTTTATTTATTCCTTTCATTTCTTTTTTGTAACTTTTATTTCTATTCCATGTCCTATTGTAAGAATCTCCAGTGCAATGCTGAATGGAAGTAGTAACAAAAAATTAATTCTGTCATATTTCTGAGTTTAAAGACAATCTTTATGGTGATAATTACAGGCACTTTCATAGGAACTCTTTACAATGTTAAGGAAAGTTTCCTATATTCCTATTTTGGTAAGAATTTTATCGTGAATGGTTGTTGAATTTTACTGAATGCTTACTGCATCTATTGGGATGGTTTTGATTTTCTCCTTTAATTTTTAGAGTGATGAAGTAAATTATTAATTTTCTAATGTCGACTCAACTTTTCATTCCTTCAGTGATCACAATTTGGTAATAATGTATTATCTTTTCATATATTCCTGGATTTAGTTAATATACTTTAGTATTTTTTCATTTGCAATTGGCCTATAATTTTCTGTTTTCAAACTGACTCTGTCTAGTTTTGGTATAAAAGGATATTATAACTTCATTAAAAAAAGAAAAAGTATTACCTCACTTTCTCTTTTCTAAAATTAGGGAATAGTCTTTTCCTTGACTGCTTGGTAGAACTCATCGAAAGAACTATTTCAACAGGATGTTTTCCTTTATTAAGAAAATATTAAATAAATATTCCTTTGTTAAGGAATATTAAGCTAAGTTTTAAGTTTCTTGAGGTGTTTCAAGGTCAGTCAGGTTTTCTAGGTTTCTTGCATATGTTTAGATAACTTATGTTTTGCTAGAAATGTGCCCATACCACTGAAAGTACAGTTTGTTTTCAGAAAATTGATATAATATTCTCTTACTATGTGTGCTGTATCATTATTGTATTATCTACAGAGAACTGAAGAACAGGAATTGACAGATTTATCTGAGTGTATAGAAACATTTGGAAAGATCATTGACCAATGTGAAATGCTTCTAAGAACAAAGAAAATATGGAGACAGATAATCATAAAATCACAAACCTCTCCAGGATAAAACAACTCTGATAAACATGAAGCTATTTATTTAAAGTTTATCTTGTGCAAAGATTTAACTTTAGGCAATTTCAAATGAATGGGGGCCTAGTAACCTAATGACAGCTGATACCAGAAAGGGGAGTATAATTTCAATTAATCGTGTTGAGACTAACCAAGAATTATTTTTTTACTTCATTTCCTCCTCTTCTCCTTAGAAGCCTCATTGTAACTAGTCTTCATTGTGCTGTTAGTTTAGTTTTTTAGAAGCAAAGTGATTTCCTAGTATGCATATAGAATAACTGCTTGAATAAACTCTCTACATTTTTTTGTGCTTTGATTATTTTATTTTATTAGGATTTGGGTGAAGATTTACAGAGTAAATTCACTTTTCATACAGCAGTTCACATATACTTTGTCTCATGTCATTGACCAAAATTTACAATGC
>NW_006921610.1:17656943-17670968 GCF_000298275.1 Orycteropus afer afer
TCTGTGTTAATTGGTTTCCCTTTTCTTTGTTGAAGAGGGTCTGTGCAATCCTTCTGCCTAGTCTGCCATCTTGCCCTGCCTCATCCAGCTCACCCAAGTTTTACAAAAATGTTTTACAAAAATGTGTCTTTTATAATTTTTGTACTACTTTTAGATGTGCTTCCCTGGAGAAGGTCTCTAGATAGTGCAGATAATTTGTAGTCAGCTTCTAAGGAAAGGTTGGCAATCCAAACTTAACCAGTGGAACTGCAGAAGAAATGCCTGGTTGCATAAAGATTATGGCCAAGAAAACTCTATGGAGCTCAGTTCTCCTGTAACACATGGGGTTACTATGAGTCAGAATCCACTCAGCTACAAGGGGTTTTCCCGAGAGAAGTTTCTTAGAAACTACACTTTCTTATTCCCTTCAAAATTCTTCCTGATTCCTATTGTCTACCAACAAAGTCCAAATTTCTTCACATATTTTTCTAAGAGATCTGATTTTAACCTGCCTATTACCCCCATTGGGTTTCCAAGGTGGTAAATCTTTATGGAAATAGGTTGTCCAGTCTTGCTTCCATGGAATGGCTGGTGGCTTTGAACTACCAACCTTCCCTTCTGCTTAGCAGTCAGATGCCTTAGGCACTGTGCCAGAGCTCTTTTTTTTTTTTTTTTTTGTATTACAGCCTTGGAGACCCAATGGTTTCCAAGGCTGTAATACCATTGAGTTGGAATTAACTCAATGGCAGTGGAGTTGTTTTTTTTTTTTTGGTATTCTGGCTTAAGGAGTTCTGGTGATGTAGTGGTTAAGGCATTTGGCTACTAACCAAAAGGTCAGTGGTTCTAGCCCACCAGCTGCTCTGTGGAAGAAAGATGAAGTAGTTTGCTTCTGTAAAGATTTACAGCCTTGGAAACCCGATGGGAGTTGCTATAAGTTGATATCAACTCAGTGGCAGTGAGTTTGTTTTGATTTTATCCTGGCTTTATTTCCTGCTGGATGATCTCCTTCTCCATATAGAAATTTCTTTTTAATTCTTTTAGACCTAGCTCATTGTTATGTGTTGGGTGAAACCAAAAAACTCACTGCCGTCGAGTCAGTTCCAACGCATACCAATGTATTGGTGAGAATATCCTAATTTCCCAGTCCTTTGAACATATCAGCACTCTGTTCTTTAACATGACTAACAAGTCATATTGTTATTTCTTTCTTTTTAGCACTGCCTTAGTTTCTTAAGTTTGTCATAATAATATACCACAAAATGGGTGTCTTTAAAGAACAGAAATTTATTTTTTCACTGTTCTGGAGGCTAGAAGTCTGAATTCAGTATTGGCAAGGCTATTCTCTCTCTAGGAGCTCTGGTAGCGTAGTGCCTAAGGCACTTGACTGCTAACCAAGAAGGCTGGCAGTTCAAACCCACCAGCCACTCCTCAGAGGGAAGGTTGGGCAATCTACTTCTGTAGGGACACTGCCTTGGAAACCCAAGGAGGGGCCACTATGAGTCGGGTCCAACTCAAAGGCAAGTAACAACAACAACAACATACTCTCTCTGTCTTGGCTCTAGAGGAAGATCCTGGTAGCCTTGGGTTTGCTTGGCATTCCTTGGCTTATAGACAGATTCTCACATGCTGTCTTCCCCTGTCGGTATGACTTTATTTCCATGTCTGTCCTCTTTAAGACTCATAAAGGATTAGAACTAACCCAGCTCTGGCATGACTTCGTTAATTTAACTGATGACACCTGCAAAGAAATAACCTCATTTTCCCAAACAAGGTGACATTTGTCAGTGCAGAGGTTAGAATTTCAACATATCATTTTTGGAGACACAATTCGATCCATGACAGCACTGTCCAATGTTTATTGAAGTTAGAAATCCATGCCTACCTCTACTTAAATTTCTTGAAGGAAGGGATCGTTCCTGACAGAGTAGCAACTCAGTCAATGCCTGTGGTATGAATGAGTAATTTTGAATCGCTCTCCTTACTTAACAGATACTTTCCCTCCCTAGTCTCATCCCTGATGCTCTGGCTGCTATATATCAATAAAATAACACAACCTTAAATAGTCACTAGGATTTTTCTTTTCTGTAGATTCAAGCACCTGTGGCCCAGGCCTTAAATGGTTTTAACCAAATTATACCAAGTATTTTAGTTGTACCTTAGGGTTCCGGACTCTAATTGCTTGTAATGAAACACTGGAATCATAATTTGATGGTCTGTGGGTTTCTCAGCTGTTCCTCTCTATGAGAAAATATATAATGGGATATTTTGCACGTGACTGTCTATATTTTATATGCAACACATCAGTGTTGTGTAAATTTTGTGAACAACTTCTATTATCTTTGAAACCACAGAAGCAACAAACAGTTATAATTATAGTCTGCAGAAGCTATAGTGTTTCAAATATGCCTACAGTAGTGGTATTACAATGAAAATGTTCTGTTTGCCTGCAGCTTTCACTGTGCTCAGTGACATCACAATTATACTAAATTTTAACAGAAACTTCTGTCCTTAAACAGAAACAGCTTGTTTGAAAATCTAAGAGTTTTCTTTCTTCTGAATTCTTTGATTCTTTACTGAATAAAAATGGTAGAAACGGTAAACATCATGGCATAACTTCATTCTTTGTTACTTCCCGGCTGGTTTTACTATCATGGAGTAATGATAATCTACTTTGCTCCACATGGGGAATGAATGCACGTTATTTAAAACTTCTTTCTGTGCATCTGCTGCTTGTCAACTCATGATCTTCTGATCCTTGAAGATTTGACAACCCTGTGATTTGCTGTAATGGAATTACTGAAAAGTTATCAACAAAGACGTTGCAATGTAAGAATGCAAAGTAAGTCCTTAGATGTTTAGAAGGAAATGAACTTCAAAAGAGGAGTAGTGGCCACAAAGAAATACCTGAATCATACAATTTTTGGTGTGGTTCTGCATGTCTTTAATTTTGTCAACTGGGAGAGAGGATGTTTACTTTGCCTTTCCTTTTCCTCAGATGTGACTGACTTTTTTCCTGTAGTTTATTCATCAACACCTCACAGAGTACTGAATATACCTCAGGCTGGGAAAGTAGGATCGAAGAAAGTATACTTGGAATTAAAAGAATAGGATTTTACTTCTGCTTTGTCCTGCTACCTTTGCCACACACTGGCAGAAACATTGGGTCAATCTCTCAAGTTTTCTGAATCATTACATTTTTATCTGTAAAATTTAAATAGTAGGTTACATGAGGGATCTTCAAAGTGACTCGGCACACTTAAGTGTTTGCCTATTAGTTGAAATGTTAGTCATTTGAACCCACCCAGAGGCACCTTGCAAGACACACCTGGAGATTTGTTTCCGAAAGGTCACAGCCTTAAAAATCCTGTGGAGCACAATTCTACTTTGCACACATGAGATTGTCATGAGTCCATCCTTCTTGACCTACTGAATCAAACTTCTGGGATGGACCCAGCCATCTGTATTTTGAGACACTCTCCAGATGATTCCAATGCATGCTAAACTATGAAAGACACTGGGTTGGCTAACCTTTAGAAAACTTCCAGCTCTAAACTTCCATCAATCTTTATGAATGTAAGGATAATTTAGGCCAAAATTGGATGTTAAGTAGGTATATTCTTCTGCTTGTAATTAAATCAGGAAATTTCAGATTTCAAACACAGATTTAGAAGCATATGTAAGAAAAAAGGAAATAGAATGTTGAAAGTGTTGTCCAATAAAAAATGTAATTATTTACTTTAAAAATGCTTTTGAATATAGGCATTTGTACAATTTGCCTCCATTTGACACTGCAAAATGAACTTGGTATTTCTGTCATATATGTATCTTGATGAATATTTCCACTGAATGATCATCACTGCTTAATGACTGTGATTTAAGGAAAATAATTTAAAATTATTCAGATTTATTGTAATTCATTTCTTGTTTTTATGGAGGAGAACAGTTAATAATCTGTTCTACATAAGGGCACATATGGCTAAAATTTTTGTTATTGAATATTTGGGCCTTTGGTCTCCTATATTGGGAAATAGCCTTGTGTTTAACCACTTCTGTGCTTTGTTAGTGTAGGCTTTACCTAACAGTCTGTCTGGCTCCATTTTTTATTAGTGTAGAAGATTTTGGTAGTGATTTTGACTTTTTGGGATTGGTATAATTACATTAACCATCGCTTTTTGCTTTCCAAAGTTTCTGAAGGAGTGAGTTGAAGAATCTTTTATTCTTAGGCTAAATTAGTTAATAAATATAAACACGTGCCGGAGCATGTAGAATATCAGCTTTTCATAAAAATACAGTAAGATGGTAAATTTAGACAGTAAAATGAGAACTGGGGAAGAGGGAGGGGTAATTTCTTTTCTTTTGTGTTGACGACCAAAATAATATCTAAGGCCTATTCTCAATAAAGAGTCACTAGATCCCTGCTTTTTTGGTAAGAAGATACAAAATTAAGCTGAATTTGCTAAAACATTAAATGGCTTTTTTTTTTCCCCCTTTTGCAGCTAGACCTTGTCCAAACAGACAAATTAAAAGTCTTAAGAAATAAGTTTATATTCCAAATCAAGTGAAGTGTTGAGAATTATTCATTCACCAAATGTTTATTCAACACCTACTATGTACTAGGCACTGTGCTTGAAACTGAGGACAGAACAATGAATAAGATACCTATGGCTTTACCTAGTGGAAAGAAAGCTCTAGTTCAGGAGACAACCATTAAAAAAGAGATTATGCAAGTTATGATAAAAAAATACAGTGCAATAAGTGCTATGGAAGAGATATATAGAATCCAATGATAAACATAATACAGACATAGCTTAGTGTGGATATCAGGAAAGACTTGATTTGTCAAGTTTGGATGAAGGTCACTCTGACTGTTATTTGGGGAATGGAAGGTAGGACATATGAATAATGTGGAAAACAGGAAGTCATTGTTATTATCCAGATATTGTTCTAGGCTTCTAGTGTATCAGTAATCTAAAACCTGACAAAAATCTCCATGTTTGTGGAACTTATATTGCAATGCAATGATTGTCCATAAATACTAAAAATTAGTAACAAAAATTTGCATACTTTTCATTCCAGTTGCCTTTCTTTGTATAACAAACCATCTAAAAATCCAGTGGCTTAAAACACCAACTTATTATAACTCCTTATGGTTCTGTGAATTGGTTATGCTCAGTTGGGTGATTCTAGTTTGAGACTCTCCTGTGGTTGCAGTCAGGTAGTAGACAGTATTGGAGTCATCTAAATTCTCAGCCAGGCTGGATGAACAAGATGTCATTTACTGCACACATGCCTGATACCTCAATCCACCTCCATGCAGCCACTCTCTCCAGTAGGGAAAATTGAACTTCTTACAGACTGGCAGTTTTGTTAAAGCTCAACTTGGAACTGACGTAACATCATTTAAACTGTATTCTACTGGCCAAAATAATGTCAGGTTGGGCCAGATTCACATTAGGGAAAGAACAGATTCCACATCTTGATGGGAGGTGTCATGCACAAATGAAAGCAAAGAAATTGATGAAGGTCATGATAGCTGGCTTCCAAGATGGCTCCTAATGATCTGGGCATTATGTTATTGTGCCTTTGTGTAGTTCCCTCCCGTATAAGATGACCTGTACAACCAATAAAATATTGTAGAAATGAGGATATATGACTTCCTAAGCTAGATGGTAAAAGTCTTTGTGGCTTCTTCATTGCTGTTTCTTGGATCACTTCTCTGAAAGGGCTAGCTGCTACATGGAGAAGAGGCCCACATGGAGAAGAACTTAGACCTCTTACCAACAGCTAATATCAATTTCCCAGCCATGAGAATGTGTTACCATAGAAGTGGATCATCCAACCCCACTCAAGCCCAGTCACTATCTTAAACACAACATCATGAGAGACTCCAAACCTGAACCATTCATCTAGGTTTTTCCTGAACCCTGACCCACAGAAACTGTGTAATGCAGCAAATATTTGTTGTTGTTCAGTCCAATATACAACTGATTGTGGAGATGACATAGGAAAGTGTAGTGTTTTATTAGTTGAGTATGAGTCTCTGTGAACTGGGGGCTGACTCAATGGCAGTTGGCAGCAAGTGTTTTATAACTCAGATTTCCCTGTGTCTTCGAAATTCTAAAGAAGACATCTAAGAATGAATCTTAACCATACTTTATTAATATAATTCTAGTATAATACTTCTATATATCAATATTTTTCCAATATATATTTGTGGAATTGAAACAAATTACAAAGTTGTAATGGTTTTCAGGTGTTAAATTTTGGAAGAGTGCTTGCTGATCAAAAGCAGTATCATGGGTAATATATATGTACTGAGTTCATATGTATTATTTTTGTATGGGCTAAATTTGAAAGAAAGATAGAGACAAAGCTTGAATAAGAATAGACAGAATCAGAGAAAGCACTCTAGGAGGGAGAAATGATATATGAGATGGAAAGTGGAACAGACAAAACGAGACACATGCAAAGGTTAGCAAATAGATTTCTTTGAGCACAAAGTAAGTGCTGAATAATCTACGTTTGCCCATATGACTTCTCATAATCCAACTTGTCATGTATCTTCTTCTAAACAGAATACATAAATTCTGTTAGACATTTTCCCTGGTTTCCTAGAATAAGCCAATAAAAGTTCTCCACCTCATTCAAAATTGGGAGTCGGAATCAGAAAAGGTAGGTGGGCACTGAAACTAAGTAACTCCAAACAGAGTGGGCTGAGAAAAACAATGCAGGGCACACGAAAGTACACCTGAAAACAATGGTGATTTAACAGTGCAGATGATGGCAGATACAGGAAAGATTTGGGGTCAGAATAAAGTTCCACAAACAGCACATGTATTTTATACAAAGGCTTTTAAATCAAAGAGCAGCCTTAAAATATTTAAAGAGTGAAAATCATGGTTCCAAAAACCAAAATCATTGCCATCGAGTCAATTTCAACTCAAAGCGACCCCCATGGGTTTCTGAGGCTGTACATCTTTACAGAGTTAGAGCAACTGGTGAGTTTGAATGCTGACCTTCTGGTTAGCAACCAAGTGCCTTATCCACTACACCACCAGAGCTCTTGAAAATCATGGTTCGTCATACACTAATCTTGCTAGATGTCTATCTGGTTTAGTACTTTCCTATAAAAACAGCTAAACATCATGGGCAAACATGCATCCTTTTTTAAAATGTAAAAACAACGTATCCTTTTTTAAGGAAACTTGGAATTGCAAAAAGTATAGAGAAAAAGGAGTCACTGGGTGGTGCAATTTAAAATTGTTTGGCTGCTAATTAAAATGTTGGAGGTTTGAGTCCACTTAGAGGCTTCTCAGAAGAAAGGCCTCAAAATCTACTGAAAATTCAACGATTGAAAAAACTATGGTGCACAGCTCTGCTCTGACAGACATGGGCTTGCTATAAGTCAGAAATGGCTCAATGGCAACTGGTGGTATAGAGAAGAAGAAAAACGACTACTCAACAAAACCACTCTATTTACTCGGTGTATTTTCTTCCAACTACTCCCTTCTATGAATATGAGTAGTCCCCAACTTAGAAATGGTTCTGTTTTGACAACTCCACCGTAAGCCAGTTCAGATGTAAGTCGGATACCTTTTAAAACTTTTTTTCAGTTTTCACTATTATTTCCTTTTATTATTAAAATCTTTAAAAATCCATCAGTGTTGTCAATAGTGAATCATAAAATTGAACATCTGTGAATGAACATCCAAGAACAATAACATCAGCAAATTACACGCTGCAACATATTGCTAACAATGAGATGTACAAAGAAAATCAAGAATAGTCATAAGTGTGGCTTGTCATAACTCAAATATGTTGTAAGTTGAGGACTATTTATAGTGCTCTACACACACACACACACACACCATTTATTTTATATTTTCCTTTTTTTACTCTGGTGGTGTGGTACCTTAGGCATTTGACTGCTAACCAGCAGGCTGGCAGTTCAAATCCACCAGCCACTCCTCAGAAGGAAGATTGGGCAATCTACTTCTGTAGAGATACCACGTTGGAAACCCAAGGAGGGGTCGCTATGAGTAGAATTGACTCCATGGAAGTGAGTTTTTTCTCTTTTTTTAGTTAGTATTTTAAGTATTTTCTCTATTAGATGGTTTTTGTAAACCCCATACCAAATGATTACATTAGCTCTCATCATGTACGAAATGGAAACTTTGGTTTCTTGACCATCCGTCTCTTTTTGTAGATTTAGAATCTTTTCTAATTTTTCTTTTTTGTAGATTTAGAATCTTTTCTAATTTTTCTTTTTTGTAGATTTAGAATCTTTTGATATTGCACTGTAATAAACAATGTTGTGATAAATTTCTCTTTGCGCTAAGTATGATGTTGATGAAGAATATTGACTAAACCATGCACTGTCAGAAGAACAAACAAATCTGTCTTGGAAAACGTACAGAGTTGTCCTTAGAAATGAGGAAAGCAAGACTTCATCTCTCATACTTTGGTCATGTTATCAAGAGGAAGCAGTCCCTGCAGAAGGACATCATGCTTGGTAAAGTAGAGGGTCAGTGAAAAAGAGGCAGACCCTCAATGAGATGGACTGACATAGTGGCTGCAATGATGGGCTCAAGCACAGCAATGATTGTGAGGATGGCACACCCCATGCAGTGCTTTGTTCTGTTGTACATAGGGTCGCTATGAGTTGGCCTGACTCCACAGCACCTAACAACAACAACATTTCTGAAATTAGAATTTATTTAAAGGATAGATTTCTGGAAATTTGATTATTTGGTCAAAGGATAAGAATAGCATGTTTGTATTTACTCTTTATGATTATATGAGCATTGATTTGATTCTGTGATGAAGTGTATTTCCTCTTTACAATTTAGAAATCCTAATGAAGATCTTCACCACTTTTCTGTCAATTTGTCATACTGTGGTGATGTTGTGTTGCTGTGATGGCTTGTGTGTTGTTATGATGTTGGAAGCGATGCCACTGGTATTTCAAATACCAGCAGGGTAATTCATGGTGGACAGGTTTCAGTGAAGCTTCCAGACTAAGACAGACTAAGAAGAAAACAAGGGGATACTGTGTGATTTAAAATCAGGAAAGTTTTGTGTCAGAATGTTATCTTTCTCCATACTTTTTCAATGTGTATGCTGAGCAAATAATTCAAGAAGCTGGACTATATGAAGAAGAACATGACATCAGGTTTGGAGGAAGACTCATTAATTACCTGAGATATGCAGCTGCCACAACTCTGCTTGATGAAAGTGAACAGGACTTGAAGCACTTGCTGATGAATATCAAAGACTATAACTATCAGTATGGAATATACTTCAGCATAAGGAAAACAAAAATCCTCACAATAAGCCCAATAAGCAGCATCATGATAAACAGAGAAAAGACAGAAGTTGTCAAGGACATCATTTTAGTTGACTCCATAATCAACACCCACGGAATCAGCAGTCAGGAAATCAAACAACGTGTTGCACCGGGCAAATCTGCTGCAAATGATCCCTTTAAAGTTTTAAAAAGCAAAAATGTCACGTTGAGGACAAAGATGCATCTGACCCAAGCCATGGTATTTTCATTCACTTCATATGCATGTGAAAGCTGGACAATACACTGCTGCATTTAAATTATGATGCTGGTGAAGAATATTGAATAGACTATGAACTACTAAAAGACCAAAAATTCTGTCTTGGAAGAAGTATAGCCAGAATGCTCCTTGGACACGAGGATGGAGAGACTTCATGTCGAGTACTTTGAACGTGTTATCAGAAGGGAGTAGTCCCGGGAGAAGGACATCATGCTTAGTAAAGTAGAGGGTCAGCGAAAATGAGGAAAACCCTCATCAAGATGGATTGACCCAGAGGCTGCAACATAGCATGAGCTCAGCATATCAACGATTGTTAGGATGGTGCAGGACAGTGCAGTGTTTCATTCTGTTGTATATAAGGCTGCTATGAGTCAGAACCCACCAGCCACTCCTCGGAAGAAAGATTGGGCAATCTACTTCCGTAGTGATATCGCCTCGGAAACCCAAGGAGGGGTCGCTATGAGTCGGGTCTGACTCAACGGTTCATAACAACAACAACATGAGTCAGAACTAATGCTACGGTACCTAACAACAACACAGCAATCAAATCCAAAATCACATGTAAGTCATGATCCATTAAGACTTCAGCTTCTCTCCAGACTTCTGAACTTAGTATTACTACCATAATTTTTCTCTTAATGTCACTGAAGGTCGTCATGAATGTTGTAGTGTCACAACTATTGACATGTGGGTAGATATAGACAATTCTAAGGTGATCAGCTGGTGTTGTGGTTAAAGCACTGAATTGCTAACCAAAAGTTCAGTAGTTTAAACCCACCAGCTACTCTGTGGGAGAAAGATGAAGCACTCTGCTTCCATGACGATTTATAGCCTTGGAATCCTATGGAGCAGTTCTATTCTGTCCTACAGTGTGGCTATGAGTTGGAACCAACTTGATGGCAGTGGGTTATAAATAATTCTTTCCTGAATGATTTATCATGCAAGAAGTGGGAGAGGGGAGAATAAAACAACTTTTAAAACAATACTTGAGATTACCAATAAACACACTTTACCAAATATCTTGAAAAGTTGAGAAGACACGGTAGTAATATATATTCACTTTTCTTCAAATAAACACTTTTTGGTATAAAGTTTCCTTATAAACTTTGCAGAAGTGACCTCTATACAGAATGTTTAGATAAAATATGGAAATCTTTATGAACAAAGAAGTATTATAGTGTCTTTACCTATTTTCCTTCTTTAGAATTCACCTTTCATAAATAAAATGTTAGTATTCATTATACAGTTTCAGAGTGTTTGCTTTTCACTAATAATATTTACCATATAAATATTTTTATATGTTGTTATGAGTGCATCCTCCTATTAGTTTCAAATTCTGTAGAGTCATAATCACACAAAGGCTGAAGTACTGATTATGCTTCAGATAATGTAGTTGTTAATGATCAACTTAATGTTAAAAACCATTACTACTCATTGACATAATTCTGAGAACATTATACTGTAGAAGTGCACCTTTTGTGTGGAAACAGAATGACAAAATTGAAATGTTAAAAGTTGAGCGTGTGAATAATAGCCTGTGAAATCATTTAGACAAGACTATTGTTGCCTCTATTGTTCAAGGAGTAGAGAGTGACAGGATGAGACTGGGGGAAAAAAAAAATTGGTTGCAACATCACAATGGCTCCCCTTGCAGGTTAGAAGGGAGACAGAAAGTAAAGAGGTTCCCTGTTTGTTTCCCTTTCTCTTCCTGGAGGAGGATCTTCACCTAACAACAGAGCACCCTCCTCTGGCCGCTTGCCAAAAGGGGATGCTTGCTTCATTTTTGATTGGCAAGAGTTGAGCTCTGCAAGCATTTTCCCCATATAATCTTGCCTGAGAGTGACTGGTCACCATGAGCCTTCTCCATGCTGCTGACTCAAGGATTCTGGGACATGAACATTTAAAATCTAGAAAGAGACAATAGAAAAGCAGCAAATACATGGTCATTTTTCCTAACAACTTGTCAGCTCACTTTGGTTCTTTGCAACATGGTGTCCATTTCTGTAGCTGCCTTGGATATCTTTGACCTGAAAGATGAGGGGAGACAGTAGAGTACAAAAGGACAGAAGATGGTGTCTGTTTTGCTGACGGATGATGTGTAGGAGTCCCTGCTTGTTTGGCAGAGCAAATGGGATCTAAATGAGAGGTATAATCCATTGGTAGGAGCTCTGGTAGCATAGTGCCTAAGGAACTTGACTGCTAACCAGAAGGTTGGAGGTTCAAACCCACCAGCCACTCCTTGGAAAGAAGGTTGGGCAATCTACTTCCATAGCGATACTGCCTCAGAAACCCAAGGAGGGGTCACTATGAGTTGGGACCAATTCGACGGCATATAACAACAGCAGTCCATTGGTGGTTCATTTAACTTCATTATTCCGTGATCAAAGACTCAATTCCTTACCTTGATTTACCATTCAATAATGTCTACAATTGGTCCAACAGCAAGCAGATGAGTGAATGTAGACATGTATTGCAACTAATCATTGTTCCTAGAAGAATTGAAAGCTGCTTATGTCAATAAAATATCTTCATATGATAATAGTGCTACTGTAAACTATGTCCTAAGCACTGTTCTATGTCTTTCTATATGTCAACAGGAGAGATTTTGCTAAAAGTAGACAAGTAGAAGAAATGCACACTTATGTCGTTACTGTCAGATAAGAAGAATGTATTACAACAATTATAAAAAAGAACCTTCATAATGTACTTGAGGTTTTAACAAAAGTTCAAGTTGTGCTTGAAAGTGCTTTTTTTAGAAAAAGTATGTTGTTCTTTGGTACCATTGAGTCTGTTCTGACTAGCAACCCTACATACAACAGAACTAAACACTGCCAGGTCTTGCGACATCCTCATAATTGTTGCTACGCCTGTGCTCATTGTTGCAGCCACTGTGTCAGTCCATCTCATTGAGGGTCTACCTCTTTTCCACTGACCCTCTACTTTATTAAGCATGATGTCCTTCTGGAGGGACTGGTACCTCCTGATAACAGGTCCAAAGTACGTGAGATGAACCCTTGCCTTCCTTGCTTCTAAGGAGCATTCTGGCTGTACTTCTTCCACAACAGAATTGTTTATTTTTCTGGTAGTCCACAGCATATTTGATATTCTTCACCAACACACCAATTCAAAGGCATCACTCATTCCTTGGTCTTCCTTATTCATTGTCCAGCTTTCACATGCATACGAGGTGTTTGAAAATACCATGGTTTGGGTTAGGTGCACCTTACTTCTCAAAATACCATCTTTGCTTTTTAACATTTTAAAGAGGTCTTTTGCAGCAGATTTGCCCAATGCAATAAGTCATTTGATTTCTCAATTGCTGTTCCCATGGATGTTGATTGTGGATCCAAGTAAAATGAAATCCTTGACAACTTGAATCTTTGTTTATCACTATGTGGCTTATTGGTCTCATGGTGAGGATTTTTGTTTTCTTTATGTTGAAGTGTATTCCATACTGAAGGCTGTAGTCTTTGACTTTTGTCAGTAAATGCTTCAAGTCATTTTCACTTTCAGCAAGCAAAATTGTGTAACCTGCATAGGTTGTTAATGAGTCTTCCTCCAATCATGATACCACGTTCTTCCTCATATGCTCCACCTTCTCAGATTATTTGCTTAGTACAGAGATTCAGTAAGTATGGTGAAAGGATACAGCCCTGACACACATCTTTCCTGATTTTAAACCATGCAGTACCCCCTTGTTCTGTTAAAGCTACTGCCTCATGATTTATGTACAGGTTCCTCATGAGAACAATTAAGTGTTCTGGAATTCCCATTCTTCTCAATGTTTTCCACAATCTGTTATAATCCACACAGTCAAATGATTTGAGTAGTCAATAAAATGCACAGGTAAACATCTGTCTGGTATTCTCTGCTTTCAAGATCCACCTGACATCAGCAATGGTATCCCTTAGTCCACATTCTCTTCTGAATCTGGCTTGAATTTCAGAGAATTCTCTTTCAATGTATTGCTGCAACTGCTTTTGAATTATCTTCAGCAATATTTTACTTACATGTGTTAATGATATTGTTTAATAACTTCCTCATTCTGTTGGATCACCTTTCTTTGGAGTGGGCACAAATAGGTCTTTCAGTCACTTGTTCAGATAGCTGTCTTTCAAATTTCTTGGCATAGGCACATGAGTACATACAGTGTTGCATTTGTTAGTTGAAACATCTTTTTTTTCTGTTAAATCCTGGATGCTGTTTTTTTTTTTTTTCCAATTCCTTCAGTGCAGTTTGGGCTTCTTCCTTAAATACCATCAGTTCTTGATCATATGCTACTCCCTGAAACGATTCAACACTGAACAATTGTTTTTCATACTGTGGCTATGTATATTCCTTCTATTATATATTTTTATATATTAGACATTTTTTTAATTGTGATATGGGTGAAGATTTACAGATCAAATTCACTTTCCATACAGCAGTTCACATATACTTTGTCTCATGTCATTGACCACAGTTTACCACAATGCAACAGCTC
>NW_006921610.1:17673168-17697885 GCF_000298275.1 Orycteropus afer afer
TGGCTGTATAGTAGGTTTCGAGATCCGGTAATGTGAGACCTCCTACTTTGTTTTTCTTCTTCAGTAGTGCTTTGCTTATCCGAAGTCTCCTTCCTTTCCATATAAAGTTAGTGATTGGTTTTTCCTTATCCCTAAAGAACGTTGATGGGATCTGGATTGGGATTGCATTAAATGTATAGATTGCTTTGGGTAGAATTGACATTTTCACAACGTTCAATCTTCCTATCCGTGAGCATGGAATGTTCTTCCATTTATGTAGATCTCTTATGGTTTCTTGAAGTAGTTTTTTATAGTTTTTTTGTAAAGTATATATTAGACATTTGTTATATATTTTTTAAAATGTTTCTATCCAATGGATTACTTTTAAAAACTTGGTTTGTATTGAATTTTTGAAATAAACACTATTTTTTAGAATATTTTCAGAAGCTACTAGAGAGTTCTTATATACCCCACATCCAGTTTCTCCTATTATTAACATCTTACTTACACTACTAGTACAGTATATTTACTACAGTTAATGAACCAATATTGATATATTATTGTTAGAGTCCATAGTTTATTCAGATTTTCTCAGTTAATCCCTAATATTTTTTTCTGCGGATCCCACCTAAGACACACCACATAATAACATTGACTAATCATATCCTTAGCAGCTCTGGTGGGGTAGTGCCTAAGGCATTTGATTGCTAACCAGAAGGTTGGCGGTTCAAATCCACCAGCCACTCCTCGGAAGGAAGGTTGGGCAATCTACTTCCATAGTGATACTGCCTCGGAAACCCAAGGAAGGGTCACTATGAGTCAGATCCGACTCCATGGCAGTGGTTGAGTTGTGTTGCACTCATATCCTTAGTGTCCTCTTGGCAATGACAGTTTCCCAGACTTTCCTTGCTTTTGGTGACCTTTACAGTTTTGATGAGTACTGGAGTACTGGTAAGGTATTTTGTGGAATATCCTTCAATTGAGAGCTGTCTGATACTTTTCTCATAAGACTGAGGTTATGGAAACAATTTTTAATATGACTGAAAAAGGCTTCTAGTTCTCTGGAATATTAGTTTATAGAAAATAGCTCATAACTTAGTAATTTCTCCAAACCAAACTCACTGCTGTGGAGTCAGAACCAATTCATAGTGACCTTCCTTGGGTTTCCGAGGCAGTACCACTATGGAAGTAGATTGCCCAATGCTCCTTCTGAGGAGTGGCTGGTGGGTTTAAACCACCAGCTTTCTGGTTAGCAGTCAAATGCCTTAGGCACTATGACATGAGAGCTCTTAACTTAGTAATTAATAAAGGAGATATTTATTTAGGGTTTGGGAGTGTGAAAGATTGAATTGATACATGGATATAGCCCATTGAGTTGACAACCATGTCAAAAACAAAAATTTTAGAGTCATTTATTGGTTTGTTCCTTCAGGTACTCAGCAGACTTTCACAGATTACTCTCAGTTTGCTGGTCACTACTCTCGGCACATGGAAAGAAAATCTGAATGTGTCACAGAAAGATCAGCTTCTCAAGCTAAGATGCTAAAAGTTTCCCATTCAAACTCTGAAAAGAAGTATTCTTCTACACCTTCTTTCCAAAACATATTACAGTGTCTACAATAAAGCAGTTATTCCTGAAGTCTGTGTTGTTACTTTCGTCAATTTAAGCACCTTTCTTTCTTTTTCTTCTAGTGAAGATGGAGATTGAATATTAAATATTTGTTATTTTTGGTGGTGGTTTTAATCCAACAATCGTTCATGGGAGAAAGATGAGGCAGTCTGATTCTATAAACATTGTATTGTTGTTGTTAGGTTCAGTTAAGTCACCTTCTACTCATAGTGACCCTATATACAATGGTTGTGTGCCATGCTCACAGTCCTTCCTATTCTTGAGCCCATTGTTGTAGTCACTGTGTCAATCCACTTTGTTGCAAATCTTCCCCTTTTTCACTGACCCTCCACTTTACCAAACATGATATTCTTCTCCAGAGAATGGTCCATTCTGACAACATGACCACAGAAGGTGAGATGAAGTCTGGCCATTCTCTCTTCCAAGGAGCATTCTGGCTGCACTTTTTCCAGGACAGATTTGTTAGTTCTTCTGAAAGTCCATGGTACTTTCAGTATTCTTCACCAACACCACAACTCAAAAGCATCAACTCTTCTTCACTTTTCCTTATTCGTCACCCAGCTTTCATAAGCCTATGAGGTGATTGAAAATATCATGGCTTGAGTGCACTTTAGTATTCAAAGTGATATCTTTGCTCTTCAACACTTTAAAGAGGTCTTTTGCAGCAGATTTGCAAGATGACATCTGTTTTCTTGACTGCTACTTACAGCCTTGGGAACCCTAAGGGGCAGTTCTACTCTGTCCTATAAGGTTGGAATTGACTATATAGCAATGGATTGTATATCACTAATTTAAAAACTCACTGCCATCAAGTTGATTCCAACTCATAGTGACCCCCATTGGGTTTCTAAGGCTGTAACTCTTTATGGAAGTAAATTGACTCACCTTTCTCCCATGGAGCAGCTAGTGGGTTTGAATCGTGGACCTTCGAGTTAGCAGCCAAATGCCTTACTCACTAAGTCGCCAGAGCTAGTTTTTTTTTTTTTTTTTTAAATCATACTGTCAATAGTTCCTAAAATTCTTACATGCATTCACTATTTCTTTGTGTGCCTTCCTAGTCATTGCTTATATGAGATTTCTGCATTTATAGAATATATGGAAGAGGATGCGCATTGGAATATTTTTAAAAAAAATTTATTTAAAATAATTTTAGACTTACCGAATAGTTGTAAAAATAAAAGAGAGAGTTCACATATGCACTTGACCTAATGTTATCTACTTACTTAATTAAGCATGGTACAATTATCTAAAGTAGGAAGTTAACATTGATATACCAACAAAACAAAACAAAACCCACTTACTGCTGTCGAGTTGATTCTGACTCATACTGACTCCCATTGGGTTTCCAAGGCGGTAAATCTTCACAGAAGTAGATTCCCCCATCTTCCTTCCGCAGAGTGGCTGGTGGGTTTGAACTACCAACTTTTTAGTTAGCAGTCAAATGTGTTAAGTACTGCACTACCAGATCTCCTTATCATTGACATACTACTATACCTATTTATATTTTATGGAATATCACTGTTTTTCCCATTTATGTCTTTTTTCTGTCCCATGATCCCACTCAGAATCCCACATTGCTTTTAATTATTGTGTCAATTCCTCAGTTTGTCCTCATCTTTTATGACCTTGACATTTTTAAAGTAACATTTTGATGGTTTGTTATTTTGTAGAATGCCTCTCCACTTGGGATTGTGTAATGTTTTGCAACAGTTAGATTGAAAATATTTGTTTTGGGCAAAAATACCACAAAGATGGTGTTGTATCAATCCTCAGTGCATTGTATCCATGGGTATTTAATGTTGATGTGACTTGTGTGGGTGATGCTACTATAGATCATTTGGTTAAGGTAGTATCTTTCTGAGTTTATCCACCATAAACTTACTGTTTTTTCTTTGTAATTAATAAATGTCTCGGGGAAAATACTTTGAGACTATGCAAAATGCCTTGCTTTTATTGTACTTTTTGAATGTCTCTTTTCTCATAATTCCAAGGGTCCAGATTGAAATTGTCTAAAAATCAGCCATACAATTAACTAATTCCTCAAAAACAGACTGATAATTGAGGTTGTCTCCATCAGATATTGGCCTGTTGTTATTTAGTGGGTTTATAAAAGATATTGATAAGAAAGCATTCTTTTTAATGAAATTAAACAATAAGGGGAAAAATAAGTTGACAATGGGAACAAGATGCTTTCATGAATTATACAGTGATAAGGATAGTAGAAAAAATACCGAATGCCAGAGTACAGAGCGGTCATTTTGCAATTGGGCCTATGCTTAACATATGTCTGTCAATTCATATTAATACGTATCACTGACATTTCAGTGTTTAATTTTTCAGAAGTTGACTTTTAGTCAGAAGAAGTCCAGGTGGTGCAAAGTTTAAGCCCTTGGATGCTAACCAAAAGGTTAGCAGTTTGAACCCACCAGCTTCTCAGTGGGAGAATAATGATCTGCTCCTGTAAAGATTACAAGCTAAGAAACTCTGGGGCTGTTCTGCTCTGTCACATGGAGTCATTATGAGTCAGAATCCACTCCATGGACCACAACAACAACAAAAGACTTTTTAGTCAGCTTTGGTCTCTGCCCCAAGAATTCTATTCTAGTGCTATTGAGAAGAGTTACTTTAAAATCAGAACCATTTACTACTAATGAATTAGGATGCATTAGCAGTAACTGCATTCTATCCTAATTAGAAGAGGACAAACTGCTTTGGGAAAAAGTAAGTCAGAATCTTTCTTTTGTTACATGAAAGTTATTTTAAAGTTAATATTTTTATAATGGCTTCTATCTGAATTCTCCATTTCCTTTTATTTAATAGCCTGGATAGCTCCAACTATTTCATCTGCTACATCATTGCTCTTCTAATAGAGTTGACTTCCTTAAGTTTTTGCTCTGTGTTGCCCCTTTCCCCCTAAGAATTTCATCTTTTTAGACTCCAGTATTTTTTTTTATTGTTTATAATTAACTTTATTTTTTGAATGTGTATATATATTTTTTTCTTAATTTATATATATTCTACTTTGCAAATTATTTAAGGCATCCATTCAGTATATTCTTTCACTTGCTTAAATATCCGTAATCTAGGTTAATATAAAAAAAATAAGGAATACAAGGATAGGGAAGAAGTAAGATTCTTGCTTTTTCAAAAAACTTATTGCATCAGAGGAGTTTTTTGAGATAGCATCTGCATTGACTGTTGAACGAGAACTCATACTTTTTGGGCACGCAATGTGTTTAGTAATATATAAAATGTACCATAAGAGAATACAACACTTGTCTGTCAGTTTGTTGTATTGGGGTG
This sequence comes from Orycteropus afer afer, assembly GCF_000298275.1. Taxonomy (NCBI): domain Eukaryota; kingdom Metazoa; phylum Chordata; class Mammalia; order Tubulidentata; family Orycteropodidae; genus Orycteropus; species Orycteropus afer. Next base: position 17,678,081 of record NW_006921610.1, read on the forward strand.
GCTTGTGTATTGCTGTGAGGCTGGAGAATATGCCACTGGTATTTCAAATACCAGCAGGATCACCCATGATTGACAGGTTTCAGTGGAGCTTCCAGACTAAGACAAACTCAGAAGAAGGAAGGGGCCATCCACTTCTCAAATAATTGACCAGTGAAAATCTGATGAATAGCAGTGAAACACTGTCTGATATATTACTGGAAAACATTATGAATAGCCCTGAAACATTGTCTAATATAGTGCCAAAAATGAGCCCCTCAGGTTGCAAGGCACTCAAAATACAACTGGGAAAGAGCTGTTGCCACCTCAAAGCAGAATCAACCTTAATGATGTGGATGAAGTAAAGCTTTTTGGATCTATCTTTGCTGATGGGGGATGACTGAAAATGGGAAGAAACAGCTACAAACATCCATTAATAATTGGAACATGAAATGTATGAAGCATGAATCCAGGAAAATTGGAAGTTGTCAAAAATGAAATCGAACACATAAAGATTGATATCCTAGGTATTAGTGACCTGAAATGGACTGGTTTTGGCCATTTTGAATCAGACAACCATTGATCTACTGTGCTGAGAGTGACAAATTGAAGAGCCTGGTGTGGCAAAAAATTGTTACAAAGAATGTTTCAAGATCTATCCTGAAGTACAATGCTGTCAGTGATAGGATAATATCCATATGCCTAAAAGGAAGACCAGTTGATACTACTGTTATTCAAATTTATATACCAACCACCAAAGCCAAAGACGAGGAAATTGAAGATTTTTACCAACTTCTGCAGTTTGAAATTGACCAAACATGCAATCAAGATGTATTGATTATTACTGGTGATTGGAATGAAAAAGTTGGAAATAAGGAAATATCACCAGTAGTTGGAAAATATGGCCTTGGTGATAGAAATGATGCTGGAGATCACATGATAGAATTTTGTAAGACCAACGACTTATTCATTGCAAAATCCTTTTTCTAACAACATACATGGTTTTTATACACATGGACTTCATCAGATGGGATATACAAGAATCAGATCGACTACATCTGTGGAAAGAGGTGATGGAAAAACTCATTATCTTCAGCCAAAACAAGACCAGGAGCTGACTGTGGAACAGACCATCAACTGCTTATATGCAAGTTCAAGTTGAAGCTGAAGACAAAAGAAGTCCACAAGAGCCAAAATATGACCTTGATTACATGCCACCTGAATTTAGAGACCATTTAAAGAACAGATTTGACACATTGAACACCAGTGACCTAAAACCAGATGAACTGTGGGATGACATAAAGAATGTCATCCATGAAGAAAGGGGAAGGTCATTAAAGACAGGGAAGGAAGAAAAGACCAATATGGATGTCAGAACAGATTCTGAAACTTGCCCTTGAACACAGAGTAGTTAAAGCAAATGGAAAAAATGACAAGAGCTGAAGAGAAGATTTCAAACAGCAGCTTGAGAAGACAAAGTCAATTATTATAATGAAATGTGCAAAGACTTGGAGTTAGAAAACCAAAAAGGAAGAACATTTTTGGCATTTCTCAAACTGAAAGAACTGAAGGAAAAATTCAAGCCTCAAGTTGCACTATTGAAAGATTCTATGGGTGAAACATTGACTGATGCAGAAAACATCAAAAGAAGATGGAAGGAATACACAGAGTCACTGTATCCAAAAGAAGTGGTTGATGTTCATCCTTTCCAAGACATACCATATAATCAAGAACCAATGGTATTGGAGGAAGAAGGTCAAGCTGCACTGAAGGAATTGGCAATAAACAAGGCTCCAGGAATTGATGGAATAGCCATTGAGATGTTTCAAAAAAATGGATGTTGCACTGGAGGCACTTACTCATCTATGCCAAGAAATTTGAAAGACAGCTACCTGGCCCAATGACTGGAAGAAATCTGTATTTGTACCCATTTCAAAGAAAGGTGATCCCACAGATTGTGGACATTATCCAACAATATCATTAATATCACACACAAGTAAAATCTTGCTGAAGATAATTCAAAAATGGTTGCAGTAGTGTATTGACAGAGAACTGCCAGAAATGCAAACTGAATTAAGAAGAGGTTGTGGAATGAGGGATATCATTGCTGATGTCAGATAGATCTTGGCCAAAAGCAAAGAATACCAGAAAGATGTTTACACGTGTTTTATTGGCTATGCAAAAGCATTTGACTGTGTGGAACATGACAAATTACAGATAACATTGAGAAGAATGGGAATTCCAGAACACTTAATTGTGCTCATGAAGAACCTGTACATAGACCAAGAGGCTGTTGTACGAACAGAACAAGGGGATACTGCATCGTTTAAAATCAGGAAGAGTGTGTGTTGGGGTTGTATTCTTTCACCATATTTAATCAATCTGTATGCTGAGGAAATAATTTGAGATGGTAGACTATGTGAAGAAGAATGTGACATCAGGATTGGAGGAAGAGTCATTAACAACCTGCTATACACAGGTGACACAACTTTGCTTTCTGGAAGTGAAGATGACTTGATGTACTTACTGATGAAGATTAAAGACTACAGTCTGCTGAAGGGATTACATCTCAACATAAAAAAAAACCAAAAATCCTCACAACTGGACCAATAAGCAGCATTGTGATAAATGGAGAAAACATTGAAGTTGTCAAAGATTTCATATTACTTGGTTCCACAATCAACACCAATGGAAGCAGTCAAGAAATCAGACATTGTATTATACTGGGAAAATCTGGTGCAAAAGACCTCTTTAAAAATGCTGAAAAGCAAAGATGTCTCTTTGAAGACTAAGGTGCACATAACCCAAGCCATGAGATTTTCAATTACCTCATACACATGTGAAAGCTGGACAATGAATAAGCAAGACCGGAAGAAGAGTTGCTGCTTTTGAGTTGTGGTGTTGGTGAAGAGTACTGAAAATACCATGGAGTGTCAGAAGAACTCATAAATCTGTCCTGGAAGAAATACATCCGGAATGCTCCTTGAAAGTGAGAATGGCCAGACTTCATCTCACCTACTTTGGTCATGTTGTCAACATGACAAAAGGGACAATTCCCTGGAGAAGAATATCATGCTTGGTAAAGTAGAGGGTCAGCGAAAAAGGGTAAGGCCCTCAAAGAGATGGATTGACACAGCATCTGCAACAATGGGCTTAGGTAAAACAAGCATTGTGAGGCTGGTGCAGGACTGGGCAATGTTTCAGTCTGTTGTACTAGGGTCACTATGAGTTGGAGCCGACTCAACAGCACCTAACAACAACAAAAACACGAGAGAATAAAAAAAAAAGTTAGTGGGAAAGAGAATTAACAAGTTCTATTGGTCAATATTTGACTTGCTAGAGCTCTGGTAGCATAGTGCCTACGGCACTTGACTGCTAAGCAGAGGGCTGGCAGTTCAAATCTACCAGCCACTCCTCGGAAGGAAGGTTGGGCAATCTACTCCCGTAGTGATACTGCCTTGGCAACCCAAGGAGGGGTCGCTATGAGTCAGGTCTGACTCAACGGCACATAACAACAACAGCAGAGTCTAACAAATGGATGCAATATTGGAAGTGCTCACTTGTCTATGTCAAGAAATTTGGAAGATAGTTACCTGACCAACTGACTGGAAGAGATCCATTATTTGTGTCCATTCCTAAGGAAGGTGATCCAAGAGAATGCAGACACAGAAAATTATTAAACAATATCATTAATCATGTACGTAAGGAAAATTTCGCTGAAGAGAATTCAAAAGCGATTGCAACAATATATAGATAGAGAACTACCAGAAATTCAAGCTGAATTCAGAAGAGGATATGGAACGAGGGATATTATTACTGACATCAGATAGTTTTTGACTGAAAGCAGAGAATACCAGAAAGGTTTTTGCCTGTGTTTTACTGACTATGCTAAGGCATTTGATTGTGTGGATCATAACAAATTATGGATAATACTGCAGAGCATAAGAATTCAAGAACACTAAATTGTGTTCTTGTTGGAACATGTATCTATCTAAGAGGCAATTGTCAGAGTAGAGCAAGGGCATACTGAGTGGTTTAAAATCAGGAAAGGTGGGCATCTGGGTTGTATCCTTTCATGATACTTACTGAATCTGTATGCTGAGCAAATAATCCAATAAGCTGGGCTATATGAAGAAGAATGCAGCATCAAGATTGGAGGAAGACTCATTAACAACTTGCTATATGCAGATGACATAACTGCTTGCTGAATGTGAAGAGTACTTGAAGCACTTACTGATGAAGATCAAAGATTACAACCTTCGATGTGGATCACACCTCAACATAAAGGGTAAAAATCCTCACCATGAGACCAATAAGCAACATCATGATAAATGGAGAAAAGACTGAAGTTGTCAAAGATTTCATTTTACTTAGATCCACAATCTATACTCATGGAAGAAGGAGTGAAGAAATCAAATGACAAGAGACCTCTTTATAGTGTTAAAAGCAAAGATATCACTCTGAGGACTAAGGTGCACCTGATTTAAGCCATGGTCTTTTCAGTCACCTCATATGTATGTGAAGTCTGGACAATGAATAAGGAAGACAAAAGAAGAATTGATGCCTTTTAATTATGGTTTTGGCAAAGAATATTGAATATTCCATGGACTGCCAGAAGAAGGAACAAATCTGTTTTGGAAGAAGTACAGCCAGAATACTCCAGGATGGTGAGACTGCTTCTCACATACTCTGGACGTGTTATCAGGAGGAACCAGTCCCTGGAGAAAGACATCATATGTGGTGAAGTACAGGGTCTGTGAAAAAGAGGAAGACTCTCAATGAGATAGATTGACACAGTGGTTACAACAACGGATTCCTATATAGCAACGATTGTGAGGATGGTGTAGGTTAGGACCAGGCAGTGTTCTGTTGTACACAGGGTCGTTATGAGTCAGAACCAACTAGACGGCACCTAACAACAGAATCTAAAGGTATGTGTAAGTGAGGACACCAGGGAGGACGGAGACAGAGAGAGAATGAGAGAAGGAGGAGGGTAGCACAGGGAAGAAGGGGAAGTTGTAATGCTAGCTGAAAGAAATCCCAAGTTGTTCAGTAGCAAAGGGAATTGCAGAAGATAATGAAGAGTTATATGGAGGTGCTCAAAGGAGCAAATGAAGTTCACTTGCTCCCTTTGAAGAGGTGGAAAGAAAGAGCATCAGTGTCTGAGCCTTGGTTCATCCATTACTAATTGAGTCTGTGGAAAATGCAGCCTCTTGAAATGTTAGCAGGGCCTGGATCAGATTCTAAGGTAGCGCTATGAGAACGGACAACTGCATTTGGATATTCCATGGACGCACCAGCACTCGACGGCAGTGCGTGTGTGTGTGTGCGTGGAAAATCCAGATGCAGTTGTTTGTTCTCATAGGGCTACCTTAGGATCTGATCCAGCCCTTGCTAACATTTCAAGAGGCTGCATTGGCAGCAAACAGATCCACTCCTCATGTAACTTGAGGGGAAAGCTTCATGCTTTCACTTTGCCATTTGAATTTTTTGTTTGAAAGAACATACAGATTATTTATAGCCCACCAAATGAACCTGAGGGTCTTTTAATAAACTCATAGATTATGTTGCTCAGAGGGGTTTATTGAAATCATATCGAATTCGCCTGTGACAATGACATTCCATAAGAGTTTATGGTTCTATCCCAAGTAGAATAGGATTTCCCATCTTACCTCAGGTTATCTGCATATCATTCCAACATTCAGAGGGAAGATGAAAGAGTGACTTCAGGTCACTATAACAGCTTTTCATATATATATGTATGTATGTATGTATATAATTTTTTTTTCTCAAAAACAAAAGCCAAAGCAGGTTGAGGGTGACTGATGAAAAACTGGGAAGAGCCCAACCAACTGCCTTCTAAATTTAAGCACTTTGATGAATACTTTTTGAAAAAAAGAGTAAGTTTTATACTTCATAGTCATTTTGAAAAGGCACCACATCTTTTCTGGTCAGAATATTAGGGGTTTAGGGAGTTTGGCTTGGTTCTGAGCCAAGAAAGAGCAACAAGGAGGTAAAAATCCATGTCATCATAGCCAGAAGCCTTGAGTCCACCTACACTTATTCATTCTCAGATGCGCCTAAAGAGCTCATACTTGTCTAAAATGTGGGATTAGCATTTGCACCACTCATATCATGACTATAGTTCACCCCGCACACCCATGGGAGACTGTTCTGCCAACTTGTTCAGAATTATGATAATTTCCCCTTTCTTAAAATCAAAGCACTCCATTACTGTATTTCTTGAAGTCCAAAATTTTTATGTTTCCAAATTGTTGCCCATGTCTTTATATTTTTTCCCATCAGTTCTCTGACCCCAGATTCCCCTCATTCCTGTCACAGAGACTCCCTGTTCCAACTGTCTCTTCAAATCTCACATCTTACTTGAAATTTCTTTTTAAATTTCTAGACTTTCTGTATCCCTTACTCATTTCTCCCTCGACTGCCATTTATTTAACTTTATAGTGACATTTTCTAACTCCATAAAGTGTTCTGAGGTAACAATTTTTATGAAACACACATGATTCTATTGTTCCTCCTCCTCCCAGAGGAGAATATAGCCAGAAAAGAACAATGGAGAATTGTTTTCTTCCAAATAGGACAAATTAAGTAACAAAATCACAGAAACCCTAGGCTGAGAGGGAATTTTTACAACTCATCTTGTCAAAGTTTCTCAATTTTATAATGAGGAACCTGAGTTCTGAAGAGTTGGATTTATTTGCCCAAAGCAATATGGCTTCTGTAGCTGAAGCTGAAGTTGGGTTCTCTCGACTTCCATTCTAATTTTCTTCCCATTCTGCTGTACTGCCCTTCCTAAATGTTTGCTTTGAGCCAGAGTGATGAGTGCACAAGCAGTTTGTTTGGAGAAATGATTTCCGGAACAATTTTATTCATCCAGTAAGTATTATTGAGGACACACGCTGAACATGGAGCCCATGGGTAGTGCAAATGGTTAACACACTTAATTGTTAACTGAAACGATAGAAGTTTGAGTTTACTCAGAGGTACCTCAAAAGAAAGGCCTGATGACCTACTTCTGAAAAATCATTCGTTGAAAATTTTGTGATGAACAGTTTTACTCTGACACACATGGAGTCATTAGGAGTCATAGTCAACTTGACCACAAACAGATTTTTTTTTAAATTTTATTATGATTTGGGTGGAAGTTTATAGAGCAAATTCATCTTCCATACAGCAGTTCACATACACTTTGTCTCATGACATTGACTGCAATCTCCCACAATGCAACAGCTCTCCTCCCACTTCCTCCCCATAGCCACCTCTTCTCTGTCCTTCCCTCCCATGCACTCCTGCCCCCTAAACTGTCTCCCTGTGCATACACAGCCCTTCTATTCTCCCATGATCGATCTCTCCAAGGAGTATATTTACCTAATATAAATGTTCAGCTACGATGCCTGTGTTTTATATGACTGGAAGCCACCAGGAGTGGGTTCAATTCCAGACCTGAAGGGCAACTAGGGGCCATAGTCTCAGGGGTTCCACCAGGCTCTATCAGACCAGCAAACCTTGTGTCCCACACCCCCCCCCCCGCTTTTTTTTTTTTTTTTAATGATTTTGAGTTTTGTTCCATATTGTTCTCCCACTCTATCCAGGATCTCCTACATAGCTCCCCTTCTGAATGGTTAACAGTGGTAGTTGGGCACCACCTATTTCTTCTGGTCTTGTAGTCATATAGGCTGAGGATGGCATGGTGTACCAGTCCCTCAGACTGATCGTTTCCATGCGTCTTTGGTTTTCTTCTTTCTTTTTTGCTCTAGCTGAGGAGAGACCATCATCGCATCTAGATGGCTGCTTGCAAGCTTTTAAGATCCCAGCTACTCACCAAAGTCGGATGTGGAACAATGTTTTTGTGTAGTATGTTAGACCACAGACTGATCTTTTACTATAAGCACTATTTGTTGTTGTTGTTGTTGTTATGTGCCGTCGAGTGGGACCCAACTCATAGCGACCCCTCCTTGGGTTTCCGAGGCAGTATCACCAGGAAGTAGATTGCCCAACCTTCCTTCCGAGGAGTGGCTGATGGGCTTAAACCGCCAGCCTTCTGGTTAGCAGTCAAGTGCCTTAGGTACTACACTACCTAAGCACTGTTTAGGCACTGGGAATGCAGAATGCTTTCCCCATCAATAATAAACAAGGAAATAAGCAATGTCAGAATATAAAATACAACGTGAGCTATGACGAAAAATAAAGCGATATAAGATAATAGAGATTGATGGAAAGGGTGTCTGTGTGGATTTGAAGTAAAGTGGCCAGGACAGGTCTCTCTGAGCAGTGACATTTGAGTAGAGGTCTGAAAGTAGTACAGGAGCTATCCGTGAGATCACCCAGGGAAAGAACATTCTAGCAAAGCAGCAAGAGCAAAAGCCCTGCAGTAACTTTGTTACATATACATTTAACTTTCAGAATACAGGCATAATGTTCAGATTAAGTTGTGGATTTTTTTTTTAATTGTGTATCAATTGATTAAAATCAGGAACACTTGAATTCTAACAGATGAAATTTTTAGGATTGAATTGTACCAGATTTACTAGGTGTACATCTCACTTATTCTTTGACTCTATGAAATTGTAAAAACACAGGAAAAAAGACCTATCCTTTCTGCCACAAAGGCACAGTTGGTAAAATAAATTTGAATGTAGAAATTCCATAACTAAACAGAAAAAACCAAACCAAACCAAACCTAATGCTATTGAGTGGATTCTGACTCATAGCAACCCTATCCGACAGAGTGGAACTGTCTCATAGGCTTTTCAAGGCTGTAAATGTTTATGGATACAGATTGCTGCATCTTTGTCTCATGGAGTGGCTAGTGGGTTCCAACCAACAGCCTTTTCAGCCTAGCCAATTAACCATTGCACCCTGAGAGACCCCTAACTAAACAGGACCATCCTAAACATCTAGGTTTAACTTTTAGTTAAGTGGCTTCTTCAAAGAGGCAGATTATATACCTGGCAGAACTAACCATTTCTTTGGAGTTTAGTGTTGAGTTTTCACATTGTAACCCAAAGGGAATGTCACATTGATAGTTTATGGAGCCAGCAAACTGTCTTATAGAAAGAGAATTAGTGCTGGGGCAGTGGGGGAAGCTTTTGGGCATGAGCTGTTGCTGTTTTGTAAGCCTATGCCCTGGGGTTCCTGATTTTCTGATACGGAAGAGGCTAGTCCATTTTGACCTTTCTAGCTTGTTGCAAAGTCATTGCTGAGCTATTATTTGAGTAGCTTGAGGTAGAATAATGTTCAACTCAGCTTCCTGGAGCTGCATTTGAAATGCAATTAATTGACTGCTGTTAGTTGTCAATTAACATTTATTATCAATTAGTTCATCAAATTGATTAGTTGGCGAGACCTTAAAGTCTAAATGCACTCCTTTCCATTATAAATATGTCTATAAGAGTAAAAGCTACTCACTAATTGATGTCAAATTTATGTTGGACTTGAGTCTTGTCCATATTGCATTTTAAAATCTATATCAAGTGAACTTGGATAACACATATAAGGTTTATACTTTTAAAATATGCATGTTGTAGTTGTTTTAGGGGACAAGCAATAAATATGCCAGGTTGAAACTTTATATTAATGTCAAAAGTAATATTTAACAGGACTTGGTATTTTGTATTCACATGTCTAGAATGATGCTATTTTGGAAAAACATTCTGTTTCTCAGTGTTGTTGAAATTTTTGTACACATTTAAACATTGTCTGTGTCAGTTTTAACATTTTGTGAGTCAACTAATATAAGGGTGTAAGGTTTCAAGAGCTATCTAGAGGAAAGTAAAATGTAAGTGTGAATAATTTACAACTTTTCCTATTTGAAAGACAGGCGGATACTTTTTTTCCAATCACCCTCTCCACCAAAACTTTTGTAAATTATACTCAGCATTCTAGAATACTTAGCATTCATCCATTTTCTAAAAAATTAATAGATTTTTAAATTCTCTCTTCTATCCTCATCTTTATTTAAAATAAACAAGTAAAACCCATACCACCATTATAAGACCCATTTCTTTTCTTTAGCAAAGGAAACTGACAAACAAATTCTAGCATTCAGCATATGATATTCTGTCTTTTGTATAACTTGGGACGAAGCGTGAAACAAAACTGGACAATCTATCCTCTATCTATTTAACAAAATACAAGATACCTATAAGGGATTATTCATTTTTATTGCCTTTGTGCAAGAAGATAATTCCTGCCTCCTCCCACCACAAATTGTGACCTAAATATGGCTGAAAGACACAACATGTGACCTGCTTAGCGCTGCCTGCCATGGCCCCGAGCCACAGCAGGAACTCTATTAGAGGGAATAGCACAGATGCTACCAGATGGCCAACATATTGTCCAGAGATGACCCATGTATAATTGCAGAAAGTTCAATACATTCAGGTTTTGAATTTAATTGCATTGACCACCTTACCTACTGCTGCTGCATGCTTTAATTTATTTAAGGTGGAAATGTAGAATGTAGTTTAAGAGAGAGTGAGGGAACTCCTTACAGTGTTATTTTTCTGCCTTTTGCCAACCACCAAATGGCCTAAAGGTGTGATTCCAGGTGTCCTCGGTTACCTGACCTAACAGTCATTTGTGACATACCTGCTTGACCTTCATTATTTCGATAGTTTAATCTTTCATCAATTTAGCAACAGATAATATTGCTTAAATACACATTAAATATTTTCAAGAGTCTTTTTTTTTTTTTTTCCAGGGGGATGTGGGTGGAGTGAGATTGTGTATATGTTGCCACTTTAGCCTTCACTGAGTCACTTGTGGGAAAAGTTGGTTGAGTTTTAGATACCATGCTTCCTCTCCTCAGAAACTTCAGCTCTCACAATGTGAGCCACCAGTGGGTGATATAGTCCCCAGGAATTTATATTTCTAGTAATATAATACCTTTGTTTGGAGGAGAAAGTTAAATTGATTTTGCTGCATATGCAAATATATACTGTAGTCACTTAAAAATAAGAACCTGAGCTTTAGTTACTCTGGATTTTGAACCTTTTCCCTCTGAAGAAAAATGGTAATTACATGTTATGTAAAGATAGAGAACTATTATTGTTTCCGTTTTCTTTTGCAGGCTGTTATTTCTTAAAATGTTTCTGCTACGCAAATGTAATCATGATAGCATGCGTTATTAATTCAAAATAGCTTCTCAAATGGCTCAAGCTCTGAGATGGCAGCATGTTTGTTGCAATGTCATTTGTCATCATTCCTTGCACTTCTCTAGTGCCTTTTCCCCAAGCCACTCACATACTACATTTGCTTTCTGACTATATTCAAGAAAAAGGATAAATCCTCATTTTGTTAGAACTTTCCAATCTATTGATCTTTTCATATTTACACTGTAGACCATCTACTGATAGATCTGATTGGCTTCCCTGATATGTTCTAGAAAGAGAATTCATGAAATAGTCAAGGAAAATTACATTCCTCTCCATAATCTGATTTGAGAATGAATTTTATGGTGGAAAGCATTTTATAATACATTCAGTGATGTCTTTCTGACATATGTCATCGTTAATTATGCTTTAAAAAGTCCTACTTCTTGTTCAAAATCTGAATCCCAATCATTTATATGGAAAGAAGTACATGTTAAGTATTTCAAATAATCTTTAATTTTTTTGGAAGAATATGTTCTCATGAAAACAGTTAAATGCAGAATATTGTGTTAAACAAAAAGAGTAACTGCAAAATTAAAAAGATATCCTAAGTTATTGTTTTATGATTCGGACTTGCTAATAAGCACTTCAGGATATCACAAATCTGATTGGGTAGTATCCCTTTAAAAGCAGAATGGCAGCTGCTGTCAAAATGGAATGCACCCCCAAAACTTGCTGTTTATTCATATCCCAGTTAAAGCTGAAACAAACAACTGAAACTAATCACGCTTGAAGTTGGGTATCGCCTTTGTGAGCTTTATGAGCCTATTTTTCTGAAATTAGAAATTGCCTGAGTGAAATGTTTCTAGCTAAACTGCTTTCTACTGAAGTCATGATTTTTACAGTCAGATAAATGCCCCTTAAGCTCCATTTATGTAAGCGTCAGTGACATCCAGTGGCTAGCAGGCTGATCACAAGTGCGTCTCCCTGCAGTGTGAGGGGTCCCTGGTACAGAGATGCCACTAGAAACCGCCCTGCCTTTTGAGAATGTTGCGTCTGCTTATGAAAGTTGGTTTTACCTAGTGCGGTCCTCTGATTAGGATGACTACCTTTTTCGCCCTAAACTTTGGAAATAGCTTTGATAGAAAGGAGACTGGGAAATTGGAAATCAAAATGCCCATAGGGACTACACAGGAAAGTACTACTGCTTAGAAAACATAATTAGCATCCACACTAAAGCCAAAGCTTGAAACTCTGCAGGTGTTATTTAGAAATGGTTAATCAGGGAGCTTACACAGCTTTCAGTGATACAAAGAGGACTTGTAAATTCTAGGAAGATTGGTTCATTATGCAGAGTTGGATGATGTTACCATTAACGTTTCAAACACATATACTTCATAAAAATGGTCCACCTTAATTTGAAAAAGGTACTACTTGCAATTATGTCAGCTACACAAATTTATTTGCAGACAGTCAATTCATATTGATCATAACTCGACCTTGCGATGACCTTGAGGAAAGGTAGTGTGCGACGGCTATAGATATTGGGATCAATACCAGAGTGCAATCGACTACACCTAGTTACTGATAAATGAAGTAAAAGGTACACTATTTTCAGAAACAAAGATAATAACAGCTTATTTAGTCAACTGTTTGTAAAGGTTTAATATTGATACATGTACTTATAATGACATCCTCAGGCATTTTCAAATGGCAGAAAACAATAGGATGCAGAGTCATTGAGCACATTAAGTAGAAAGAATCATTACTTTCTCACTTCAGATAAGAAATTGCACAATATTTATGTCAACATGGCTGAGAACCAGGGCATTCTCTAAGCAGCACAGAGAGAGACCACAGTTCCAACGGCATAGAGCCGTTTGCTTCAGTTTTCTTATCTACGTGCCAGGTCTTGTGAAACGAAGCACCCTATTACATGGGAACAAAGCCTCCAGGACCACACATTGTACGTTAGTACTACCCTCTCTTGCACATTTGCAGCAGAATTAGCTTGCCTAGCCACAGGTATAACCAACTGTAATCATGAGGAAGAGAGCATTTGGTCTCAGCACATCTGTTCCACATTGATACATTCCCCTTTGCTATGGAAAGTTAAAAGAAAGGATGTTAACAAAAATTTCCCCCAATTGTTCCTTTCTCTTTGCTGGGAATTCCATTGAGTGAGCACTTGGCAAGTTATGCAGAACCTAAGTAAATAGAGTCCATTGGCAAAATGGTAACAGGTTGTGCAGCTTAATTGGAGGAGAGGAGTTCAGGAGCCAACCCGGTGTCTGCTGCACCCAGTTGGTAAATTGTGCCTGTGGTGAGAACAGAGTGATTTTGCAGTAGAGCTCATTTTGGGTAAGTAGTGAGCCTGCTACTGTGAGCCAAGAAATAGGAGGATTTTATTTCAGTGTGTTTTTCTTCTTCTTCTTCTTCTTTTTTTTTTTTGGTGTAAAATATATTTCTATATTATGAGCTTTGTTTTTCCTTTGCCAGTATAATTTTGAGAAATTGATGCCAACACGCTGATATTGTCTTCCTAAGGGAGGGAAATGCTAAGAGACATTTGTGGCTATTAAAACCTGAAAACAGAAGGAAAAGGCTCCATTAGCATAGATTCCACTTGAATGTTTTCCCTGAATGCTTAAGTTTCTTACTTGATCCCTGCATAATCTTCTGGTCACATTTCTCAAGCCACATGCTTTTTCACACGGTCTCCCTGTTTTTCGTGTCACTGTGTCATTTGCTATCTTCTTTTGCCTCGTATACTCTCATGAAGCTATTTATTAATAAACCTGTGTTTTCAATACAGCGCTACATCAATAAACCTCCAAGTGGTTCCGTTAGTCAGCATTCTGGGAAATCCTATGCTATATTGGAGAACTGTAAATCTCCATTATTGCTTCCCATAGCACAAATAAAGAATACCCTCTTACTTCCATGACATTCTTGGTTAATTTTTAAGGGTGAATGCATATGCTTGCAAAGGCACTGTGAGGTACTGAATTTGTGTTTATCAGCAAGTCAAGCATTGCTGCCACTGAAAACACCCTGAAACACCTATAATCAAAGGACATGCTAATTTAAGGTATTAAGAACCAAATTACTTCAGTTAGCTTCCGCCTTCCCGTTTTCTGAAGCCTTTAACCAATCTGGTGGGACAGGCAAACTCTGGACTTCAGAATTTTCTATTCTGCAGCTGTGTTATCTGATTTCCAGTGTGTTATTAACTGACACAAGGAAAATCTCAGTAATTAGAAAGATAAGAATAGACTTTTGTATACCTTTTTGGTATCAGACAGAAAGAGTAGAATAACCTTCATCTTTTTATACCAACTAAAGAACTTTTGGTACTTACTAGCTAAGACAAAGGGAATAATAACATTTCCACACAACAGTGAGAAATGGTTTGGTCAGTGAAAGGTGTGGTTCTTTTTTTTGTGACTTCCCTAGGAGAAAGAGTGAAAGTCAGAAGGAGGGCGCTTGTAGGGAGGGATGACATGTCTTGGGGATGTCTGAAATTGGCTTTAATGCCAAACCTAGATTGTCTTGAGGGTTTCATGTAAAAGCTACATGCACTGTATGTTTGGCAAGAGAAAACCGATCTTTAATATGAGTAAAGGTGCTTGGGTAGCCAAATGATTTGTCCTTGACTACTGAAGGTTAGTAGTTTGAACCCACCCCATTGTGCCATGGAAGAAAGGCCTAACAATCTGTTTCCATAACAATCACAACCAAGAAAAACTTATGGAGCAGTTCTACTCTGCAATACATGGAATCTCCATGAATCAGAGTCCACACGATGGCAACAGATAAAATGGATTTAGGAGTCTAAGAAAACTTTTGAGAAATAGCCCAGAAACCTCTGACCATTCTGGGATTCAACTCCTTATATCTGGCATCCTTTGGTCACTTGGTAACAAGCTCCTTTCTTTTGGTGATACCAAAGCAGTTCTAATGTGAGTTTCTGTCCTATTTTGGCCATATCTGTTACTCTGGTTCTGGACTCTGACCAGGAGCCCTTCCTGCCTCCATACTTTATTGTTTTTAAGGGCCATTAAGTCATCTCTGACTGATGGTAACTATATGTATAACAGAACAAAATATTGCCTTATCATGGGCCATCTTCATGATTGTTTATTTATTTCCTTTCTCCAGATTAATTTTTGCTGATGAACTTTTGCTTTGTATTCTACATTCATTTTCAGTAAGCATCTTGGGTGAGAACAGGGAGCCTTGTTGCCAAGGCCCTGTGAGTTGCCTAGCTCTTGACTACTCTTCTGGAGCTCTGGTGGCGTAGTGCCTAAGGCATTTGACTGCTAACCAGAAGGCTGGAGGTTCAAACCCACCAGTGACTCCTCGGAAGGAAGGTTGGGCAATCTAGGTCCATAGTGATACCACCTCGGAAACCCAAGGAGGGGTCGCTATGAGTTGGATCCGACTCAATGGCAGTGCACTGCATTTGTTGTTGCATTGACTACTCTTCAGGAGCTCTCACAACGTAACGTCTAAGGCACTTGACTGCTAGCCAGAAGGCTGGATGTTTACACTACCAGCCACTCCTTGAAAGGAAAACTGGACAATCTACTTCTGTAGTGATGCTGCCTTGGAAACCCAAGGAGGGGTTGCTATGAGTCAGATCTGACTTGATGGCAGTGAGTTTGTTTGTTTGCTTTTTTTTGGTTGACTACTCTTCACTCCTGGGAAGGAAGATGAGGCAATCTACTTCTGTAGTGATACTGCCTCAGAAACCCAAGGAGGCGTCGTTATGAGTCAGATCTGACTTGATAGACTTGATAGCAGTGAGGTTGGTCTCTGGCTTGCTCTCTGGCTGATCTTGAACTGTTCTCGATTGGCCAAAATTTGTCTTCAAGATTTCATTTAAGTTTATGCCCTTCTCTGCCCTCTACTATCTAATTGTCATGGTCTGTGACATGAATTTGCCCCTTGGCCAAGACTATATCGTGTCTTGGCCAGTTCTCTAGATTGTTCCTCAGAGTCCAGCTCTCCATAAAAATATCAATATTTTATTCTGTCAGAAGTATTCTGTGTGTTGGAATGCCTTGATGATGAATCTCTAGAGGATAAATGGATTAACCCACAGGATCTAAATGACATTTGCATTTTAATAGGAATGATAAGAAGCCTCAAAGATTTTCTTAACACTGGGGGGTGGAGGAAGGAGATTTTAAGACTTTAGTGTGCTTTAGTAGCAGCCCTTGAATGACACCCTCATTCAGATATGTGTAAGGTCAGTCATATACAGCATGGTATCCCAGTACATCTATGCATAGCATCGTGATTGTGTTCAGAATAGCAGCAGCAGTAACAGAAGGCAGAGTGGAGCTTTCACTGAAGGCCACAGCCAGGCAACCTTGACATGCGGCATCTGATTTAGACCCGAAAGCTCACTGGATTTCCACTAACACTTTTCAACAATCTCAACTTGCTAGAAGTGTGTCCTGAATTTTACCTTCTGGTAATTCAACATCATTATAAGTAAATAGAATTCCTTTGCTGGGGGCCCTTCCAGTTGACAGGGACAAATCATTCTTGGTTGGAAATAGAAGATATTGAAGAGACTTAAGTTCGCAATTACACTGCTCACCCCAGACATGCTGAGCACAGGGGAACACCAGACTCACACAATTCAAGGATTTTATTTCTTGAAAAACCTGAATTCTAGGACTAAAATCCCAGATGTTTTAAGATAAGAAGAATTAAAAAGGGGGGGGGGCAATTTGCCCATTTATCACTAAATAAAATTACCCTCAAAGAAGAATGCTTTAGGTAGATTTTCTACTACCACCCTACCTGCTTGAAAAAAAATACATTGAAAAGACTGAAAAATTGTAAAAGCAATAACACTTTACCATATTAATTAATTTTGAATTGCAGCCGAACTCTTGTATAAATGACATCCATGGTAATGCCAAATTAATTCTTTATGATCAGTGCTATTGTAATCAATACTAAATGAATTCATAATGATAAGATACTTAAAATAAAGAGTTACCACAAAAACAATAAAATGACCATCATCATCCAAGCTATAGCACACTAATAAAGTATTAGCTCAATAAGCTGGTGCTGTCCATGACAATCAATGGCAGATACTTAATTTGTTTGCTATGTCTTGTTTTTCCTGTAAGAGCTGTATAAAAGCATATCCTTTGATTCTACTGTAAATTGTACAGAAAGGAGGAAATATAGTGCTCTTATTATTAAATAATTTTACTGTAGCATTTACTTCATATACCACCTCTCTGCCAAAAAACTCAAGGCATATTATACACATCAATTTATTTTGTAAATGGATTCTTTTTGCCTCTATTTTGTCCTCTTGAAAGTCATTTGATCTTTTCTTTCTTTTCTTTTTTCTTCTCTCCCTCCTTCCTCTCTTCTCTCCCTTTCTTTCCTTTTCCTCGCTTCCATCCCTCTCTTTTCTCTCCATTCCCCCTTCTCTTTCTTTCTATCATAAATAAAGGTATTTTCAGTGTATATTGGCTGGGAATATGAAGATGGCTACTATGGTTTCTATACTTTTATTTTTCCTTCTTAAGGCTGCCAAAAGACATTGGAAGGGTAGAAATTAATGACTATCATGTCTGTCTTTTACTGTGCGTTCAGGTATCAATCACAAAGTTAAGAAGCATAAAGATCTTCCTTACTTCCTCCCACCTGTGCTCTCTCCCTCCCTCTTTTCCTACCTTCCTTTGCCCTTCAGGTCTTTCTCCATTCCTTCTTTCCTTGTCTCATTCCTTCTATCATAAGAACTGTTTTGAGTACCTTCCATATGTCAAGTATATCCTGGGCCCTGGAAATACAAAATGAGAAAAACATAATCCTCAACTTCAAGCCTAGATTGAGAAATGGAAGCAATACTGCTCTTGGTATCAGATTTGGGCCAAATTTTAGCTCTTTCACTTTTATGTGCTATTTGATCATAGTCACTGTGGCAGAGACAAACTCCATTTCAAATTCCTTTTCCTTGGGAACATGTAAAGCTATACTCCCCAGATCCCTCTCAGTTAAGAAGGGTTGTGTGACTAGTTCTGGCCAATGAATTTTGTACTCTCTGAAAATAAAGACTCTATCTGTGTGTTCTGCTTACCAACTCCAAGAGCTAGTTAGCTCTTGGAGTGAACTAGCACCAGCTTACTGAGCTAATACTTAAAACTGAGCAACTGCCCTACCTCACATTCTACAACACCAGATACCTTTTACAATGGTACCTTGAGTTGTTAGTGTTTAAATCACCACATGGTCGATAATAGTTTTGGAGCTCTGGTGGTGTAGTGCCTAAGGCATTTGACTGCTAACCAGAAGGCTGGATGTTCAAATCCACCAGCCACTCCTCCTTTTTTGAGATACTGCCTCGGAAACCCAAGGAGGGGTCACTATGAGTTGGAACTGATTTGATGGCAGTGAGTTTGTTTTTTATTTTTATACAAATAAAAATCTAAATCACTATTGTTGTAGAATTAACCTGTTGGTTGTTGTTGTTAGTTGCCACTGAGTCAATTCTGACTCATGGTGACCCATGTGTGCAGAGTAGAACTACTCTATAGAGTTTTCAAGGCTATGACTGTTTAGAAGCAGATAGCTATGCCTTTCTTCTGAGGTACCTTTAGGTGAGTTTGAACCATCGATTTAGAGGCTATTAATCAAACGCTTAACAATTTGCACCACCCAGGGACTCCAGGATTAACATAAGATGTATAAATTCATTCATTGGTATAATATTTCGTTCATTCAGTACTTACTGAATACCAACTATATGCTGGTGGTGTTCTAGACACAGGAAATGTAATGGTGAAGAAGACATTCCTTCATATCTCTGATTTGCATTCTAGCAGTTGGAAAAAGATAGGAAATAGTAAATTCAAGATAACTTCAGATTATGAAAAATGCAACAAAGAAAATAAGGAAATATGGTAGAAAGTGACTGGCCATGGAGAGGGTAGACTATTTTAATGAGTAGTTAGTAAAGATGTTTTTTGAGTGAGTGACGACATTTGATCTGAACTGAAATGTTAAGAACAGGACTAGTTCATCTATCAGGTATTATAAGTATGATGCCTGTTGCTTAGGAGTTTTTCAAGTGCCCATGAAAATGTTTCAGACTTGGAAAAATGTTACTGCATTAATTTATGAAAAGAATACTGCAAAATTGAAGTTAACAACTTTTTTTTTTTTTTTTAAATGTGTACAAAATGTCAGTTGTAACTACAGGTAGTCCCTGACTTACAATGGGTTTCCATTCCAATAACTCGGCTGTATGTTGGTTCTGACATATATATATATATATATATATATGTTTTATTTTGCATTATTATTGCAGTTTATTATTGATATTTTATAAATCTGATCTTTAGTTGTCTTTGGGGGTTGGAATCATCACATATAAACTTACAGATATACTTTAGTATTGTGTATATTGCATATTACTGATGATAAGATATTAAAAAAAAAAAATGCTGTTCCTTGCAACTCAAATACCTCCTAAACTGGGGCTATTTGTAATTGACTGCAACAAACAACTGTTATCATCATATATAAATTTTATTTAATGAATAACATGAAAAACTGAAAGACTCACTGCCATCAAGTCGATTCAACTCATAGCTACCTCTCCTTGGGTTTCTGAGATGGTATCTCTGTTGTTGTTGTTGTTGTTATGTGCCGTCGAGTTGGCCCCGACTCATAGCG
>NW_006921610.1:17698975-17743975 GCF_000298275.1 Orycteropus afer afer
GGCTGGCGGTTCAAACCCACCAGCCACTCCTCGGAAGGAAGGTTGGGCAATCCTACTTCTGTAGTGATACTGCCTTGGAAACCTAAGGAGGGGTCGCTATGAGTCGGGTTTGACTGGACGGCACATAACAACAACAGCATTTGCCTTGTTTTGTTTCAACTCACTTCAACATCTCTGGTTCCCAGTCCTAAGACAGAGTTTCAAAGCCATGGACAAAAATATGAATTTGAGCAGCCATCGAAGACAAGAGCCAGCCACATTTCTTGCTTTAATCACAGGACCAATGGTTCATCCCAGAGCTTAAGCTCAGTATGTTTGCTCCAAGTACAGTATCATTCACACTTGTTTTGTGATAATGTACAGTTACCACCAAATGTAAAAAAAAAAAAATCATAAAATATTTGCTTTATCAAAACTTTCTTTTATCATTTGGTGAAGGAGGCAGGGGCAGTTTAATGCTTTGCATACCAAGCTACAGAATATCTTTGCTGCTTTATTTTTCCCTTCAATTGTCATTGAAAATAACTAGTCATAATGCCTTTGTAAGCCCCTCCTGGCCTCAGCTATGCGTAAATCATGCTCCCAGACAGGGCCCCTTGTTTTAGAGGTCCCATTGTGGGAGTGATTTAGGTAGAGGCGGGATCATGAATAAAGAACACTCACTCACTCTCTCCTTCAGAGGCAAGAGCGGGAGTGCTGGGGAGATCCCTTCCCAAACATCTCTTTCAGTGCCAGTATTTGGCTAAGAGCTTTAATTTCATTAAACAAATGGGGGCTGGGTTTTTCCATGCATCTCAGCCTCCTTTTAATGTGTAAATTACATAGGATTTGCCACTCATTACAATAGTGATATGATTATTGGCCTCCAACAGACCACACTGCACAGGCCCCCAGTGATAGGCCAGCTAAGAAGTGGCATGTGTGGGAAAAATTGGAGAGCACATGTTTTCTGATCACCGGCCCTCAAGAGAATTGAATTCACAAAAGGGAGGCTTCCACTTGGTTTGAGCAGAGTGCTTCTGAAAAGTTGGCTTCTGAACCATGGGTGGATGTGACATGACAGTAGGTAATGGTGTAGTTATGTTGTGAAAGCTGCCCAGGGGCCAGAGGCATTGGAATAGGGGAAAGCTTTTTGGTTTGGAGTCAGAAGTCATAAGCATGGCTGTTTGGCTGAAGACACATGACTCAATTCCTGTGAACCTCACTTTCCTCCTTCACAAATGGGAATAAAAATATCTCCTCAATACCTGTAGGTTATTAAGGAACATCATTTGTTGAAGCCCAGCTATGCATGACTATGCTAGGCAATATCACTGACAATTTCTTTCATTAAAATAACCCTTAGAGGTAACCATGGATTAATACACTAAAAACATTAAATAAGCCAGCGCAGCATCATTCAAATAATGCTTCATTGAAAAAGAGTTTTATGGAAAAATACATAGCTTAGAAAGTGCTATCTGGTATGTTCATTACCCCTTACCCATTCTTAGACAATCACAGTGCACATTAGTACTTTAAAAGCTCTTGAGAAGTCCAATATTAAAACAACTTTTTCATTTTTTTTTAATCTTGAATTTCTTATGAAACCATCTTTCTCTTTCTTCACCCCAACAGATATATACATCCAGCCTTCTAGGAGCTATGTCTTCTGCAGAGGCAATGGCAGAGGGCAGATTACTGATTTGGGGATGAAGAGAAAGTAGAAAATCCACAAGAACCTGTAAGGAGACACTCTCAGCTGGGGTGGGGCTGCCAGAGAAAACACCTTCTAGTGCAAATAGTCCTTAAATTCATAATAATGATGTTCACCATTCTGGCAGAACTACTACCGTCTGTGCATAGTTGGGAGATATTTACTGCTTCCCAAACTAAAAGTATATTCTCTGGGGATGGAATATATGATCTTGTTTCTATTTCATTTTGTTTATTTATTCACTGTGTATATTTTTTAGATACCCAAAAATATACCCTTCTAAAGTCTATATCTTGCCAGAAATTTAGACTTTAGTCATACAAAATTATTGTTTCATTAGATGTCCACTGATTTGAACTCTGAAGCTGCATTATTTCATTGATGCTGTGGTAGTGTAGTGGTTAAGGCATTTGGCTGCTAACAAAAGGGTGGATGGTTTGAACCCATCAGCTGCTCCTGGAACAAAGATAGGGTAGTCTGTTCCTGTAAAGATTTACAGCCTTGGAAACCCAATGGGGGTTGCTAAGAGTCAGAATCAACTCAAAGGCAATGAGTTTGGTTTTTTAATACCAATCAATGGAGCTCTGGTGGCACAGTGGTTGAAGTATTTGACTGCTAATCAAAAGGTCGGCAGTTTGAACCCACCAGCCACTCCACAGGAGAAAAATGAGAGTCTGCTTCCATAATGATTTACAGCCTTGGAAACCCTATGAGGCATTTCTAGTCTGTCCTATAGGGTTGCTACGAGTCACTCTTGAATCATATCGACCCTATGTACAACAGAAGGAAATATTGTTACATAAATGTAGGTATATATATATTTGGGTACAAATTTGGGGCTCATTGTTGTCAGTCTCACTCATGATGACCCTGTACATGATGGAATGAAACACTGCCCTGTCCAGCACCTTTCTCATAATCAATTGCAAATCATACTGCTGTGATCCATGGGATTTTCATTGGCTGATTTTCAGAAACAGATCACAACATCTCTCTTCCTTGTATATCTTATTTTGGAAGTGCCACTAAAATTGTTGGGAGCTCTGGTAGCATAGTGCCTAACGCACTTGACTGCTAACCAGAAGGCTGGTGGTTAAAACCCACCAGCCACTCCTCAGAAGAAAGGTTGGGCAATCTACTTCCGTAGTAATACCGCCTCGGAAACCCTGAGTCCCAGAGAGGAGCTACAAATAGAACCAGGATATACCAAGGAATGAATCTAGGTTCATGGTTCTATTTGTAGCTCCTCTCTGGGACTAAAGGCCAACTTGCCTGATACCACCCTCTATTGTACTCTACTCTGTGTCCTTCTCCTAGATCCTGCCATCTTGTGGACTGGAGCTGGATTCTACTTCTAGTATATTTTCTACATCCCTTCTCTGGAGAACAACCCTGTCACTATTTGATGTGGAAACTACCTCCCCCAAGAAAATGTGCTGCTGTGTCCCATGTTTTGATCAGAACATGGAGGCTTGCACTACCCTTGGGTTTACTATCTCATTGAACTGAGTGTAGATTCTCCCAACCTCTACCTAGCCTGTCTCTGCTCCTTTGTCCATCTTTCCAAATGGGAGCTCCCACATGGGATTTGTGGGCTTTGGTCATCTTAGAAATTTCCTAGAACCAAGTCTTGTGTTATATGTGAAGAATTTTTACCCACTATGTAGCAGTGCTAATGGGAGCTCTGGTAGTGTAGTGCCTAGACTGCTAACCAGAAGGCTGGTGGTTCAAACCCACCAGTCATTCCTTGGAAGGAAGGTTGCCCAAATCTACTTCCATAATTCGTAGTGATACCGCCTCGGAAACCCAAGGAGGGGTTGCTGTGAGTTGGGTCTGACTCGATGGCAATAACAACAACAATATAGCAGTGTTAAGTGTCAGGACATGGCTAGATCTCTGGTCTCTAGCTTTCTAGGGTGATTCTCTCTCTACCCTACTATTATTGTTGACTCTCAATTATTTAGTTCCCTACCTGTTTATGGGGGATAAGGGGTGGAGGGTAAGGTAATTCATAGGCAAAAAAAGTGTTACCATAACACTATTGAGCCATTTTTAGTAACTTTCTGTAGGAGAGAGCATAAATCCCATAAAACTTTTTCTGACTTATGTCTGAAATTATGAGTGTTGAGCTTATGCCATACTAAGGTAAACTCTGAATGGCAGACTTACTCCTAGTAGTAGATAGCTTTTGAGAAAAGAAGTTTCCTAATACAATGCCTTCTATGTTTGAACTGTGAGAGAACCTAAGGATGGAGTCACTCTTACGACACTTGGAACTGAGGGCTGGTACTGGGGACAGGGTTATCTATGGCTCAATCATGGAGAGAGGCCTGGTGACCCCAGTTTTTTATACATCTCTCTCATACTTTGACTTGTACTTATGCTTGGACCAACCATGGTTCTTGGGAGCTGCAAACCCTGTCTGGGAAATAGCTCTCTCCAAACAGCTAACGAGAAGGGCAACTATCTGAACATTGGCTTGTCATGTTGAGGCCAGTTCAATAGCAAGGATACCAGGAAGCAAACCTGGAGGTGGCCTACCAGCAATAAAAGCGTTAGAGATTTCTAAGCACTGTCAGCACATTGGGCACCAGAGAGAGTGATCTACTGAATTTTAAACAGCTCAACTTTCATAATTGGAAAATATGGGTGTGTGGATAAAAGGATTAAGGGATTGGGGTTCAGACAGTTCTGTATATATTCTGGCCAGGAGATTTTCAAATTTCATTTCCGTATCCACACACTAAACAAAGAATTGGATTTATTTAATGTAGAAAAATGATAGTGCTCATAACTAGAGGGAGAAGAGGGGATGCTCCTCCATTCAAAAATGTGAATATTTGATAACTTATTCATATTCTCTTAAATTATTTGTGAGTAAAGGTGCACATATGAGACACAGCTCAACTGTGATTAAAACCATGGGACAAAATACTTCTAAATAATCTGTCCAATGAGTAAACCTATGACCTTGATCTTAGCTTGTACAGAATAATGCTCACAGTTAAAAACTAATGACTAAGTTTTCCCTATGTGAATTCTGATAACTGCACTGATTGACAACTGCCAAGCAAATACTTCATCTTTGCCTTAAACTACCATTGCCATTTTATGAATTCTTCATCAAAATCTTTGAGGGAAATGATATTATACTATGTGAAATATTTTATTTTATTATCCTGCCTGAAATCAATGAGTTTAACTTTCAATCTTACTACATTCGAACTGCTGCAGATGGTGTAGGTGGCAAATATTACACTTTTGGTAAGAAAACATCATGGATATAAATACCCTTGTCTCTTTTCCTCAGATCAGTGAAGAGCTTAAAGAACAGGATAAATACCCATCTGCCTGGAAAATTGCCTGGAGGCAGGGTGATGGACTAGGTATCTTACTTAGATTCCTTCCAACCCTCTGATTCAGAACTTCTCCACTGTTGCCAGCAGTGTTAGTTCTGGTGGGGTATGGCCAGGACTGCAGACCTCTCTGCATGTATACAGAATGCCCAAAGGTTTTTCTTGAGTTTAGTTAAGATCAAATTCTTCCATCTCTATGGAAGTATGCTACTTCTGAAATGCTATCTGTAGACTTCACTGAATGGTTTGAAGCTCTAATCAGAAATAATGAATGGAAAAGGTAAATGGATTTTGTAAAAATGTCAGCCTTTCAGGGGTTCAATCGTCTTTTTGATTTGTGTGGCTACAAGGGGTGTGACACAGAGTCCAAAGACATTACCTAAACTTGTTTGCCAGGTAGTAGCCTACTGAGACCCATATGGCTTCGGACCAACCATTGGCACTGTTGATGATACTTCCACCTGTGCAGATGCAGTTTAGAGTGATAATAGGAGTGAAGTTGCAGTCATGACTCAAACTTTGTTACTTATAATCCTAATGAGCAGAGACAATCCACTTTTGTTTTTACTTATTTATGTATTTATTTATTTTTGTTTTTATTTAATGTTCAAAGTAAGCCATACTCTCCTTGGAAATTTTCAAGAAAACACAAATGGATATAAACTAAAACAAATATGATACTAAATTCCAGCCCAGAAATTACGATTAATAGTATGCATATTGTAGGTGTTTAACATTTGTGAGATGGACATATTGAGCACTTTGAAAATGGATGTATTAACCCATCCCACCTGTTTTGGTCCTCTAGTGCAATTCTAACAGAAAATACCACAAATGGGTGGCTTTAACAAACAGGGATTTATTCTCTTACAGTTTAGGAAGCTAGATGTCCAAGTTCAAGGTGTGAGCTCTAGAGGCTGGGTGAAGGCTCCTCAACCTTGGGCTTTAGCTTAGCTTCTTGCTCCCAGCGCTCTGGAGGTAGAGGTGTCTCTTAACTCAAGCAGCTGCTGGCTACTGAGGCTGACAAATCCACGGTTGACAAGTAAAGTGGCACAGTCCCAAGATTAGCATGCAACATGGCAGGCCACTAGTTCAAGTCTAGAAACAGTCTCAAGATTGGCAGACAACATGGCAGGCCACTGAGATGAAGACTTGGCCAAATGCAGGATCAAGATGTGCCAAAAAGCTCAGAGACCTTTCTCAAAACATCTTCTTCTGTTACGGAAGTAGACCACATAGCTAAGGCAGCTACTCAGATGCTTACAGCAGATTCCACCATGGAGTTGATTACCAGTCTTATTATGGGAAATCACTACATCCAGCTGCCCAGCCACTCAAAACCAGGCCCAGCCAAGATGACACATAACCTTAACTACCACACCACGGTAGCATATAAGTTGTCCCCTGAAAATACAGCAGTTATAACAGAAAATGCGTCCCCTTCAGACCACAGTGATTCTTTAATCTTTTTCTTGATGAGTGACTTTTGCATTCTCTGGAATGCCAGCTGAAATGGTTTCATAAATTACTTTTTGTTACTTCCAGGATAGGGAAATGATGAACCCATTCATCAAGCCTCCGACTTCTATAAGAACTCTCTCTTTGTCACTGTTCTAGATTTCTTGTTTTCTACTTCCATCTTCAGCACTAGCAGTTGGTCTCTATTTCAAACCCATAAGCCTTCTTTTTTCTTTAATTTTATTTTTTTGTAAAAAATACTGCTTTCTTTTAAATAATTGAAATTGCTTTGCAGAGTGTTATTTGATTTGTAACAATAAAATCATTTTGGGAACGGGCTGCTGGTTGGCTGCCCAATTACATTTGTACTCTGTGTAAGTTGATCCCTCCATACCAGTACTATATACTTAATATTTCAAATTCATACATCAGCAGTGCAACTAATTTATATGTGTCATGGAATTTGAGTTGCTCATGATCAGAAAAATTGCATATGCATATGATAGGCTTTTACTATTTTTCCTTCCAGACTTTTTCTTACTCTGTATGTGTGGTGTGTGTGTGTGTGTGCTTCTATGGGGCACATACAGTTCTTGCATGCAATAGTCTTTACTTAAAAATTCTAATGGGATGATTTTCTACTTTGTGACTAGTATCAATTATTTTAAGGAGCTCTGGTGGTGTAGTGTCTAAGGCATTTGACTGTTAATCAAAAGGCTGGCAGTTCAAACCCACCAGGAATTCTGTGGAAGAGACATGGCGATCTACTTCCGTAAATATTTACCACCTCAGAAACCCAAAGGGGGTCGCTATGAGTTGGAATCAACTCAATAGCAGTGAGTTTGGTTTGTTTATCAATTATTTTATTTATTGACTAATTTGTTTATTGTACATTATTTGTCTCACCCACCAAAAACATCGCAAATGTAGGAACATTTTATGTGTTGTTTATTGTTGCATTCCTAGCTTTGAAAATAATTCCTTGCACAAAATAGGTGCTCAGCAAACATCAATTTATTGAAAAAATAAATGACTACAATATTTACTGAATATGCAATTTAATTACTGCATTTTTCATAATAAAGTATACCAAAAACCAAACTCCCTGCCGTCAAATCAATTTGACTCATAATGACCCCTCCTTGTGTTTCCGAGGCAGTATCTCTATGGAAATAGATTGCCCAATCTTCCTTCTGAGTGGTGACTGGTGGGTTTGAACTGCCAGCCTTCTGGTTAGTAGTCAAATGCCTTAGGCACTACACCAGCAGAGTTCCCTAATAAAGTATAACAAATATATATAGCTAATTGTCTGTTGACATTAACATCATGCAGCATTTTTATGATCACAAACAATGTACTGAGGAACAAAAATCATTTAAAAAATATTTTTGTGACAGTATACACAACCAAACATACATCTCTTCATAATTTCCACATGTTTGGTTCAATGATATTGGTTACATACTTCACAATGTTTCACCATTCTCATGGCCTCTACCCATATGTCACCATTTATTTTGACTCTCTGACCCTTAAAGTTCTCCTCTGTGTTGTAGATCAACTGTTGTCAGTTTTAAAGCATACAAATAATTCTTAGTAAGATAGAAATGCTTAAGGCAAACATTATTAATTGAGCTAAACTGTTGTATAGTTTAATGATGGTTTAATGGAATAGTTTTGAATGAGAGTTTAAATATTATTTCTGGGCAATATAATCAAGAATTCCTTCAGTCTCAATGAATCCACTAAGGCTGATTTCCATGATGTTGAAGTTCTCTTCCCTGATTTTCTTCCTTTTGATAAAATCCATCTATTGGGTTCTTGATCAAAATGTTCTGTAATCATAGGTGGGCACCATCCATTTCTTCATCTCATAGCAGAGGAAGTAGTAGTTCATTTCCTGTAATTGGTTTCCTTCTCTAATCCCTGAGTCTCCTTCTTTTGCTGAAGGACAAAAATCTTGATAGCTAGTTTTGATTTTTCCTCAAAAATAAATTCTAAAGGTAGAGTTACTAAGATGAAGTATAAAAATTGTGTAAAGTTCTTACAGTTTACAGTATTTTGTCAATGTTTTCCTCAGAATGCTGTTAAAATTTAGACTCCCACAAGTGATGAATGACAATGTATGTCTTGGCACATTTTCTTTATGGAATGACTTTTCAGCTTTCTCAGACCTGGAACTCAAAGAAATTCCATTTCTCTTATGGACTTGATTTTAGTAAAGGCAGCTCTGGTGCAATGGTTACAGTATTTGCTGCTAACCCAAATGTCAGCAGTTTGAACCCACCAGCACTCTGCAGGAGAAATCTGAGGCAGTGTGTTCCTGTAAAGATTTACAGCCTTGGAAAGTCTCTGGGGAAGTCTCTGTCCTATAGGTAACTATGAGTCAGTGGTTTAGTTTTTTGTGTCTTAGGCTAAGTTCTCTAGAGAAGCAAAAGCAGTAAAGCTTTATATATATATATATATATATATATATATATATATATATATATATAAAAGACAGTATCTAGATCCATCAGAAAGTTCTTGAATTTTCCCAGGATGTCCATATATATATAGTGGAAGCAGGACACACCCCTAAGTAAACTCCCTTTCAACTGATTGGCTGCTTAAAGCATATACATCAGATTTCATTATGGGAATGACCACACCACAACTGCTTACACCACTCAGAATCATGGTACAGCCAGTTGCACACAACCTTAACTATAATAGTTTGGTTTGGTTTACCTATCTCTAGTTGCTGTAACAAAAACTCTCAAATCTTAGTGGCTTAACAGAGGTGTTTTTCCTTGTTTATATCAAAGTCTGATATAGCTTGACAGGCCCTTTTTGCTGACCCTGCTCCAAGCAAAGACTTAGGGATTTGAACTCCTTTTCTTCATCACCTCTGAGTCCTTCCCTTCCAAATGGATCAATGGGAGAGACAGAGAGAGAGAGAGAGAGAGAGAGAGAGAGACAGACAGAGAGAGACAGAGAGAGACAGAGACAGAGAGACAGAGAAAGGGACAGAGATACTGAGAGAGACCAAATTGAGTATATATTTCTGCCTTCATTCTATTGTTCCCAAATTTAGTCGTATGGTCCCAAATAGATGCAAAGGGTCTGGAAATATAATCCTTCTGAGTACCCAGTAAAGATAAAAGATTTGGTTAACAAATGGCATTGTATGTTGAAACAGATTCTTAAAAAGACCTTCATTTAATTTTTGGATATCTGATGGATATAGGATATGTGACTGTTAGTACATCTGAGGCCCCTAATTCTGATCAACTGACCTACCCCTCCATTTCTTATGACAGAAGCCAGCACTTGCCCAACAGGATTCACAAAGCAAAGAAAAAATGAAAAGAGCAAGCACCAATCTAGTCAAGGATGTAGTTGCTTGTCCTGCAGTCAAGGAGAAATGCTATTCAATTTACCCACCTTTTGAGTTCGCTTTGGTGTCCTGGAACACTTCCAACTTGGATAATTGCATTCTGCTGATCTAAAATTCCCCTGTAGTTTCCTTTGGATGAGTTAGCCTTCATTTTCCCCTCTACACATTGTAGCATAGTGTTACTGGCACCCACTGATTGCTCCTTTCCACACAAGAGCAGGCTATATTTCACCACGAGGAAAGTGATCGCTGGGCAAACACACAGTCTGCAGGTCTCTGGTTCCTTAACCATAGAAAACATACATTTAATGGATTAGAAAATTAGTGACTTGAAACTCTAGGTAGTAGAACAATTTAGTAATCTTTTCAATGTTATGTTATGAATTTAACTCAAGAAATTTTAACCAATAAATGATCTCCCCCAAAATGTATGTTACCTTTAACCCAACAAAAGACAGTTTTTTTTTTTTTTTTTTCCTGTTGCTTAATACATGATATTATAATATCTTGGATGCTATCTATGGAATCTATACTATAGTATTTCTAAGTAAATACGTTTGCCTCTATCCAAAATAATGAAACTCTTTCTGTCATAGATTTTGATGAATGGAATTAACATTTAAGGACCTACCCTTTTTCTCTTACAAATACTCCCTTTATTAAATAGTCTAACTGCAGCCCCCATATAAATGTTTATGTGTACTAAAATACAAAGGGAAAATATTAATTTTCATCCAGAAATGAAATACTCCTTGATGGTGGGCGATTCTGTAAAAACTGAAGGTCAGTTTGCAATTAAGAGGTCTTTTAACAAAGTATCAGAATAATGTACTGCTCATCGGGGTAATTAAAATAGGAAAATATATGGATGTTGAGCAATGATTAAGGTTGAGTTTGAAACTTGTAGAATGATTTTCTTTTGGTCTAAAAATTAACAAAACCAAACCAAACCATAGGCTTATTCCGATTTACTAATTTCAAAGCTCCCACAGCCAAGTGAGGGAGATTTTCTAACAGTAGGGGGTTATCCTATTAAAATTCATTATGATTCTCCTCACTGAAAGAAGTAAACAAGAATCAATTTTCTTTATAAAGAAGTTGCTGAGATGCAAGTTGGTCCAGGAAAGACTTGATGGATTCATATAAAACATTTACCAAATAATTCTGAATCAGAATATACAATTTCCCTGGAACTTTTTTCCTTTTCTTCTTCTTGGGCAGGGTTGGAGGTGAGAGGAAGTCTGTATTAGGGAAGAAAAGAAAAGGTTTCTAGTACACACAAAATTATTTTACAGCTTTTAATTCTACTAAGCCGCCAAAAAGATTTTATAGCTTTTAATTCTGCTAAGGAGCTCTGGTGGTGTAGTGCCTAAGACATTTGACTGCCAATCAGAAGGCTGGCAGTTCAAACCCACCAGCCACTCCATGGAAGGAAGATTGGGCAATCTATTTCCAAAAAGATTTACCACCTGGGAAGCCCAAAAAGGATCGCTATGAGTCAAAATCGACTCAATGGCAGTGAGTTTTTTTTTTTTTTTTTTTTTAAGCCACCAATACATGGAAGATGTATAGGACTGTTATGGTTCTGTAAACCATTGCTGTTAATTCTGACTCATAGTGACCCTATAGGAGCTCTGGTAGCATAGTGCCTAAGGCATTTGACTGCTAACCAGAAGGCTGGCAGTTCAAACCCACCAGCCACTCCTCGGAAGGAAGGTTGGGCAATCCTACTTCCATAGTGATACTGCTTCGGAAACCCAAGGAGGGGTCGCTATGAGTCGGGGCCGACTTGATGGCAAATAACAACAACAACAACAGTGACCCTATAGAACAGAATAGAACTGCCCCATAGGGCTTCCAAGGCTGTAAATCTTTATAGAATCAGATTGCCCCATTGCTTTCCCATAGAGTGTGTGCTGGGTTTGAATTGCTGACTTTTTGGTTTGTTGTTGTTGTTGTTATGGGCCATCGAGTCAGACCTGACTCATAACGATGGTTTAGCAGCTGATAACTTAACCACTGCACCACCAGTGCTCTAATTATCTGGCTAGGTAGTAACTATATCTGTCAAACTAAATAGAACAGTGTCAGATGATGACAACCAAGTTTGGATCATCTTTAAGTGTCAGACAGAAGCCTAGAGTGATCTTGTGCCTCCCTTTACACCATGTCTGTTTTCTTAGTCTTTGATGGAGCCTCTTTTTGCTAACCATGTGAAAACATATACAGTAACACTGTCTTTTTGCTTGATGCTAACAGCCTCCCTAGAGGCCATTCTCCATTTGCTTGGGCCCTGGGATTAAGTGTGCCCGGGCGTTCCTTGTATTTGAAGTGTATGATACTGATATCAGCACTTTGGGACAATGGGTCCTCTGCAGTGAACAGAGTGTGCCTGGCTCCATAAAGTCTACATTGCACAAAGATGTACAGGCTGGGTGGAGAGGAGCCAAGTGAGGCTTTTGTTCTGGGAACGCAAGTATTAGGTAATAAATTAAAGTGTTTCTTTGTTGGTAGAGTCCTTAATATTTGGTATATTTCAGGACTTGGTAATCAGTTTGAACTCTGAAGTGGTTTTATACTTGGTGTTACAACAGATCATTATCATCTTCCAGGTTCTCCACCATACTGTCTCCTATAAAACAAGCATGCCCCTTCCCCCTTGCTCATTTATAAATAGTTGTAATTCATTTTCATGGAGTTGCTTCAATCAGAAACATGTCCAAACCATTTTGTGTTTTTGAGCCTTCCATACTATATTTACAGTGTTTAATGAGAAGCCTGGATTCTCCCTATGGTAAATAGTAAAACCCATGATGGGTGAAATATTCTACTAGTCCTGCTGTATTTATGGAAAGAGACAAAACACACAGAAAATGTGTGGTGATTAAATGAGTTACTTAATCTCCCGATCCTCAAATGCATTTTTGGTCCTTCTTTGGTATTTTGCAACGGTATAGCTATACATTTCTCATTGTTTGTAGTTCATGCTTCAGATGGGAACAAAGCCCTTCTGAAGGCAGGTTTGCTTGTGCCTTTTAGCATAAGAATGCATGACACTTCTGCATATGTTGTGTGTTAAGCTTAACCAGGTTAACGCCCCTTTGCCTGGGCTTTTGGAAAAGAGTCCCAAATTGTCACATGTAAAGGGACATTTCAATGCTGATTTTTATTTGCATGAGATTAAAAGTGAAACATGTAACCACAAAACTGGTTTATGTCATCCCCTGTCGGAGCCAGCAGTCATGCCAAAAATTAGATACTTGATAGGTTTCTAAGAGAAACAGATGCAGAAGGATGCCATTCCCACAATTTAGACTTCTTCTTATCTTTAAGCGAGAAAGAACGTTCCAGATGAAGAAAATCTATTTTATTGGCTTTAAAAAATAGCAAAGAAAATGCATATATATATATATATATATATATATATATATAATGCTAATTTAAAACTGATGTCATTCTTGGGGACTTATAAACTGCAAATTGGTATTTCTAACTAAAAAAAAAGGCGTTTGAGACGTGGTTACTTGATGTTTTCCTTTATGCTGCATTTACCTCAGCCATGGAGTTATAATGGACGGAAAAATCCACAAGATAGAGTCACAGAGAGTAGTACGTGAATATATGAAAGGAAAAAAAAAAAGAGAGAAAAAGCCATAAACCCTCAAAAGGCTGAAACATCCAAAAAGTATTCTCTCAGCTTTTTTTTTGGAAGTATTTTGTGTCCCATTCTTTTTATTTAATTCTGCCAGCTGTCTGCTAAACAAATCTAGCCAGGTGGGGCTTACAACCCATGACTAAAAAACCTACTAGTGCAGCTGTCCAGCTTGCCCGGAGGAAGAATTCAGACAAATGGCAGGACCGAAAAGATTGTTTTGTTTTCAAGAAAGTAGCTACTGTACCTTCTTTCAAAACTGGGTTCAGTTTTTGTTCTGTTTGCTTAAGTCAATCCATAACTTCCTAGGTTTTACGGTGAAATAGAAAAAAAAAAAAATCACCCTTTTAAAGAAATTGTTGTATTTTTGTTGTAATCCAGTTTAATTTATTATGTTTTCCCTTAAATAAATGCTTTCTCTTACATGCATTCTGGCGTGGAGTTGTCTTTTTTTTTTTTTTTTTTTGAGAATTACTGATTGTTAAATCTTGTTTATTTCCCCCCTTTTAGAAGGGTGCAAGTTATCAGTGAACTGTGACTGAACTTTATTTCTATATATCACATAATCAAATATGTAGCTATTTAAAGGTGAAGGTTGGCATGACTTACTCATGAGCAGAGGAACAGAACAGGCGTCTTTGCACTGCATCATCAGTCGACCTCAAACGTGAATTTCTAGTCAGCAAATGGGCACTTCATTTGGTACATTTGAGCAGAGGAAGGGAAGAGCAGCGCTGCACAGGAGCGCATTGCCATCTGATCTACAGCCCCAGTGATGACAGGTCAATGGGTAAAGTAGTCTCTTTCCCTGTTTATTTGACGTTTATCAATCAGTGAATCTCAAACTTTGAGTCAAACATGCCTAAAATTCTTACTATTATATCATGGAAAAAAAAGGCTGGTCTCGGTCTTTGGTCTCAGCACCTGTTCAAGAGATATGATACCAATATTCAGGATTACGACACAAAGCTGACTGTAGCCAGACTTTTGTAACAATCCACAGGGAGGTACCTGGGATGCCAGTAGACTGATACCCTTTAAATATGCATTTGGGAATCCAGCAATATTTGACGTGGAGAGTAAAACATTTACTGTGCCCATTAGCCAGTAGACATTTGCATGTGGGAATCTTTGGATGGTGCAAATAGTTAATGTGCTTGGCTGTTAACTGAAAGGTTGGAGGTTGGAGTCCACCCAGAGGCACCTTGGGAGACAGGCCTAGCAATCTACTTCCAGAAAATCAGCCATTAAAAACGCTACTGGATACAGTTCTACTCTGACACATATGAAGCTGCCATGAATTGGAATCGACTACATGGCAACTAGTTTTAAATTTGTATATAGGTTTATGAGAATGAGACTGAATAAGAGGTTAGGAATTTTCTTAGCAAGGACACATTACATTTTATGGACTGGTGTGAATAATTGGTTAACTCTCAGAGCAGATTTGGCAAAGAGCTGGAACTAGGATATCAGTGCATTAAGTTGCCTTAGTCTACCCTTTATAGGGACACAGTGGCTGCAACATGGGCTCTAGCATAGCAAGGATTGTGAGGATGGTGCAGGACAGGACAGTGTTTGGTGCTATCGTACACAGGGTCGCTATGAGCTGGAATTGACCTGACAGCACCTAACAACAACAACAATGGAAACAACAAAGGAAACAATGACTGTATTCTGAGTTGTACAAATCACAACGGCATCCAGAAGAACTAGGCAAAGCCAAATTATCATTCAAGCTGCCTTTATTTCCTTTTATTATGTAACACAGCAAGAGTGATATTGGCCTGGGTGCTCACAAACCAGAAAGAAAGAAGGCCATTTTTTTCCCCTGAGGAAGTTAAAATACTGATGCAGAAGTAACCTTTATTGTTCATTGTCACATAATGAAGAAGGAGGAATGGGGAATTTTTGGCAAAACTGGTGTATATGCATAACAGGAACATATCACAAGGAGCTCTGGTAGCGTAGTGCCTAAGGCATTTGACTGCTAACCAGAAGGCTGGCGGTTCAAACCCACCAGCCACTCCTCGGAAAGAAGGTTGGGCAATCTACTTCCGTAGTGATACTGCCTTGGAAACCCAAGGAGGGGTCGCTAAGAGTCAGGTCCGACTCGATGGCACATAATAACAACAACAACAACATATCACAGAAGAATAATTGCATTATTTAAACCTTAGAGGATTTACACATGCATTTAAATGTTAGAAGTGAATAAATCACTGGAGGATGTATTAACAGACCAGGTTAAAAAAAAGTAAAGCATCATTTCCTCTTAGCCCTCCCTGCCATGCCTAAAGCATATATCAGTGCTTTTCATGCAACATCTACCTTTGTGCTGATTTTATGCTTCCTTTGGGCATTTAGACTAAACTACTTTTGGACAGGGAGCTCTGGTAGCAGAGTGGCTAAGGCACTTGACTGCTAGCCAGAAGGCTGGCAGTTCAAACCCACCAGCCACTCCTTGGAAGGAAGATGGGGCAATCTACTTCCGTAGTGATACTGCCTCGGAAACCCAAGGAGGGGTCGCTATGAGTCGGGTCCGACTCGACGACACATAACAACAACAACAACAACTTTTGGACAATGTGAGCAGCCAACATACAGCTGCAATAGTAACTTTGTGGTTTAGGAGAAATAAATACCAAGAAAAAATTTATGAATATTATAAATATGGCATTATTTACTCTTAGTATACTACACTGATAATACCAAGAAAACCAAACCAAACTCACTGCCATCAAGTCTATTTTGTCTCATAGAGACCCTCTTTGGGTTTCTGGAGCAGCAAATCTTTATGGAAGTTGAGTGTCCAGTCTTCCTTCTGCAGAGTGACGAGTGATAATAGAAAAGGAAGAAAATGAAAACAAAAACAAACTGTTTATGAAAGACTGTCCCAAATGCTACACATGTAAGAAATGGTGTTCTTAGACATGACATTTTCTCCCTTTTCCTTTCCTCTATCATTTATGCACATATATATGAATCTATTTATGTTTGAATTCTCTTTAAACACATTTTTGAATGTTGCTAAGGATTGCTCCATAATATGTACAAATAAGCAAATCCAAAATCATACAATTTCTATATTTTTCTCCATTTAGAGACTGATGAATGGAAATCCAAAAGAATAAATACGATAGACTTGTAGAAATGGAAATTTGTATCTGGTGGTATAGTGACTAAAGCATTTGACTGCTAACCAGAAAGCTGGCGGTTCAAATCTTCCAACCATTCCTCAGAAGGAAGATTGGGCAATCTATTTCCATAGAGATACCACCTCAGAAAACCAAGGATGAGTCACTATGAGTTGGATTTGACTCGATGGCAGTGAGTTTGGTTTTTTTGGTATCTGTGTTAGGCAACAATTTCAGAAATCTAAATTTCTAACCATGTGATCAGGATAAACTAACATTATGAAAATAGGAAAATCTTCCCCAACATTCTCTCCATTAATGGAGAAAATAGACAGTACAACCAAAGGTTTCAAACTAAAAAAAATGTTTGTAGTTTTTAGGTTAATTTGCTGTTACAGACATTTGAATATAGCTTGTCCTCCTG
Organism: Orycteropus afer afer; assembly: GCF_000298275.1. Taxonomy (NCBI): domain Eukaryota; kingdom Metazoa; phylum Chordata; class Mammalia; order Tubulidentata; family Orycteropodidae; genus Orycteropus; species Orycteropus afer. The sequence goes on from NW_006921610.1 coordinate 17,716,078, forward strand.
TGAGTAGTAATTTCATATAGCAAATGCCCATATAATATACTTAATCTAAAGCATAGTTGTTAAGCTTGTTGTCTTACATCTACACTGTAAAAGGGGGGACTAAGTGTCGTCTTAAATTTTATGTCTTCCTTTTCACTATTCTAGTCTGTCCTTCCAAGACTTGAATCCTACCCTCATGCAAATGGTTCCTCTTTTTTTAAGTTCTAATTTCTAATCCCAAGGATCATGAACCATATTCAAATATTTAACCTTTGAACTATTTCTCTACGAGGAAAACCAACATTGAATGTTTATTATGACTTAAAAATCAGTTTCTTATAAAAACAGTGGCATATTCTTAAAATTATTGAATCAAAACATGTAATACATGCACTTCATGAACAGCATATAAAAGATAAATGTACAAATTCTATGCTTCGATGCTAAAGAAGCACAAAGCAGAAGAATCTCACAAGTCTTCCATCCTCATGCACTTATTTTGGCATCTTTGTGATTATAGCCCAGCATTCTAACAGTGTGTTTCTGTATCATGCAGGTAGAAGTGAGAATTTGAGGCTCATTTAACAGCGTGAATTTTCCCAATGTATCACAATTACAGAAACACCTGTGCTTTCTAACTTTTTGCTGATCCACTCTGAAAATTCACTGTGTTTAAGTAACTGCACTGTCAGTACGCATAGCTCCTGTATTTCACTCTATCTTTCTCCTTCTGCTTGTTCTTTCTTTCCTTCCTTCCTCATTCCCTCCCTTCTTCCTTCCTTTCCTCGTTCAGTTTTTTGCTTTCTTTCATTCTTTGTCTTTATCCTTTCTTCTATTCCTTTATTTCTCTCTTCTTTCTTCCATCATTCTTTCCTTCTCCTTGTTGAATTTTTAAAGTCAAGATTACCTATGTAAGTTCTAAGTTCTACAAAGTTTTTATTCTTTAGAATGTGAAAAAATACCACTTGCAAGATGCTACTTCTCAAAGTGCACTCATTTCTATAGAAATAATATTTAGTGATTTCATTTTATATCAAACCTGTTTCCTATCTCATAATAATAGTAATAAAACTCTTCTACAGGGCTATATAGTCAAGTTAGTTGGGTTGAATCAACTACACTAACATATAGATTTTACTTCCCACAGCAATTGCCTGTCGAGTCCCATTGGAGTGGCAGACCTTCCCAAGACCTCTCATGCTGTAGTGTTTACAAGGCAGTCTTGTACTACTGGTTTACAGCTCTGCTTAGATCTTGTTACAGTTATACTTAGATCTTTCTTTTGGTATAATGGAATTTAATGAGAAGGAAAGTGTGCTTTCAGTTTGCATTTTCAGAAGGATTTATGGTTAAATTTAGGGTATGTAAAACCACATTTACCCCAAAATAAGCAATGGATTCATTCAGAGAAAGAACAAAATGTCCCCACCTGAACTGGAAAAAAAGAAATGCCTTAACAAAAAAGGTTTTTAAAGTATTTCAAATATCAAAAAAATATTTTTTCTGAACCCAACAAGTTTCCTACCTTTTTTTGAAGTCCCCCTTAAGGTCTGTTACAACACTGGTGTGCAGATCATTGCAAAACCTATGCTGCAACCAAGACAGGGTGGGGCTGCATCCTGAGACATCTGTGGACCAGAGGAGCTGGCAGGGACCACAGAGCTTTCCATTGAAGTGACTGCTCACAGCCTGGCTGCAAGAACATTCGACCTGAGGTAACTACTTCCACATATCAACACCTTGTCAATGGTAGTCTGAAAGATGCAGAGACTGCAGGGAAAGGGATACCTGCTTAAGGGAGAGCTAACCCCCTTCACCCCTCTCCTCCTACCACCAAATCTTTAGTATGAAAGAGAGAAAGAAAGCCAAGCAGGAGAAGAATATAGAAAGTAAGAAAGCAAACGAAGAGTTTAAATTATGGCACTAATTGGCTTTGGTTATATTGGTATTTAAATAAACAACAAATTTCAAAAAATTCAAAGCACATGAATATCTAACTTATAAGAATTAGTCAATCTGGGTCAGTGGTTCTAATTGCACTGTATGGCACACACATTTGTTGGGATTCATTGGGAGGTGGATCACAAGTAATTTGTGAATCATAATCGTTTTCAACTGATTTACTTAAAAATAAATTAGAACAGAGAATTCAAGGTTATTCCTATAATCATTTCGTTCTCACTCACTAATATTCCCTTTTGCATTCTTCAGTGAATGAGAAGGGGGTGGAGGTGTAGCTAATGTTCTGGGGATTACATAAATCCTCAAACGTCCATGCAACCACGTCCCATGTGTGAGCATCATCTGCCATGTGTTTTGCAGTGGGGAGAAAAAGCCAAATGCTGGGATCTATTGCTTTAGGATTCGAATTTCTAATATGTTCTTTTTATTTTATTTTATTTTAAAAAATTTATTTATTTATTTTTTATTAGGAGCTCTGGTGGTGTAGTGCCTAAGGCATTTGATGCTAACCAGAAGCCTAGCAGTTCAAACCCACCAGCCACTCATCAGAAGCAAGATTGAGCAATCTACTTCTGTAGTGGCATTGCCTCAGAAACCCAATGAGGGGTTGTCATGAGTTGAATCTTACTCCATAGTAGTGAGTTATTGTGAGATTTTTTTATTGTGCTTTGGGTGCAGATTTACAGAGCAGAATTTGTTGTACATTCAACAGTTCATGTACATTTGGTTTCACTCCCGGATTACCATCCCCAACCCTAACCCACTCTCCTCCCCTCCCTTCTCTGTGACCCCCTCCCTGTGCCCTTCTTAGTTATGCACTCCTGTCTGTCCAGCTTCCCTCCATGTGAATGCTGCCCCTCTGGTGCCCCATGGCTGATTGCTCCAAGCGGTGTATCTCCATAGAATAGGTGGGAGCATTGCCCTGGGTTGGGTGTGCTGCGTGTAAGTCTTTCTACTGCTGGGCTGAGAGCCAGTCTTTGAGAGTGAGTCCTACGCCAGGCCGAAGTGTATCCCAGGACCATAGTCTTGTAGGTCCCACCTGACTCCATCTAACCAGTAATTCTGGTCCTACTGTGTTTTTGAATTTCATTCCATATTTTTCCTCCCTCTAATATGTTCTACTTGTCCATACTTATTCCCATTGTAATCACTAATAATAAAGAAAAAAGTTATGATTTTGCTAATCATCTAACAATAGTAACAGATGAGGCAGGCCTCTGAAGATTGTCTGGATACTCTTTCTATAGGCTGGATCATAGCTAAACATGTCCAGCATATTCAGCAATGATGGACCCTATGTTCATTTCAATTTAGATTCAGAATATGAAATATTGGAAAGTACAATGATGATTAGATTAAATTTAACCTAAAATGTGAAAACTATGCTTGGGGTCCTAAGAAGAAATTATTGTATTAAAGATGTGTTAGAGAAAAAGAAGTCTCTTTTTAAAATAAACTCAAAATTGGTCTCAGGATAACTTGTTTTTGCTGAAGTTAAAAAAATTCTATTTTAATGGGCAAACCTAACATGTACAGAAATTATGAGATGTTATTTTATATATTTACCGATTTATATGTTTTATGTCCCTCTTCTTTTCCAAAATGATAGCTCCATGAAGGCAAGGATTTCTTGTTTACATTTATTTCCCTCACACCTGTAATATACAACAGTACCTGGCATGTAGTGGATGCCTGATAAATATTGGCTGGATAAAGAAAAAGTGGTCTGTGGGCGATACAGTTGTTTGCACTGGGCTGCAAGCTTAAAAATTGGTGGTTCAAACCAACCCTGCTGTGCCATGCAAGAAAGTCTTATGATGTACATCTGTAATGATTGCAGCCAAGGAAATCTATTGGAGCAGTTATATACTTTGTAACACATGGAGTCATTCTGAGTTGGCATTGACTCAATGGCAACAAGTTTCTTTTTTTTTTCCCTAAGTAAATAAATAAAGCACTCTGGTTCTGCTAGGAATAATCAGCTTCCCATTTTCATCATTTCTTCCACTGCCCCAATCATTATTTTTAACTAGGTGCCGCGGAGTTGATTCTGACTTATGGTGACCCTATGTATATCAGAGCAGACCTACATTCCCTAGGGTTTTCAGTGGCTCATCTTTCAGAAGTAGATCTCCAAGCCTTCCTTCTGATGCATATCTGGGTGGACTTGAACCTCCAAAATTAAAATTAGCAGTCAAGTGTATCAATCATTTGCAGTACCCAGGGACTCCATAGCTGTTTTTACCCCCAAAACAAACAAAACAAAACAAAAAGCAGTTGTTTTTAAGCCTTACACTTTTCAGAGCCATTCATAAGTATAAGGCACCGGTGTTTTGTTTTCTTTAGAAAAGAAGAAAAGTTGGATTCCATCGTCATTAGCTAACATGGTATTTCTGGTTTCTTGACTTATTTGGGAAAGGGAAAGCACAGGTAGAACTGTTTGGAAAAGACAAGTATCTTTTTATGAATTTTGAAGACTGGGGCTCTTACACATGGTTCAAAGCTGATTGAGCATGTCAATCCAATGAAGGCAGATTCTGCAAAAGCAAAGAAACCCTATCTGATGAGTGCCCCAAGTGTGAACACACCACACCAAAACCATGTGGAAGTAATAGGCTGTATCAGCAACAAAGGCGTCTATGTAGTGAGAACAGTGTCATTGTTCTTGAATGTCTAACTTGGTAAACAGCTCATAGCATTGACTCATCAGTATTGAAAATCCAATAATAAATCACCATTGTGATTTAGCACTAATGCTGGAATTCACATCACCAAGTGTGCCATAGCATCAGCAGGACCTCAAACAGGTCGCTGAAAGGTGCATTTCATCAATAAGCAATTTAATTCATATCAAAGGAATTTTTACTCTGAGTGGACGGCAACTGGCTACTTTTGAAAGTGGTTAATGATTAGTGGAAATGAGTCGTGTTAGTCATCCATAAAAAGGTAATAATCCATAATCCTGGATGTTTTTAAAGCCATTTCCTCAAATTCCACAGCAAACAATATAAAATAACAACCGACTATCTTTGTATCTTAATATGTTCAGTAACGAAGCCCTTTAGATAATTGGCACTGCTTCTGTAGTAGGCCAAACTTTCTTTCAAGTTACAAATACCCACAAAAGGTTTACATTATAAGAGGCTGCCTTGGAGATGTGCAGATTTAGTTTGTAAGTACAAAGTGAACATGCAAATTGCCTTATTTTGTGGGATTCACAAACAGCCATCATTCAGAATGACTTAATACATAGCTTTTTATCTTTAAAAGTGCTAATTAGAAAATAGGGACAGTGCTCTGAACACTTAAGAATAATAAATAGATAAAAAACAGCATCCATGCTACTGTGATGGAACTTCTGAAGGCTTTGTAAAGGGATTAATACAATTGTCAAAAAACCACAGTATATATATTTAATAGTGCTACCAAGCTACAATTACACTTTTAGGACTTTACTGCTAAGTTTTTCACTACTTGTTACACTAAAAAAACTGAGATTTTGTACAACTTTTGTTGGACACTTTGAAGTTACCATTTTATTTTAATTTTTCCACCTTGGACCTTCCCTCTCCCCAAAACACTCTCTTCCGGAGAAGATTCTAAAACTCTAAGCCAGTACCATAAATTATTCAGGGAAAAATGGGCTGTAGAATTGCAAAAGTGAAAATATTGAGAAAAAATAATATGATTAATGCATTTTCTTTTGAATGAAAAAACATAAAACACTTTTATAAATTATTTGCCTCTACTTTGAAATTTTATGTAAAATATGAGAATTAGACACACGGGAATTGTGCGTCTAGGTTTTAATCCTGGTTGGGCATTGCCCAGCTCTGTGACCTCAGGCTAGTGATGTTACATCTCAGTCAGCAGAGTGTGCAAAATCACAGTTCCTTTCTAAAGGGTCATAAACCAAATCAAGCCAAAAAAACCTTTGCACTTAAGTTGAGTGGATTCCAACTCATAGCAACCCTATAGGACAGAGTAGAACTGCCCCATAGAGTTTACAAGGCTGAAATCTTTATAGAAGCAGACTGTTACATCTTTCTCCCATCTAGCAGCTGGTGGGCTCAAACTGCTGACCTTTCAGATAACAGCTGAACATTTAACCACTGTGCAACAAGGGCCCTTTCTCAAGGGTCGTAAAACCAAAACCATCAGTGCCATCAGGTCAACTCTGACTCATAGCGCCCCCCATTGGGTTTCCAAGGTGGTAAATCTTTACAGCCCATCTTCCTTCTGAGGAGCTGCTGTGGATTTGAATCATCAACCTTCTGGTTAGCAGTCAAATATCTTAGTCACTGCACCTCCAGAGCTCCTTTCTAAAGGAGCCTGGCACTTAAGAGCTCTGGAAATTATGATAATTGAGGCAATTGCTCTTGAATCTAGATGGTGGTTTCACTAGGACTAGTTAGATGTTTCTTTGCTATTCATAAGGTTTTCCCTGGTCATTTCTTTGAGAAGTGGAAAGCCTCTTCCTTCTTTCTAGTCTCAGTCTGTAAGCTGGGCTGATACCTGTGCAATATATGCATCCTGCTGGGTTTGAAACACCAGTGGCTCAGCCTCAAAACTCATATCAACACATCACCACGGTAGGACAAACCGACAGACAAGTTTGTCTCCCTGTTGGAAACCTCTCCTACCACACTTACCTGGGTCCTTGCGGCTGACTCCTCCTCTGTCCCAGTTCCTGGGCCTTTTAATCCCCTTTCTCCTGTTCTCCTGCCCTGCTGCATTGGGCGTGCCTGGGTTCCCTCTTCTTACCTGGATCCCTGAGGCTGACTCAGGTGGTGTTTTGTTCTGCTGTGCATGGGGTTGCTATGAGTCGGAAACGACTTGATGGAACTGAACAACAACTACAATAATTAGATGTTATCCTATTACCAGGAATAAAAATACTTGTGAAATGCCTCTATGCATTTATTGGGAAAGCAAGCACATGTAGTGCAGGATTAGGGCTGTTGGCCTCTGAGTCTCCAGGGACTTTGATCTCCTGTGCTATTTAACCCAACATGAATAGGAATATAAACCAAAAATCAAGCCAGTTACTGTTAATTTCCACTCATGGGAACTCCATGTGTTTCAGAAGAAATGTGTTCCACAGGATTTTTATGGCTGTCACCTGTCAGAAGCAGATCACCACGTCTTTCTTCCAAGCCACCTCTGGGTGGGTTCAAATTGCCACCACTTTTGTTAGTAGCCCAGAACTTAACAATTTGCACTACGCAGGTACTCCTTAGCAGGAGTATTCATGGGGCTAACTTATTCTCTAACTGGTGTTTGATTACTACACTTATTCCTCGCTTATCAATTCTCTTGTTATCTGATATTTCACATTTATGACAATAGTAAAAAATCTACTATTCTACTATTTTTCACATTAACAACATACATTTGGCAATAAAGAATGCAGAGGTGCAAGGTGAGAATAACACTGCCTGTGATAGTTATGGTTATATGTCAAAGTGTCTGTGTCATAATCCTCAGTGGATTGACAGTTGTCTAATGATGTAATTTGATAGTTATACAATGATGTAATTTGGCAGTTATCTAAAGATGCAGTCATTCTCCATTTTGTGATCTGATCATTATAGCTAGTGTTGCTGACTCCCAAGTGTCACTCATACATTTATATCTTTCTACTCTGAAACCATTTTATTTGGATATCCCAGAGACACATTCATGTTAATACTTCCAAAAACAACCCACCAATTTCCAACACCACAAAAAAAGTTCCAGATTCTCTTGCCGTTTTTTCCCCCACATTAACAAAACTATAATTCGGCTACTTGTTGCTGTTGTTATCATTGTTAGGTGCCGTGGAGTTGACTCTGACTCACAGTGACTCTGTGCACAACAGAACCAAACACCGCCCAATCCTGCGCTATGAGCCCATCACCACAGCCACTGTGTCAATCCATCTCATTGAGGATCTTCTCCTTTTTCACTGACCCTCTACTTTACCAAGCATGATATCCTTTATCAGGGAATGGTCCTTTCTGACAACATGACCATGGTAGGTGAGATGATGTCTGGCCATTCTTGCCTCTAAGAGCATCCAGCTGCACTTCTTCCAGGACAGATTTATTTGTTCTGGCAGTCCGTGATATTATCAGTATTCTTCACAAACACCATAACACAAAGGTATTAACTCTTCTTTAGTATTCCTTATTCATTGTTCAGCTTTCACATGCACATGAGGTGATTGAAAAATATGTGGCTTAAGTTAGTCACGCCTTAGTCTTCAAAGAGACGTCTTTGCTTCCCAAAACTTTAAAGGGGTCTTTTGCAGCAGATTTACCCAGTGCAATATGACATTTGATTTCTTGACTGCTGCTTCCATTGGTGTTGATTATGGATCCAAAAAAATGAAATCTTTGATAACTTCGACCTCTTCTCCATTTATTGTGATGTTGCTAATTGGTCAATTTGTGAGGATTTTCATTTTCTCTGTGTTAAGGTGTAATCCATATTGCAGACCATAGTCTTTAATATTTATCAGTAAGTGCTTTAAGTCATCTTCACTTTCAGCAAGTGAGATTGTGTTGTTTGCATAGCACTGATTGTTAAAGAGTCTTCCTCCAATCCTGATGTTGTGTTCTTCTCCATATAGTCTGGCTTCTCTGATTATTTGCTCAGCATACAGATTAAATAAGTATGGTGAAAAGACACAATCCTGAAACATCCTGGTTTTAAACCATGCAGTATCCTCTTGTTCTGTTCGAATGACAGCCTCATGGTCTGTGTACAGGTTCCTCATGAGCACAATTAAGTGTTTTGGAATTCCTGTTCTTCTCAGTGTTATCCATAATTTGTTATGATCCACACAGTTGAAGGCTTTTGCATAGTTAATCAAACACAAGTAAACATCTTTCTGGTATTCTTTGCTTTCAGCCAAGATCCATCTGACATTAACAATGACATCCCTCATTTCATGTCCTCTTCTGACTCCAGGTTGCATTTCTGGAAGTTCTCTGTCAATATACTGCTGCAACCATTTTTGAATTATCTTCAGAAAAATTTTGCTTGTTATTGCTCAATAATTTCCACATTCTGTTGGGTTATCTTTCTTCAGAATGTGTGCAAACATGGATCTCTTCCAGTCAGTTGGCCAGGTAGCTGTTTTCCCAATTTCTTGGCATAGATGAATAAGTACCTCCAGCGTGGCATCCGTTTGTTGAAACATCTCAATAGATATTTCATCAATTCCTGGAGGCTTTTTTTTTTGGCCAATTCCATCAGTGCAGCTTTGACTTCTTCCTTCAATACCACTGTTTCTTGATTGTATGCCACCTGGAATAGATCATTAAGATGTTGCTTGAAAGTTTGGTCAATTTCAGAGTGCAGAAGTTGGTAAAAATCTTCAATTTCTTCATCTTTGGCTTTAGTGGTTGGCGGGTAATTTTGAATAATAGTAATATCAACTGGTCTTCTTTGTTGTTATTGTTGTTAGGTGCTGTTGAGCTGGCTCCAATTCAAAGTGATCCTATGTACAACAGAATGAAACACTGCCCGGTCCTGAGCCAACCTCATAATCCTTGCTATGTACCTGCACCCATCTCAGCAGCCACTGTGTCAATCCATTAGGTTGAGGGCCTTCCCCTTCTTCACTGACCTTCCACTTTACCAAGCATGATATCCTTTTCTAGGAAATTGTCCCTTCTGACAACATGATCAAAGTATGTGAGATGAAGTCTGGCCATTCTTGCTTCCAAGGAGCCATTCCAGCTGCACTTCTTCCAGGACAGATTTGTTAGTTCTTCTGGAAGTCCATGGTACTTTCAGTATTCTTTGCTACCACCACAATGCAAAAGGATTAATTCTTCTTTGTTCTTTCTTATTCATTGTTCAGCTTTCACATGCATATTGTTGTTGTTGTTGTTATGTGCCATCGAGTCGGCCCCGACTCATAGCGACCCCTCCTTGGGTTTCCGAGGCAGTATCACTACGGAAGTAGGATTGCCCAGCCTTCCTTCCGAGGAGTGGCTGGTGGGTTTGAACCACCAGCCGTCTGGTTAGCAGGCAAGTGTCTTAGCCACTATGCTACCATGGTTTGGTTTAGGTGCACCCTAGTCTTCAAAGAGACATCTTTGCTCTTCATCCACTTAAAGAAGTCTTTTAAGCAGACTTTTGTAGCAGACTTGCCCAGTGCAATATTTTGTCTGATTTCTTTTAATTTTTATTGTGATTTGGGTGAAAGTTTACAGAGCAAATTCATTTTCCATACAGCAGTTCATACACATTTTGTTTCATGACATTGACTGCAATTCCCCACAATGTAACAGCTCTCTTCCCATTTCTTCCCCAAAGTCACCTCTTTCCTGTGTCCTCCCATCCTATGCACTCCCCCCACCCCAACTGTCTCCCTGTGCAAACACTGCCCTTCTGTTCTCCCACAATGGATTTCTCCAAGGAGTGTATCTATCTGATGTAAGTGTTCACTCTTTACACCTGTCTATTGTTTGCCTGGAAGCCACAGGAATGAGTTCAGTTCCAGATCTGAAGGGTAACTAGAGTCCATAGTCTCAGGGGTCTCACCAGGCTCAATCAGACCAATAAACCTGGTGTGTGTGTGTGTGTGTGTGTGTATAAATGATTTTGAGTTTTGTTCCATATTGTTCTACTCTATCCAGGATCTCCTGTACCAATGCACCTCCAAGTAGTTGACAGTGGTAGCTGGGCACCATCTATTTCTTCTGGTCTCATGGTCATATAGGCTGAGGATCACATGGTCTACTAGTCCTTTGGACTGATTGTTTCCATGTGTCTTTGGTTTTCTTCATCCTTCTTTGCTGTGGATGAAAGGAGACCCATTGTTTCACCTAGATGGCTGCTTGCAAGCTTTTAAGACCCCAGTCACTATCACCAAAGTAGGATATAGAACCATGTTTTTGTGTAGTATAGCATGTCAATTGAACTCGATGTCCCCTGCATGCCATCTGATTTCTTGTCTGCTGCTTCCATGGGTGATGATTGTGGATCCAAGTAATATCAAATCTTTGACAATGTTCATCTTTTCTCCATTTATTGTGATGCTGCTTATTGGTCCAGTTGTGAGGATTTTATTTTCTTTATTTTGAGGTGTAATCCCTACTGAAGACTATAGTCTTTGAAGTCTTCATATGAAATCTTACAGACTTCATCAGTAATTGCTTCAAGTCATCTTCACTTTCAGCAAGCAAGGTTGTGTTGTCTGCATATCATAGGTTGTTAATGAGTCTCCCTCCAATCCCAATGCCATGTTCTTCCTTGTAGGCATACATTATCCTGTCACTGACTGCACTGTATTTCAGGATATATCTCGAAACATTCTTTTTGATGATGAATGCAACACCAATACTTTTCAATTTGTCATTTCTGGCATAGTAGACCACATGATAGACTGATTCAAAATGGCCAATACCAGTTCATTTCAGTTCACTGAAGCCTAGGATATCAATCTTTATGTATTCCATTTTATTTTTGATAACTTTAAATTTCTCTATATTCATACTTTGTGTCTTCTGAGTTTCAATTATTAATGAATATTTGCAGCTGTTCTTCCCATTTTGAGTCAAGCCTCATCAGCAAATGAAGGTCTCAAAAGCTTTACTCCATCCATGCTATCAAGGTTGACTCTACTTTGAGTAGGTAGCTCTTCTCCAGTTGTATTTTGAATGCCTTCCAACCTGAGAGGCTCATCTTCCAGCACTGTATCAGACAATGTTACATGGCTATTTATAAGGTTTTCTGATAATATATCAGACAATGTCTCACTGTTATTCATAAGGTTTTCACTGCCAATTTTGTGAGAAATGGATGACCCCTTCCTTCTTCCTAATTTGTCTGGAAGTTCTGTTGAAACCTATTTTCCATATGTGACCCTGCTGGTATTTGATATACCTGTGGCATAACTTTCAGCATCACAGCAACATACAAGCCACCACAGTATGACAAACTGAAAGATGAGTGGTGGGCTACTTATTAACATAAGAAATATATGATTGTTGATTTCTTTTACTTTCTTGCTTCACACATTGAATCAGTTACAAAATTCAGCCACTTCTTTATTGTCTATGACATCCTGACGTTTCCTTATTCTAGTCACTACCATTCTGGGTAAAGACTTCATATTGACTTCAAAAACACGTTAGCTCATAGGGTGTCTCCTCACTCTGGATTCATCCTATAACTACTCTGACTTCATCTTTCATGCTGCCATTGACTATTTTTTCTAGAGCAGAGTTCTGATGAAATAATATCTACAAGAATATTTTATATATGGTTGCTTATTGTAACACTGGCTTGCTCAAATATCTTTAAAGTCCCTTCAGTGCCTACTGAATAAAGAAATAATGCCATTGCTTGATGTTTAAGGCCTTGTATATTGTTCAAGCTTTCCAGACTTATTTCCCACTGATCATTCTATCATAATGAACACCTTGTCGATTATTGGACACATCTAATTTCTTCTTCCATTTGCATTTTTGTTCATGCCACTGTAAATTTCCTCTATCCTGGACTATGTTTATCTCAATAAGAGGGAAGCAAAGCAAACAGGATGCCAAATAGTCTTTGGTAAAGGAAAACTGACATTAATTAAATTTTTGAGTTCAGCATATACCCATCTATTGATTTCACATTGTTCTTTTGCTTCATGCCTGAACACTCTCATACTCCTCATTCATCCATGTGATTATCATCAAAAGATGGAAATTAATAGCTATTTATCATGAAGAAGAGAAAAAAAAAAAGAACTAGGTTTTAATGTATGGCATTCTCAATGTGCTAAGAGTATAATGTAGCTATTAAAAACTTAGATCTTAAACTTAGCTGTATAAATAGAAAACACCTTTTTTTTGGGGAAATTATAAACTCTTGGACTATACTAGTATATTGTGTTTGGATTCCACATCTGAAAGGGGCATTGGAAGAACAGAATGTGTACAGAAAAGGAGGGCTAGTATGGTAAAAATTATGGAAATTATCTTGTAAGTTAAGTGAGAGAAAGAACTACAATAATTGGTTGAGGTTTGAATCTGCCAGCCACTTTGTGGAAGAAAGGTGAGGTGGTCTGCTTCTGTAAAGGTTTATAGCCTTGGGAACCCAATGGAGGTCGCTGTGAGTTGGAATTGACTTGATGACAGTGAGTTTTTTTTTTTTTTAAATGTGTTTTGCCAACAAATTGAAATAGAATAGAAAGAACTATTTGTGAATCAATGTTAAAAAGGAAATTTCTAGCAAAACATTTCTACAATGGACAGGAAGGTTGAGTCTAGAATGGCTAGCTACAGGAGAAAGAGGTTGGAATAGATGCCCACACACAACCCTTTACATTTTAAGATTCTAAAAGAGAAAAGGCTCTTGGGAAGTCATTGGAACATTACATTAAAATAATAGAAACTGTGGATATAACTTAGCTAGTCCAAGGCTAAAGAAAATCAAGGTATGGACTAAGGCAATGGACTGCATATTGTGCATTGTAAGAGAAATACCAACAGAATTCATGTTTCATTGATCTGTCAAATATGATGCTTTGATTGGAAGGTTGATAGTGGCATGGTCGGAGAAAAATGTATCTGGCCATCAAGGAATGGGATCACTGGATTAGAAGGTAGTCTTGGAACAAATTGCAATTCACTTGGGAAGGTGGTGATAAGACAGTCAATTACATGTGAAATATGTGACTATGGGAAAATACTATTTTTATACTGAGAAGAACAGCTCTTGAACACCTCCAGCAGATATAGCCTCATGCCACCATAATGCCTTTGAGCCTACCTGAGGAACTTGGTTTTAGAGTCTCTTCTTTTTACCATGTCTCAGCTGTCTTTCTCCCCATCTGCATTCTATTTTCCTTGCACAATGCTCTGGCTAAATTTGTGGGTGCCAAGCTTTCTCAACAAACTGTCTGTCTCTCTCTACTTGGCCCTCTACTTGTCTTCAAGTTGTCAATTTCAATTTTGATCACAGCTGATTTTTATTCTGCACAGCTGTACTACCAGTGGCATGAACTGGTCTTTAGTGATGCTCTACACCCCACTCCCCACCCCCCTTATTTTTCTGTCTAACATCTTAGCTTCTACATTCATTCACCACCTGTTTTGGCTCCAGTTCATGCTCAAAGTTGTTTTTTTCAAAACTGACATGTACGGCCTTGACTAAACTTTTCTAGTATCAATGGAAAGAAAAAGATTACCAATGATCTTCTCATAAGCCATAGAAAAAGTACAAAAAGCATAAGCAATGTAATTTATTACCCTGAGTAAGTGGGCATGTAATTATTTGCAAGGCTGCTTTTAGTTTGTAGTATAGTTTGCTATTTCTTTTCTTGAACATTTTCTTTGCCTAGAAGTTTTGGATAATTTGGCATGTTTGCAAATGCCTGGTGCTGTTGCTATTTTAGAAAAATCATATGCACATTATTTCAATGGCATTAGAGCTATCTCCAATTTAGCCAAAGGGGTCCAGTGGAACTTCTACCCTAGATCCTCTCAGCTAGCATCTTGGCACTGAACTTTGTTATTACCCAATGAACTATAGTTACTTATATTTTCCCAGGATGAAGTGTGCTAACAGATAGCATTTGCATAAATCCAAAACTCAAATAATTTTTACAATATTAAATGTTAGTTCTCTTTGGTATAATCAGCTGTCTCTGGAGTATATACACTGTATTCATAACATTTCATCCATTCATCTATTTATTTAAAAGGAAATTTAAATAACTATTTTTTAAAATTTTATTTTTATATGTAGTTAGCTCCTGAACTTCAAAATTAGTCTTTATCTTCCTACATATATAACTGTTAATCATTTTATTAGCCTGAAAGATCTTTTCAAAAAAGTTTGGGATTTCTAAGGTTGAATACTGGAAGCTATGACGCATGTTTCTCGTGCAGGCTTTTTAATTTAAATGAAAACATCCCTTAAAGTCAGGCAGGATCTTCCCTGAAAAGGTTTCTCAGCTTAGTCATTCTGGGCATGACTCAACATAGTTACAGGTCCTGATTCTACTCCTGATCCATCAGTGCTAGCAACCACCACCACCTGAATGCATCACTGAGAAAAAAATTAGGTGAACCTTAACAGTTCCTGGTTGGCCAATGATCATCATTGGTGTTTGAATCAGTGGACACCCTTCTGCACAAACAGCCTAGCACTATTTCCCATGCAGGGAACTGTGTATAGGACATTACAGCTAGAATATGGCATAGTAAACAAATTAACCAACATATTTTGCATAGTAGCCAACTTTTAATTATCTGAATTAATGTGTGTTAACATTATTCTATTTCCTCCAAAATCAGTCCTTTTGGAGTTGGAAAGTAATGTTATATCAAATAGTTATAAATAATCAAACTGCTCTGATAGAAATAAATTCAAGAGGTCTGAAAAGTTGAGTTTCCCTAGGTCATCTTTTTCATCCCTGTTCAATTTGTCTCGTTTTCCCAACTTATACGGAGGATGGATTGAATGAACCATTAGCTAGTTTTAACATACTAGCCCAAATAGATTGGCTTTCTTTTTCTAAGCATGCTATATGACTCATTCCATTTCTAGGCTCTGGGAATTAATTAAGCATTTCCTCATAGAAGTGTTCCCTTCCCCTCCAGCTCCTGCTGGGCTCTTGGCTGCATTTGGAATAAAAGTGAATGAAGATGGTGATAATGTCAACCAAGTTGTTAAACATGCAATATTATTAAATAAACAAATTTTGTCAAGCACCTACAACTTGTAGGTGTTTTAAACGCTCTGGTAACATGTGGTCCTACATTGTGATGTCTGCTGTCACCAACGACTTAAGGTAGAGTGGATCTTATGGAGTACAGGTGGTTAGTTGGCTTGAGATTCCCTCTGGGATAATATGTTGCAGTGAAGATCTCAGCTACTTTTCTATGGACTTGTGCCTTACTGAAGGTCTTGGTAAGACTGATCTTATCCCCCTTAAATGACACAGTGTCCTACTCAGAGCTGCTTTGCATTAGACCTCATGGAATAGCTGTGGGCTTTTGGTCCTTTGAGCAACCACTGGCATCTCCATTCTGTATTATGTACTATATTGCTTAACACATCCCTCTTAAGCAAATGCAGTGTAATTGAAAACAGTAAGAAAATATCTTTAAGTGAAAAGAGTCACATCCCCAGTAATGTTCAAAGAGCATTTAGTTTGGACATAATTTTTCTCAGCATTGATTGAACTTCTAGTGGAGGATTATGCCCATGCCTGACCCCCCTAATTTACAAGAAATGCAAAGAGTCATGTAGGTAATGCAAGAGCAAGACTATAATTTGTTTCTGAAGATTCGAAGAACAGGCATTCTTTTGCTCTGCCTGGAGACAAAGTATTTGAGGAAATGACTTAATAATGGTGTTCTTGTACAAGAGACCTAGGGATCAACTGGACTCCATTTCCACAATAGAGCAGAAAAAGAGAAACCATGGCATGAAACACTTGTTTAAATATAGGAAATTGTTTTCTTCTAATAAAGAAGATTACAATATACAGGACCATAATAACATCTATATGATTTCCTAGTAATGATTTTAATTGGTAAGTATGTGGGAAGATTCATGGTAGTAGAGAAGAGGGCTGGTTCTAGGAGCAACATTGAGTGATTTGAATCTCAGTGTGGTCTTCAGTGAAGAGCCCTGGAGGTGCAGTGGTTAAGCGTGTGGCTGCTAACTAAAAGGCTGGCAGTTCAAACCCACCAGCTGATCTGTGAGAGAAAGATGTAGCAGCCTACTTCCAAGAATATTTGCAGCCTTGGAAAAACTAGAAGGCAGTTCTACTTTGTCCAATAAGGTCATTATGAGTCTGACTCAACTTGATGGCAATAAAATAGCTCAATTGAGAAAATACTTCCATTTTCACAACTGTTCCATAGGAATAAAAATATTACCTACTTTAAAGTATTGTTGTGAAGATTAAATAAGAAAATGTATGATACTGGTCTGGTACTAAGTGCTCAATAATTGCTATCTATAATCACTTATTTTGATGTTTCTCAAACTTCCAATATCATTTTCATTATTTTTAGCATATTGGCTTGCCTCTTGTGCTATTTACTTAATTATTGTAGTTACTTTGTCTTTTTAATATATACAATTTCATCCTAAACTACAGTATGTGTGTGGTTATGAGCCTGTAGTGCTAGCTATATCTTCCAATATACATTAAAGCCAATTCGTAAATATGAAAATCAAAGCATGTTCAGTTGTATTCAATGAAGTGAACTTATGTACAACAAGTTGTAGGTGTGTCACACTTTGGGAAATCTTCATCTTCACTTTGGGAATATTAAATATATATGAACCATGTTCTCTGTCCTATTGTGAGCTCATTATTTAGTTGAGATAATTTATTCATGATAAATTATTGGAGAGCAATTCAAATCAGTATCATCCAGTAATACATTTTATGGTACTGCCTATCTTGTGTGAATTCATCACAGAGAGCATCATGGAAGAGCTGGAAATTAACCAGAATACCTAGATACTAAATTGGAATAACAGGTGTTCAGTTAATATTGTGGCCATAATGATGACAACCATAATGATAATGATCACCAGGTGGGGACATCCATGTTCCTCACTAGCAGATAGTGATGATCTTACATGTACCTGCTCAAGATGCATTCTTATCTAACACATGAAATTTACAGATAAATTTTAAGCTGTTTATGATCCAGACACTTATACATTGTTTGAATTTTATTCTCTGAATTTCCTTATTCTAAATCCGGAACAATACTGCCTTTGCTACATAATCATACAATTATAGACTTTTCTTGAAAGCAGGGTAAATTCCTTTCCATCAGAAAAAGAGAAATGTAGTGATCTGGATTCTCTCTTTGCCTCTTATAGCATACAGGAGCCTAGTAAAATGCTAATAATATTTTAGTAGGAGAACATGGCACCTTTTATGGTTTAACTGCATTTAGGTGACATCATGGCTCCGCATGACAACATGAGTTAAGATGAAATACACTTATTAAAAAGCAAATTCCATCATGTCATGGGTAACTTGTAATCTCTAGCTTTAGAGTGTTAAGCCTTGTAGATCATGCCAGGGCCTATGTGAGGTCTGTTATTAATAACCAGAATCAATTCCACCCCACTCCTTAGGTCATTCATTCACATCACCAGTCAACAACTCAACACAGTCTTTAGTCACAGAAAGAGAGAAGCCTGGTATGTTCTAATGATTTGAATAATTGCTTGGAAACTTGATAATGCGTTAGCATTCATTTGTTGAAAAGTGTGCCAATAATGGTTAAGAGACTTCTTAAAATGGATGTGTTCTTATTTTTACGTATGTGACTGCTTAGCTCCTTGGTTAGAGCATGGGACTAAGGAGGTTCAGGTCATACGGCCCTGTCAATTTCTCCCTTTCATAGGCCACAGTTTCAACCCTGATCCTAGCCTGCTGTTGTACACAAGTTTACTACTGGCCAATAAGGTGACACAACTAGACACCATGCACTGGTTAGAGAAAATCTATCATCATTATTGAACAAAACAACTCACAGTACACAATCCATGGTGAGTGGTCTCACAACATCACCTGAAGGACTGTATCTATGGGTTTGTGCATATGAAGATGTTCAGATATAAAAATTGTCATCAGAGACAGTATAGATCCATATCACTGATGGAGACTCAACTGGAGGAAAGGCCATTATGAAACCATGAGTTGTTTGTATCAAAGATTAGTTTAAAGACAAGTGTAGATTTATTATTTTAAAATCTCTAGAAAGAGTGGATTGGATTAGATAAACTTTAAAGTCCTTCCAGCTCTAAAAGTTCTTCCAGCTCCCTACAGTCTCCAAGTGCATTGATTAACATACATAATGTAAAACAATGTAGTTTTGTAAAGCAAAGTTGGCAGGGAGAGAATATTCTCTCAAGAAAAACTACTTTCTTGAATCTTTCCTTCAAAGCTACCAAAAAAAAAAAAAGGTGATCAAGTAGAGCTCAAAAATAATTTCTGGGCTTAAACTTAAAATTCCTTTATCTGGAACAGATTATTACATTCTACAATTAGAAATAAGATCCAAAATGCAAATATTACTGAGAGAGATAGCACATTGCATTATACTCACACTATGGTGTTAACAACTGCTATAAGAGCCATTTTACAGAATCGGTTTTGAGAGGGAAATGCATACCTTATTCAAATATATGAAGATGATTTTACAAATCATATCCTATTTTATTCCAGTCCCAATTCTGCCAACCCTTCTGGGTATGTAACAGTTTTAAAGACAGTGCTTCAAAATTTGAAGAGGGGGAAAAGTGTAAAGAGTTTAAATGAGACTATAACACTTAGGCCTTCACCAAATGCATTTTCATAGTTTCCTAATTTGTTATATTTTCTTAAGAATGAGTGAAAATTCTTGGAACTAAATGTACAATAAAATACAAAAAAAATACTACTTATTTAATACTTTAATCTTTATTTTCCTAAGCTATCTTAATTTAGATGAAATCCCTCACGTAAATTTGGTAACACATTCAGATTTAGTGTCCTATGGACCAGAAGAAAACCCATTGAATATTTGTAGACCTCTTCCCTTTGTAGTCCTATTCATGACTATGTAAGGATGTTATTTTAATGGTAATAAAATAAAATGAAGTAGGAGCAAAATAAATTTGTAAATGAACTGAATTTTGCCACTACGGAATTGCTGTTGTCCTCTGTCCCTGTAAACAGAAGAGAACCTGGGCTTCAAATGCTTAAAGGGATAGAGTTTGGATCTCTAAATTCTGTGTTCTTCACTGGAAGGGTTTAAGGAAGGGTTTCGAAGAAACATAGTTTTGTCCTGAAGGAGCTCTTCTAAAGGTTTGACCTTTCTATCTTTGTGGGAAAGTGCATATGCAGGCCTGGCCTGGAGCAGCTGACTGACATACTGACTTCCTGAAACCATTTGAACAGGAATGACAATCAGAGAGTAAGTGGTTTCAGTATCTAATATTTTGCAAAGAAGATTTCCTATACCTTAGGTGACAAGAATCAATTACCTGTTCATACTGCCCAAGAGATGTTAGGGACTTGAATGGTAACAAGACCAAAAGCCCACTCACCTGACTCCTCCTTACATCCCATTTCTGCTTTACAGAAACAGTTGAATCCTTTTCATCAGTGAAGCCCAAACTAACAAAAGCTAGTAGTCTCTATCCTGGTGCCCTCCTCTCCTGCCTTCATCTGCTGCCGGTGTTTCTGGTTTTATAACACATCCCTTGACCTGGAGACTAGATGCCTGCCAGATCCTTTCTCAGTGAGAGCATCTGTTACTCTTGTCCTGTTTAAATGTCTTTTATATTTTAGGAACTCCTCAGTGAGATCATTTTGTTTATCTTTTGAATGTTAGGTGACCAGGCTTTTGAAAAATTGGTATTCTTTTCCCTTTCTAACTATAAACTGGAAACTTCACTCATGTGGGTTTGGTGTATGGAAGACCAGGCTTTCATTCTTCTTAACTTCCCATATAATCAAAAGAACCTAATGAATTCAAGTTGCCTGTAACATTTTGTGTGTTTCTGTGTTGAAACTAAATTCCTAAACAACCATGTGAGCAATAATGAAAATCAGGCAAAGAGGCTCTATTTTCCTGTTGTTAGAAAAGAGACTGTTATGGTGAACTCCAGGGTTCTACTCCCTGAGATTTAAGAAGACATAACATTTGTCACTTATTGACTGCATTTTAGCATACGAATTTTTTCAAAGACCCTGAAGAAATGTAGTGACTAAACTGAGTTTGATAGAGACTGCAACTTACAGAATCAGGAGGCACTTCCATTCTCCCATAATAAAAACTACATAGCACATTGTATAGATTAGAGTTCAATTGTGGAGATAATGCAGTCAAAGAGTCTCTCATTCTCACATATAAAATTTTTGGTACAGTAAGCAGAACATAATTATTCCAATTGGAATTTGGCCAGAAGCTGGAGATTAAAAACCCTGAGTGTTACGAAAAGTTCCACGTGATGTTTAATGACTAGAAATAGCCAGAAGCTTAGATTTATAACATCCCAAAATAGTACCCCTACCAGGATTAGTCTACCTGGGTCATGCTGGGGCACAGTTTGGGCACTAGTGAAAAAAAAAAAAAAATCCAAAAAACCATTTATTGAATCATAAACATAATTTCTGGCAGTTTTGGTTTGAAGATTGGTATTCAAGCACTACTTACCAACTTTTAGCTGCTTCTTTAGTTGCAGTACCCCACTGGCACTCAATAAATGCACAATAATTAGGAAGATGCCAGGTAGGTTTGAGTGATAATGATGACAATACAAGAGGAAAGGGCCAAGGTTGATTTTACAAATATGAGACAGAACTGGGTCACTATGTGATGTGACTTCAAAGGCTATGGAAAGACATCTTGGCTTGGCTTGTTGGTGCCTGCAGTTTCACACACACAATTTTATCATAATTATTATTTTTGACCAATGCTAAGCCTCTTATTTCAAAGCAAATACACTTAAAAAAGTTTCTAGAAAATACTTAGTTGTCATTTAAATTATAGCATAACATGAGTTTTCACCTCTTTTTCTGAGTATTTTTGGTAGAACTAACAAATATAGAATCTTTAAGGATGAAGATACTAGGTAAGTGAACCACCAGGGAGGAAAAGTTTGCAAAAAGGAAAATCAGGGGTCAGTAAAAATACATATCTCCAATCTCACCTTCTTTCAGAGGCAAGGCATCAAGACTATTAATTATACTAGTTAAATTCCTCAACTTGTTTGAGGCTAAGGCTTATTTCTATCTAAGGTGATTTTAATCTTTCTTAGATTTTTCTAGTCCAGGGAAAATCTCTATGGATCAAATCAATCATTTCAAGTTGATTTTGTAAGGCATGGTTTAAATTCAAAATGTTATTTTGACATACATAAAGTCATGGAGTGAGGAAGGAGGATGAACAAAAAATTAGCTAGAAACACTACCTGTGATGTTTATCAGGTTTAGTGTCAAGATGGAATCAGATGATTGATTCATTGTTTGCTGGAAGCCATGGTTGGTTGGAGAACCCTCCATATTAAAAATGAGGTACCTATATCTTTACTACTTAAAATAATAGTAATAATAATAAAGAACCCTATAGACAATTATCCACAATAGCACTCTGCTGAGCACTTCTGATGAATTAAGTAGATTTTGCTAAGGACCAAAAAACCAAACCCACTGCCATGGAGTCAATCCTGACACTTTGTGACACCCACTGAATTTCTAAGGCTTTAAATCTTTACGGAAGTAGAGTGCCTCATCTTCCTCCTGTGGAACAGTGGTAGGTTTGAACCATTGACTTTCTGGTTAGCAGACAGTAGGATTTTAGATGGGCTATGATAACTTTGGCATCAGCAAGCAATATTATTTATTGTGAATATCAAGTAACTGCATTCACAGCAAGCCAGAATATCCATGTTTAAAAACAGTATTAATTGTTAATAATAAAACTGTAGACATTTAACATAACTGTTGATTTGCTGCATGTGGAACCCATGAGTTTTGAGGGCAAGGATATTTTATACTTGCCAAATCACTGAGGGAAAATTCCAACTATGTGGAAATATAAATATTCAGTATTAGAAAGGATAATTAGGGATAGGCTAAATATTTACCCAGTTCTTTTCTTTTAAATCACAAATAAGGCTTCTTTATTAGTTCAAGTTATTATAATAGGAAATGAGCTAACAAAAGGGGGGGGGCTGTTAATGTCTTTCTTTTTCTAATCAGAATATATAATTTTTACCGATATAATAATTTCATACAATCATGAACTTTAGCTCCTTTTTATCGCTGACCTTGAAATTCATTCCACAATTATTTTGTTGTACCAAAATATTGCTAATGATATTTAATACATGTTGGATCAAAAAATTAAATATATAATGTGGAGTATCAATTTCTAAAAACATAATTTTAGCAGAAAAGTAAGGGACAATTAAAAATATAAGCAACTTATTTAGAGAAAATCTACAGAAGGTTAGTAATGGGCACACATTGAAATATTCAAGGGCTCCTAATTGTCACCATTTAAAAAGAACCTTGCAAAAAGCTCACAAATAAACAATTGTATTGTGGGAGAACTATCATGTAAAAAGTTTCATGCAAAACTGTTTTTATTTTACAATTTTATAGTAGTTCTTTTCTTTTCTTTTTATTCTTTCCTTGACAATTTTCTCCTGAGGGTATTTTTAAAGGGAATGCTATTCCTGAAAGAAATTGCTGAATAAGAACTATGTATCAGTCATATTCCAGACAGTAAAATAGAAATAATTCTAGGTATTTCAAATAGACCATTTAATACAGGAAGTTTGTTACATAGATGATAAACCAAAAACAAAACCAAACTCACTGCCGTCAAGTGGGATCTGACTCATAGTCACCCTGCCTTGGGTTTCTGAGGCAGTAACACTATGGAAGTAGATTGCCAAGTCTTCCTTCCGAGGTGTGGCTGATGGGTTTGAACCTCCAGTCTTCTGGTTAGCAGTCAAATGCCTTAGGCACTACACCACCAGACCACATAGATGATAGAAGCATTGAAAAGGTGATGGTGAGGCAACCCGTAGATTAGAGACAGTAGAAAACCATTATCACCCCTGTGGTTGTAGGTATACAGAGAAGAGGTATTGTTTTCATACCTCAGACATGAGGAGCACCCATCAAGAACTACACCAATGGTGGGAACTCTCAAGCTGAAGCTGTGGCCACCGGGACAGGGGACTTTCCAATGACAGCCAGAATCACAGAAAGGATAGAGCCATTACTAGGGACACAGATTGAGGCAGGAAAATATGAAAGATTTATCTGATTTATCCTCTTTTCCCACTTCCATAATTCTGCCAGTGCTTCCCATTGGCCAAACCTACTAAAATCTAGTTGGCAGAAGCTCTGGTAGTGCAGTGATTAAAGCATTCAGCTGCTAACCAAAAGGTCGGTGGTTTGAACCCACCAGCCTCCATGGAAGAAAAGATGAGGCAATCTGCTTCTGTAAAGATGTACAGCCTTGGAAACCCTATGGGACGGTTCTCCTTTGCTCTGTAGGGTTCCTATGAGTTGGAATCTGTTTGATGACAGATACAGACCTGATCAGGTAGAGAATGGATCTAGAGTACTCTGGTAAATGACTTGCATACTCAAAATGAAACTTTTCATTAGTTTGTTTTCCTCTCTATTTAGTTTGGTTTGGTTCCCTCAGGCCATGGTACACTGAAAATCACTATGGGACCTATGATAATTTTAGATTGTGTATGTATGTGCATTTTTGCTATGAGCTATTAAACATATAACTAAACTTCCCTTGAGCCTCTGAACTGGAAATTCACTGAACAGTAATGTGGTAGCTGAGATGTGGGAGACAGAATCTGAGGAATTAAAAATGGAACCTGTTGATCACATTTGAGTTTCAGACCCAGACTCTGAATATTCCAGAATATCAGCTTCCAACTTGTTACATTGCGTTTCAACTTTAGCAATTTTATACTAATGAACTCCTTTATTTCTGCCTGTCTCATTAGGACACTCCATGCTTTCCAGAAACGCAAGTGAAGTTTAATAGAGATAAAGCCATTCCACTGGCGCTGCTATGATCAAGAAGCTACAATCAATCTTGTTTTCTTCAAGCATGTCATAAAAAGACCCTTTTCCTTCTGATTAGCATTCTTGAACACAGTACAAGCTGATGACTTGCTTGAAGTCATTCACTGTAGGGATACAGCACCTACCCCACGTGATAAAACGACATAAGGCAGATGAACTGCTCATTACAATCTAATTAGTTTGGGCTTTTCATTTCATTTTATGTCCTGAATTGAACCTGATTCAGTATGATTCTGAGTTGGAGTTCATCATGTCTTTTCCCTGGCATGCAAGTTCACGATGTTTGCTTGCTAGATTCCACAGACATAGAAATGGTCTTTTCTTTATTTCAAAGTCCATTAATATAAAAGAAATAATGCCATTGCTATTATATTTGACTCTCTGAAAGATTTCTATTTCACCTAACTCACATCACAGTTGTTGAAGTATTTAAAGAAGGTTTGAGCATTGTAATAAATTGACTTACCTGATTCACAAGTTTACTTCCTTGTACTGTAATGACAGACTATAGTCCAGCCCTGTGGGTGAATTCCAAAGAATGACTAAACAAAAGAAAAAAATGGGTTGTTGTTGCTAGCAAGCACAATTATATTGGAGGCTTCTTGAGAGGAAGATGTCTTACAGTTTTTTAAAGTTGACTATGGGCCTCTCTTTGTCTTAAATTAGTAGGCAAACTATGCATGTAGACTAAGGAGGCATTGATAGGTTCGGATTTCACTATTTTAGGGATTGTAGGAAAAAGGGAATGGACATTCTTTTGGAAAGCATATACACTCTGTTCTGTGTGTATTTTTGGCACCATGGGGATCCAGACGTTTGCCCTTTTTACTTCCTCATGGGAATGTTACGGGTATTGACCAGATTCCATTGCTTCTGCTTTTTAAAATTAGAAACCATTTAATTTGGATAATGTATATATTAAATACTCAGAAGTATATTTTGCTTGTTACTCACTTGAGCTTTAAAAATTTATCACATCATTTGGAAATGAAAGATTCTGTCTTATACTCATTTTATAAAATACCTTTGATCTTTATCAACATATTGTCCCTTGTTTACATTCCATTGGGTTGCCTTATAGATGAGACTATCTCATAATGGGTCTTTGTGGAACTTCATTACAAAACCATTTGGATAAAGTAGATTTCCTCACCTTCCTAAATTCAGCCTACGAATCATAATGTTAGTTTCTGTCGAGTCAATTCTGACTCATGGCAACAAATCATAATAGAAACAGTCATATATACCTCACAGCTTTAATTAGGGAATATATTTAGATGATATGTGTAAAATGCCTAATATAGTATCTTTTTACAAAATAAATGTACACGTCCCTGTCCTAGAACAATCTCACATAATTAGGTTTCTAACCTAAGCAGCGTCATGAGTTTTGGTTGATCCAGTTCCAACTGTCTGAACCAAGCCCCATGATAGAGGGGGTTTAAATTAAACTGCGTGCTTTGTTGTTGTTGTTATGTGTCATTGAGTCAGACCTGACTCACAGCGACCCCTCCTTGGGTTTCCGAGGCAGTATCATTACAGAACTAAATTGCCCAACCTTCCTTCCGAGGAGTGGCTGTTGGGTTTGAACTTCCAGCCTTCTGGTTAGCAGTCAAGTGCCTTAGGCACTACTCTACCAGAGCTCCTAACTACATGCTTAATGTAGTTTAATAACTGATAATAATAAAATTTAATACCAATAAATGAGCTTTATTGTTTAGACATTTTGAGTGTACTGCATACATATTTTTTTTTCCTATAAATCCCATTGAAATGGTAACATGTTTATATTAATTGACCCACTTGGTAAAGAAAAGAATATCTTCTTTGCTTATTTGGGTTTTATAACCTAACTGGTGTTTCTTTATTTCTGCAATAATTTGTTGAAAGCTTGTGGTTAGGTGGTATGTAACCTTTAATTCAGCTATTGTTAGCACTTTTGTATACCAGAGAGAGGTTCTGAAATTTTCAGAAGGCCATGGGCTCTTAATAGAGATTCTTAATTGTTCCCTTAGTACTCGAGAGCCATCACGACATCTGAGTTATATACATTTCTTATGTATAACCTTCAGCTCAACATTGAAGTAAGGCATTTGTCCCATACTTCATACAAGAAGAGGAAGTAAGATAGTTTTTTCTTTTTTCTTTTTTTTTTTTTTACTTACATTGTCAAGGGTTCTTAAGGGATTGGTCTTGGTTAATTAGCAATTAGTAAAATGAGTATCAAGCTCCTGATAAAATATTGTTAGGGAAATTGGGAAACAGAAGGTTACCCAAGCCACTAACCCAATCTTTGGGGAAGAGGAGGAGGTAGGAAGAGAGTAAAACGGGGAGCCAGGGGTACCCAGAGTGTTGTACACTACAGAAGCCGCCTGTGGCCTCTAGCAAATCATCCCAGCCATTCCCTTTCTGCCCCGAAGCACAGTTCTTAGACCCATGAGACTGGAGTGAACTCAGAAATTGCCACTTGATTAAAGACTACTGAGATGTTCATATTGAAAATAGAAAATGATATTATGAAAATTGATGTGTTCTTCTTTGTTTATAAAGACAGCACAATTAACTCACCATCATTTGCATTTGAGCTGATGGCAAGTTTGGGCTAAATTGTCTACACTCTGATGAAAAGGTTTAAGCTTTCCAGAAGGCTCTGTGTAAGTTGTGCTGTCTGTATAGTGGCCACAGCTGAGTCACCTGGGTAACATGGGGTCAGAGCTGGTGACCCTGGCACCACTGGTGGAATGAACATGAACAACATTATGTATTCATTAATGTGAGTCATCATCTATGTGTTAAGACACACACATCCAATGTTTATAAAACAGATCCATAAAGTTGGAAAACAAAACAAAGTGAAATAAAAAAATTTAGAAGGAACTGGCTAGATTCAGTTAAAACTGTGATTTGAATACACATGGAACATTTTATCTCTGACTATATAATGTTTTCATTTATTGACTGTTGAAGCAGAAGTTCTGATCTTCAGTCTGCTACTCATATTTTCTTCTATGAGACTAAATTTAAGGAGAGACTGAGAAATAAGTTGAATTAGTGAGCACTTTATAGTTACCAAGTTGATAAATGGCATCTGTGTTTTCTTCAATTATTTTTCTGAAACATTTACATGTCCCCGTCACTAAATGTATTAGATATAATCATATATATATAATTGTCGTACTATGCTACCATATACAGATTTCAAACGGTGATGATTCTTATATCAATTTTTTCCTTATCATCTTAATTCTAATCAAGTGGAAGGTGGGTAAAGGAGGAAGGTTTTTCAAGAGATGCATATTGTTTTGCATCTTGATTCTACCACTTACTGATTTTGTGATCTTGGTTACTTAACCATTGGCCTCAACT
>NW_006921610.1:17748975-17786821 GCF_000298275.1 Orycteropus afer afer
ATAATTAAAAAACAGTTGCAACAGTACATCGACAGAAAACTGACAGAAATTCAAGCCAGGTTCACAAAAGGAGTAATGGATATTGTTGCTGACGTCAGAAAGACATTGGTTGAAAGCTGAGAAAGCAAGATCAAAGAGGAATTGGTGTCTCTGAATTATGGTGTTGGTAAAGAATATTCAATGTACCATGGACTGCAAAAAGAGGAAATAAATCTGTCTTGGAAGAAATACAGCCAGAATGCTCTTTAGAGGTGAGGATGGCGAGACTTCATCTCATGTACCTTGGACATGTTATCAGAAGGGACCAGTCCCTGAAGTAGGACATCAAGCTTGGTAAAGTAGAAGGCAGTGAAAAAGAAGAAGACCCTCAATGAGATGGACTGACAGTGGCTGCAACAATGGACTCAGACATAGCAATGATTGTGAGGGATGGAGCAGGACTGGGCACTGTTTTGTTCTGTTTTACATAGGATCACTATGACTAGGGACTGACTTGATGGCACCTAATAAATCAACAGGAACAAGAGTTATTCTGAGCTCATTTTCAGTGTTGCACATGCAACAGGTAAAACTATGGGACTAGATACACATATGCTGTCTTGACAAATAAGCACTCTAGCAAAGGCTTTTGTTTATTTTCCTGAAAACTCCCCCATTGTAAACTTTGCATTTTATTGTTTTTACTATCTTTTCTCTGAGAAACAGAAGAATATCTTGTATTTGTCTATATGCATGTGTACAATATTATTTGAAGCTGTAAAAAGGGGCATTGTGATGTGTGGAATGGAGGTGTCAGTGGGAAAATAAAGTAGTTCTCTTCTGATTGCTTCTGTTTCCACAGTATTTTTTTCTGGCTCTTTTTTCTCCCTTCTTTTTTCTCTTAATGTTGCAGTGCTCTTGAGTTAGGCTCCAGACCATTTTCTCTTGTATTTTCTTTTTGTAGATGACTTCTTCTGGTTCCTTGCCTTCAATAATAGCTACATGGTTATATTTACATATCTGGCTCTGACATCTACCATGAGGAGCAGATACTAGTATGCTCAGTATGTTCCCTTGGATATGTGGTTGGTATCTGGCATCTCAAGAACAACATTTATATCAACAGAAGTCTTGATTTCCCCCTTGGCTAAACCATTTTCTCTCCCAATCATCCCCATTTCAATAAATGACCCCTATATGGTGGTGTAGTGACTAAGGCATTTGACTGCTAACCAGAAGGCTGGTGGTTCAAACCCACCAGCCACTCCTCAGAAGGAAGATGGGGCAATCAACTTCTGTAGAGAAACCACCTTGGAAACCCAAGGAGGGGTTGCTATGAGTTGAATAGACTTGATGGCAGTGAGTTTGTTCTTGTTTTTTGTATATCCAGTATCTTAGACCAAAATCCTGAGAGTACTCCTTGATTCATCTTCTAAAATCCATCAATGTATCTTTTTTTGGCAATATGTCCAAAAGAGACCTCAAATTTCTTTATATCCATTTCCACTGCCACCACCCTTGTCCACACCATCATTATCTCTTGCTTGGTCAAATGTTCTAGTGTTCTAATTGGTCCTTATTGGTCTTCCTACTTCCATTTTCACACTGCTGTAATCCACTCTCTACCCAGAAGCTAAAGCGATCAGTTCAAGCTCTAAATTAAATCATGTAATGCCCTTGATTACAGTAATCCAAGGCTGCCAGTGTAACTCAGAATAAAATCTGAACTCTTTATTATTTCCCACAGAGCTCTGTCCTTCTTCTTCAGTCATCGCATACTACTGGCTCTCAGGCTCACTAAGTCTGCATTGTACTGTTCTCTTTCTTGTCACAGACATGGTGTGTGAACTCATTCATGTACTTTTTTTTTGCTTTTGCCTGGAATGCTAATTCCTGGTCTCATCACATATTGCCTCCTTCTCCTTAAAATTTCCATTCAAATGCAACCACCCTTCAAAAAAGACTTCTCTGACCACCTGTTACTGATTGAGTTATGTCTCAGAAAAATATGTGTTGTAAATCCTGATCTCTATGCCCATGGTTATAATCCCAGCTGGGAATGAGTTGTCTTTGTTATGTTAATGAGGCAGGGTTAGTGTAGGGTGTATCTTGTGTCAATCTCTTTTGAGATATAAAAAGAGATTAAACAAACCAGAAGAGAGAGAGATGGGGTAAAATAGATGCCAAGACATATGGAGATCTACAATGAACCAGGAAGCGGAAGTTGAAGAAACAAAGACTTTCCTCCAGAGCTGATGAAGAAAGAAAGTCTTCTTCTGAAGCCAGTGCTCTGAGTTCCGATTTCTAGCCTCCTCAACTGTGAGAAAATAATTTCTGTTTTTTTAAAGCCATCTTTTTATGTTATTTCTGTTATAGCAGTACTAGATAACTATCAACAACAAGAAGATAACTAAGACACCACCCAACCTAAAGTAGATGCCCTATCATCACTCTTACCTTCATAATATGATTTTCATTTTCTGAAAGAATTTATGACAATTTGCCTCTTTGTGGTTGTCCATCTCCTCCAGTAGAACAGGAGCTCCTTGAGGGCAGGGACTTTATGTGTCTTAATCTTTTCTGTATCCTTACCACTTAAAATCCATACCAGCCTTCCATGTACATCTCTCAATAAATATTGGTTGAATGAGTGAATGAATTATAATTAGCAGTAACTCTGGGGAGCTCACATTGTAGTAAAAGGCCTATAAGAGGACAGAGAACAGAAATAATTCTGGAATCATAATGTGCATCCTGAAAAGTCTAGTGAAAAATATTAAATTTTTCTTCCTTAAGGAGAATTCTCTTTGTTAAAAAAAAATTAATTACTACACTTCATTTACAATGAATGAGCTAGATCTATATGTACCAGCATGGCTGGATCTTAAAAACAAAGTGGAACTGAAAAAGTAAGACTCAGAATAATAAAATTCATATATAAAAATGCAAAACTACACAATGCATATATTTTTATGTATATATCTTATGTGGTAAAAGTATAAAACATTGACTTTCTGGAAAGATCTATGCCATATTCATTATAGTGGTTACTTCTGAGGTGATAAAGGAATAAGATTCAGGCAGGGAACAAAGAAAACTTCAATGATATCTGCACAGTTTAATTTCTGTTGTTTAAAAGGTCTGAAGTAAATTTGACACAATGTTAAGGTTCTGCAATTGGGTGGGTTGATGCATGTTTATTATATTTTTCTTTATAATTACTGCCCTTTAAACTTTTTTTCTTTTTTTCCAAACTTAGTTAAGGGCTGTTATATACCTGTGGTCTGCTGGGAACTTAAGGAATTGATTCATAAAGTTCAATGTCCTTATATTTAAATCAGGGTTAAACTAATTCAATTTGGCATCTATCTTTATGATTCTTGGGTGGGCTCCCTTCTGGCTGGCGCCTGTGTTTTGGGGTCAGACTGAAGTGGTGTGGAATGTGGAAATAGGAGGGAAAACATCTGTGCACTAACTCAAATATCTCTCCACTGTTCCCCTAGAGGGTTTGTCCTCTTCCTTCCCTACATAGCAACAGTGGCAAAAACAAATGTCATTTACTGAAGACATACTATGTGTTTATTATATCATTCAGTCTGCACACCAGCTCTTTGAGGTGGGTATTATCATCCCATTTTACAAGTGAGAAAACTGTGACTTTTAGGTGACTTGTGCCAGTCCAAACAGCTAGCAGATGACTGGGCAGGAGTCAAAGCTAAGTTTATTTGCCCCTGATGCTTGTGGCTTTTCTATCATACAACTTTGTCTATTTCTCTTTGACCAGGAAGTGCCTTTTAAGTTCCAGATTTTTCATTTCAAACCCTGCTTTGGATTTAGAAGCTGCCTGCCTTTCACATATACATTTGCTCAATGATATACACATTTAATGAAGGTCACTTTTAAATATAGCTGATTTTCATCTCTAAGATACTGATTGTTGTTGTTGTTGTTGTTATGTGCCATCGATTTAGTATCCAGCATTTTGGCTATAAAGTAAAATTTGGTGAAAAAGAACAGAATCAAAATTATGTATATATATAATTGTATTATATACGTTAAAATAGTAAAAAACAAAAGGCATCTAGTGAAAGTAGGAGAAAATAGAAGCAACAAATGAGTAATAGTAAAGAACTGTAATTATAAAGGTTGGATTTGAGCTAACAAAAGCATGAACTCTGTGATATAATCAAGATTTATTTTTCTTGTGATCTGTTTTATTTTTTATGTTCCCCAAAGCAGCTACAGAAGTATCTCTGCCATGAACTTGTCAAGTGACATGTATTTGAACATCTTCCCCCATTTGGGCCCTCTGCCTCACCTTACTCACCTACCTCAGCATCAAGTTTTCTTCTATTGATCTGCAAGCCAGAGCATACCTCAGATGCCTATTGCAGATACCGCTCCTAGCATGTCTCACTGTAATGACAGCTTTGTTTCTAACAGAGTCCATGGGCAGAGCAAATGGTTAATATTCTTGGTTGCTAACTGAAATGTTAGAGAGTCGAACCCACCCAGAGGCACCTGGTGAGGCACCTGATAAGACACTAGTGCCCGGAGATCAGCCTTTGAAAACCATATGGAGTACAGTTCTACTCTGACACCCATTGGGTTGCCGTGAGTCAGAATCAACTCAAGAGCAAAGTTTTTTTTTTTTTTTTTCCTGCCTGCTAGTCAGAAAGGCAAATCTAGGCTATTGTGTTAATGAACATAAAATAGCTGATACACTACCTTTTACAAGTAATATATTTTCATTTTAAAAGGTCTTTCTTCCTTTTTGGGCATAGTGGCATAAAGACAGGGAAATGATCTTTCTATGAGTGTCAAAGCAAACATGTTACTGCTTTTTTTCTGTGTTACAATTTTGATATTCATACCAGCAGGTAGAATATTATCAGGATATTGAGAAGTACGTGAAATTACTTTTTCTGGAAGTGTGTAGATAGTATTTTGTCTTGCACTGCTGAGTGGGCAATAGAGGTTACTGTGGTGAAGACAATTAAGGAACATAATTTAGAGATAAATAAGAGTAGCAAACAGATTTTTTTAAAAAAGTGTAACCATAATTTGGGAGGTATAAGAGAGAAAATTAAAAAGGAAATAATTGTGACATGAAAATCATGAAGGTACGTCAACGGAAAAATAAAATTTAGACATTGACATGTCTGGACATGTGTTTTCTCTTGTTTATTGCTAAAACATTGTTTTATTGAATTCATCGAAATGCCAGCCTGCTGACTTTAAAACATACATATATTGGTCAGAATAATTACTGTAACAGTGACTTTGATGGCACGGGCTTCTTCACATCCTTCCTAGGGATTTTGAAGAATTTAAAAGCTAACAAGAAATCAATTTCCTGGATATAGAGGACAGTTACATAAGTCACTTTGTGTTCACCTGGGAGAGTGGATTTACTTGTATAAATTTTAAATAATCATCCAAAGGAATGGAGAGTTTAGCTCATACAGAGGAAAAATTCTGAGATTAAATAGGTATCCTTTGTGGCCTTTCTTTTGTATTTCTTCATAGATGTACGATGTACTTGAGGGTCACCTCATGGTGCGGATGGTAGAAAGTCTCAGGCCCCAGATTTACTTAGAAAGGTAAACAAAGCTCTTCTCGAATGCCACATAAGTTAAAATGTACTTCATAGACCTGTTAACTTCAGCTCCATTAGAATAATAATGGTGGTTGTCATTGATTCTTTCATACCAAGTCCATTTTGAGAGTACTTGGGAGCTCTGGTGGCGTAGTGCCTAAGGCATTTGACTACTAACTAGAAGGCTGGCAGTTCAAACCCACCAGCCACTCCCTGGAAGGAAGATTGGGCAATCTACTTCTGTAGAGATACTGCCTCAGAAACCCAAGGAGGGATCACTGTGAGTCGGGATTGACTTGACGGCAGTGAGTTTGGTTTTTTTTGGTTTTGGTCAGTTATGGTTTCCTCTCCTCATTTTGCTCATGAAAACTGATGTGTCTTTTGTACTACTTCAAGATCCTGCAAGCTGATTGGATGAGTAGTTGAGCTAATTCATGAAAAAAATTCTCTCTCTCTGAATAATGTTTTTGTTTACAAGAAACTTACTGAATTTCTGGTGGTGTAACTGTGTAACAAGGGAGTTTTTTCAGGATTTTTTTTTTTTTTAAAGATATTTATGATGACACAAGATAATATCTAGGCTTTGCTTTGACATTAGTACATACATTAAAAAATGAGGGAATAAACAAAATAAGGTTAGAAAAATTTGGGTAATTGTTGGAGCTATTTGATAAGTACTTATTCTATCTATTTTTGCATATGTTTAAAGTTTCCTTCTGCATATATTAACTGGATTTCTTTCATAGAGGACTTTTCCCCATTGACTATTTGTTTATGCTGAAATTCTATTCATATTGTTGTTTTTGCTTTTAGCTGCTGCCTAGTCAGGCTGTAGCTCAGGGGGACCCCATGCATGATGAAGGTGGATTGCTGTGATCCGTAGGGTTTTCATTGGCTGATTTTTGGAAGTAAATTATCAGGACTTTCTTCTGACTCTCAATGTGGAAAGTCGGCTGAAACCTGTTCAGCATCATGGCAAGATGAAAGCCTCTGCTGATAGGTGGTCCCTGCACATGAGGTGCATTCTCCAAATCAAGTCCAAACCTCCTGGATGGAAGGTGAGAATTTTACCACTGTTTTGGTTATTTTGCACTGCTCTAACAGAAAATACCCGAAATGGATGGCTTTAACAAACAGGAGTTTATTCTCTTACAGTTTTCGAGGCTAGAAATCCAAGTTCAAAGTGTTAGCTTTAGGGGCTGGGTGAAAGCCCCTCAACCTTGGGCTTCAGCTCTGCCTTTTGCTCCTGTCCCACTGAAGCTAGAGGTGTCTCTTCACTTAGACAGCTACTGGTTTTTGAGGCAAACAAGTCCAAAGTTGACAAATAAAATGGCACAGTCCTAAAATTATCAAACAACATGGCAGACCACTAGTTCAAATCCAGAGACAGTCCCAAGATTGGCAGGAAACATTGCGGGATGCTGAATGAAAACTCGGCTACATGCAGGGTCCAAGCATGCCAAAACACTGTAGAGACCTTTCTCAAAAGTTCTCCATGAATACTAAAAACAGATCACATCCTTAAGGTAGCTATTTAGCTGCTCCAGTAGATTCCTCCATGGAATTGATTACCAATCTCATCATGGGGAATAACTACATCCAGTTGCCCAGCCACTCAAAACCAGGGCCAGCCAAGTTGACATATAACCTTAACTACCACAATCACTAAACCAGATAAAGTAAATTCCTATTTTTTTCCTTTATGTGCCAATATTTCCAAGCATTGTGTTATTGTCTTGTTGTTGTTATGTGCCATCGAGTTGGACCCGACTCATAGTGACCCCTCCTTGGGTTTCCAAGGCAATATCACTACGGAAGTAGATTGCCCAACCTTTCTTCCGAGGAGTGGCTGGTGGGTTTGAACTGCCAGCCTTCTGGTTAGCAGTCAAGTGCCTTAGGCACTATGCTACCAGAGCTCCTGTTACTGTCTTAGCATCTTTTTTTGGTGACAGTGCATTATTGTTTTCTTTTTAGTATCACTTGTTTTTGTTTGTTTGTTTTTTATATGTTTGAACCCATTGCAGTCATTACACTTTTTGGTGCTCTAGTTATCTCATCTTGAAGGGCTGGTGTCAGTGTCTTCAAGTATACTATTGTGTACTTTTGACAAGATCATACTAGATATGGGTGGCTTCCTGTTTTTCTAGCATAATAAGATATTCCAGTCCAAATGTACATTTCTTGTTCAAGACCTTGAATCTGCTATTTCTCCAAGAACTCAGGGCATTTTAATCCAAGCCGTGGAGGTGTCTATCTGTTTTTATTACATGTAGGGAGGAGTATGAAGTAAGGTTATATTGAGATAATATTGGTTAACATAAATTCAATTGGTAGGTTTCTTTGGAAGAGCTGCTGCCAGATGTCATTGTTCATTTTAGTGGATGGAAATATGGCACAATCCTCATACAGATATCATGTATTATTAAAACAAACTTATGGCAGTCATCTACCTCTTTTTAACTTCCTTAAGAATGATTTTGGTTTTCAAACACTTGTCCTTTTGAGTTCTGTGTGTATTAGGTTGAGTGGACTCATTTTTTGCCTTCTGAATCTTTCTAGTGTCCAACCTTTGCCAAAGAATAATTTGCTTCTAAATTATATTTGATGCAGACTCTTATGCCCAGCTAAAGAGCAAATATGCCACTTTGAAGACTAAGGTGTGCCTGACCCAAGCCACGGTATTTTTCAATAGCAGCATATACATATGAAAACTGGACAACGAATAAGAAGACCAAAGAAGAATTGATGCATTTGAATTGTGGTGTTGGTGAAGAAGACAGAAAATACTACGGATTGCTAGAAGAACAAACAAATCTGTCTTGGGAGAAGTACGGCTAGAATACTCCCAAGAAGTGAGAATGGCCAGAATTTGTGTCTCATACTTTGGTCATGCTGGAGAAGGAATCAGATCCTAGAGAAGGATATCATGCTTGGTAAAGTAGAGGGTCAGCAAAAAAGAGGAAGACCCTCAACAAGATGGAATGACACAGTGGCTGAAATGGTAGGCTCAAGTGTAGCAAGGATTTTGAGGATGGCACAGGACTGGGTAGCGTTTAGCTCTGTTGAACATAGGGTCACTATGAGTTGGAACCAATTGATGGCACTTAACAACAAAACTTCCATTTAATGTTTAAGTTAGAGAGTCAAAATCAAGCATCAACCTCTACATCTTCATCAGCAGACTTGTTATGATAACCTTTTTAGGAATGATACTGATTGCTAGAACAATTAGTGCACATGGAGTATTATAGATTAAATTGTGTCTCTGAAAAATATGTGTTGGAATCCTGATCTCTATGCCCGGAGATGCAATTCCTTTTGGCAATAAGGGTTTCTTTTTATGTTAATGAGGCAATATCAGTGCAGGGTGTGTTCTAAACCTAATTACTTCTGAGCTTAAAAAAAAGCAGTTTAGATATAGAAGCAAGCAGAAAAGGGGAAGATAGATGCCACGTGAAGACCCCTAAGGAATTAAGGAACATTGGTGCTACAGAAGTTGAGAGAGATTAACATCTTCTCCTAGAGCTGACAGAGAGACTTTCCCTAGAGGCTATACCCTGAATTTGGACTTTCAGACTCCTGAGCCTGAAAAAATAAATTTCAGATTTTTAAATCATCCAGTTGTGGTATTTCTGTTACAGCAAGCACTAAGCAACTAAGACACACAGGTGTACTTGCAAGTTACCTAATGGTCACAAGGTAGAAGAGTTGCCATTTTTAGAGCACATAGTTCTGCTCTAAGGGCTTTACTCTCAGAATCTCATAGTCTCACTTAATCCTCCCTGCAATTCTAAACAGCAGGAATTACTGTACCTATTATATAGGTGAACACACTGAGGCTTAAGAGAGGTCAAATTATTCCTTTAAGGAGCTGAGAGCCCTACAGAGGGCTCTTTGAGTCCAAAGCTGGGAATTTAACCCACCAGCCACTGCTCAGAAGGAAGAATGGACAATCTGCTTCCGTAGAGATACTGCCTTGGATACCCAAGGATGGTCTCTACAAGTCGAATCAACTCAACAGCGGTGAGGTCATTTATTTATTTATTTATTTATTTATCGTTTTGAGTAGAATGCTTCCTCTATTGCTCAGATATGCCAGAGATAAAAAGATAACATAAGGCATGCTTTTTCTTCTTAAGTTTATAATACTAATTGAGAAAAATAGGATCTTTACAGGAAAAAAAAAAAGTCAACATAAAGATATATAAGATACATACAGAAAGATACATAATTCCATTCCACTCTCCCCAGTGCTGCCAGGTTAATTTTACTAAAACGTTTTTGTTCTCATTACCCCCTGCTTCAAACTTCAGAGATTTCCTACTGCCTACAGGATAAAGTCCAACTCTCTTGCTTGGCATTTTAGGGCTTCTAATATTTGGCCCTTACCTATCTTCTCATGTGTGAAATTCCACTGTGAAGCTGGCTTGTGAACCAGGTGTCTAAGCCAAAGCACATGTCTGGTGCTCTACGCTTTTGTGTCCTAGAAATTCTGTCACATAAGGGCATCCTAGTTTTTCTTACTTCTATCTTTTATAAGATGATCTATAAAAGATATAAAGTCAATTGTCTGACTACCTCTCTGTTGGAACACTCCACTGTAGCCAAACTGGTCTTACCATTTCCCAAATGCATCTTTCCAATTCCTGTCTCTGGGTTTTTGCTAATGTCACACCCTTCTTAATGCCTTCCTGACCTGCCTTTCCTTTAGGGCCTCTTGGCCACCTTGACACCTCTGCTGATTTCTCCAGGTCCCTGTTTAACTTGATCTCATTTGAAATTTTATAGAACTACCATCTCTCTTAATTACCATATATAGTCTTATATTAACCAACCAGTTGCCGTTGAGTCAGTTATCACTCATGGAAATCCCATGTGTGTCAGAGTAAAGCTGTGGCTCATGGGGTTTTCACTGGCAGGTTTTTTGGAAGTAGGTTGCCAGATCTTTCTTCCAAGGCATCTCTGGTTAGACTTGAACTTCGAATCTTTCAGTTATTATCTGAGCATGTTAACTGTATGTATCTCCCAGTGACTCCAGTCTTTTATTATAGCCTCTCTTTTTAAAATTTACATTTGGGCTTTTCATTAATTATGAAAGTAACAAATGCTCCAAACAAAAACTTGTGGGGGATATTCCAGGCACAAATTACCCATAATTTCCACATCTAAGCATAACTACTGCTTATATTTTTGTTGTAAGTATACATACATTAGAGTATATATAACAAAAGTGGCATCATGCTTTACCTATGATTTCGTACCCTGGTTTTTCTTTCTTAACCAAATTTCTTTTGAGGAGAGTATTCATATACAATAGACTTCCAATCTCTTCATAATATTTCATCATATAAATGCCACCTTTTTAATTATTTGATTTTATTATGCCAGATATTCATAATGTTTTTATTATAAATAATGTTGTAGTAGATATACTTTTGTCAGATATCTAATGATTCTCATCTTTTAAATTCTTAATTGAATATGAATCTAGAGGTAGACATAACTGGTTCAAAACCCTTTCTAGTTCTATTCTCTTGGGCCATGATGTAACCTTTCTAAGCTTATGTTTCCTCATTTTAGAAATACTCATTTCTTCATTGCCTACATCATATCACTGTTGCAAAATATCATGCACATGTTAAGCCATTAATGAATGTGGGTTATTATAACTGTTAGCTTTTTTCTTATGCTTTGTTTAAAACAAAACAAAACAAAACTTCACTGCCGTCGAATTGATTTGACTCATAGTGACTCTTCCTATAGCAACCCTTCCTTGGGTTTTCGAGGCAGTATTACTACAGAAGTAGATTGCCCAACTTTCCTTCCAAGGAGTGGCTAGTGGGTTTGAACTGCCAGCCTTCTGGTTAGCAGTCAGATGCCTTAGGCACAATCTCACCAGAACTCCCTATGAATAAATCATAACTCCCCTAAGGGAAAAGATTTTGTCTCGTGGGGTCTGCTTTGTTGTTCTCATGTCTGTCTCATTGGATTATACTTAATTGATGATTAACAACTATTTCTCAATAATGAAGACAATGATGCCTCAGTATTCATTCAATAATTTCTGGGTAAGAAACTATTGCATTTTTACACCAAATAACAAGGGCCTTCTTTGTTTGTTTTCCAACCACTTTCTTCCCTGGGAAGGTATTTTTGTAAGTACCACTATGTTAATTAAAAAAAAAAATTTATATATATTACTGTAAAAAAAAACCCCTCAAATTAGCATAGAGTGTTCACAAAAATATCTCTGGGGGGAGGGAACAATTGATAAACAAAAGTAGAAGGCATGTGTTATTTTTGTAATAAATATAGTACTCTTAGCAATAATCCTACCTAAATCCAAAACTTGTCTTGAGACCTGAAGACAAAACTTCTCTACTCACCCACATGCCCAATTTTGTTGCTATCCTTGGTTTTCTAATGTTCTAATTTCCCTTGCATTCTTTAAATTGCAATGATTACCATCTTTCTTGACTGACACCCCCTCCCCCATACTTACAGGTTGTGTTGGTGGTGTTTAAATAGAAGGTACTGTGAAGATCTATGCTACCCACATGTGATGGTATTTCTAGAGCATTAATGCATGGCACTGAGAAGCACATCTTTTGGCTGAGCAAGCCAGTTCAAAAGCCAGCATCACAGCAGAATTTCACACATGCAAATGAACCATTGTGATCCTAGTCATGAAAATTCATGGAATAGTGGCTAGTTCAGTGTGGATGACCTGTCAATTTGGCAGCCAATCATTTAGTTAAACATCCAAATTACTGGCCAGTTACTCAGTCTAAAGCTAGTCTTCCTGCTTGTTACTGAGTTCTGTGTAATCCTATTAAAAGCAATGACATCCCCTTTGATTTGTGGCAGCTAATGGTGTAGAAGCACCATGCAGGCACAGGACATGTGTC
The DNA here is from genome assembly GCF_000298275.1 of Orycteropus afer afer. Taxonomy (NCBI): domain Eukaryota; kingdom Metazoa; phylum Chordata; class Mammalia; order Tubulidentata; family Orycteropodidae; genus Orycteropus; species Orycteropus afer. Next base: position 17,761,462 of record NW_006921610.1, read on the forward strand.
TGGCACTGTTTAAATGTGGGCATTGTGAGACTGGACCATTTGTGTTACTATTGGATTTATTCTAAAAATACCAAGTATCCTCTGTCTGAATAACAGGCAGAGTGTCTTAATTTCATGGGTGCCCCTATTTACTATTTTCACTGGGAGTTCCTCTAAGGATTTCATTTCACTTTTGCACTAGTACACATTTGTGCACTAGTTGATTTTGTTGGATCTGCATTTGACTCCTCAAGATAAGACTGTACTGTCAGAGAGTCAGACAGACAGCCATAGAGACAGACACTCCAGGGCTGGGAAGAACTTGGGACTCAGTTGAAAGTGAACCATCTGAAGTTCAATTCAGATATAAAGTTGTAGTTGTTGTTATGTGCCATTGAGTTGATTTTGACTCATAGCCACCCTATGGGAGAGAGTAGAACTGTCCCATAGTGTTCCCTAGGCTATAACCAAATTATGGCAGCAGGTCACCAGGTCTTTCTTCTGTAGAGCTGCTAAGCAGGTTTGAATCACTAAGCTTTTAGTTAATAGCCAATAACTTAACCATAGTACTACCAAGGCTCCTTAGACATAAAGTAGTATTATTAATAAGCTAGGAAATTAATCAAGAGCTAAAATTCCTAATCACAAACTTCTTTGAGAATATGACTTAAAAAAACCCCAAAATTCCAGATCTTGGCTCTAGAAAAATGTACAAACAATCTAGCATGCAATTTATGAGTCGTCTAGGGAACCACGGTCCCAGGTAAAGATTCCTGCCCTGGGTGAAGGTGAAGGACAAGGAATAAAGAGAAAGACTAAGAGAGACAGAAAGATAGACAGAAGGAGAGGCACAGATACAGAATAAGGTAGAGGCAGAGAGGGCCAGAGAGACGAATACAGGGACAGAGAGAGATTGAGAGACAAAAAGTCAGTATGACTACAGTTCTCTTAGCATAATGTACTCTGCCGTACTCTGTACAGTTAGGTTCTAATAAGTACTTTCTTATGCTGGAATAAGGTCACAATCCTGGGTTCTTTTGGCTCATAAAATCTCTCAGATGAAAGACATGATGTATCCTATACCTGAGAATTTTTGACACAGGGTTGAGAAGCTACACAGGGATAAAAATATCACTTCAAAAACAAGAGTGCAGGCTTTCTGAAGACAGCACCTTATAAGTTAAAGCACCATTTGGCTTCTAAATCAAAAAGCCTTCTGTTTACACTAAAGATCATTAATGGAATAACTGTAACAAAAGTAATAGTGATTAGGAAGCATCATCTCTCATACTTTTCAAAGAGTTTTTATATATGGCATCATATTTTATTTCCACAATAGTCCTTTTTGTTGGATGGGGCAGAAATTGAGATAGGTGTGTACAGTGACTTTCCTGGAGTCACAGATACTTAATGAGAAAATGAACTCTAGAATCCATTTCTCAGCTTTGATCCTGGAGTGAATCAATATATCCTTGCTTAATTGTAACATCCATATTGCCAATATATATTACAAATAGTGTCCATTTGTTTCCTAAAAATGAAACACATGAATTGAAAATGGTGTTCTTGAAATGGGGAAAAGTTAATAGATTTGTAGAAATTTAGGCAGAAAGAGATTGTAGAGATGAATGATCCAATCCACTCATGTTGAGGACAAGGACCTTTCCTGAGAGTGTAAGAGATTGAAGCAAGACCCTCTGCTGGCCAGTGGGAACGTCAGAGGGCACACTCTGAATTTAATAGACTGATGACTCGTCCTCCAACTCCTTGCTTTTGTTTTTATAAAGGAGGAAGCAGGATTTAGAAGCATCTATTCTATGTCTTATATAATTTAGATAGAATGATTCAGTAACAATTTTGAACAAGCAGGTGTGAATCAAATCTATTTCTCAGACTATGCTTGGAAAGTATAAAATTCTAGTGTTCCTCAGAAATAGTGTAAAGTATATTTCTGTGCATTCTATTGGCTTGAGAAATTTTACATGACTTAGGAAATATAAGAAACTCTGCTTCTTAGGCCATAATAGAGGTTCCAGGGTTAGAATAAGAAATATAGGTACCAAAGATACACACACACACACACACACACACTCACACATTAAAATGTGGACATTTAAAAAAGTATTAGGTTTTGGTATTATTTAAACGCTCCTCATTTATAATTTGCTTTTTGGAATTATTTAGCTATGCGAGATATCACCATATTCAGTATTTTTTTTTTTTAAATAATAAACATGTCTAGTCAAAGAAGGCATTAATGAAGCAATTCCCCAAATAAAACAGCCCATGATATCTGAGTTGCAGCAGAGAGAGAGTGTGGTCTTTGTAGTTTAATCAAGATCACAAGACTTGTTTTGAGCGTCTGTCATCTTTAATTTTACGGCACTTCATTTCAGAGTAGGACTGCCAGGGTCACATGCAATTAAAACACAGGCAAGATTTGTCTTGTGAAATCTTAACATAAAAAGTAATGTGTTACTCCATTTTAACTTTTCTACTGAACTCTGTGAACTCACTAATTACTTTTCCCCCTTCTTGTCACCTTTTTGATATGACATGTATCTTATAAAGGAGATAGAAGTTTGGATTTTTTTTATATCATGCATATGATTGAGGATAACAAAATTAAACCAGAGAAAAAAGGAATGCGTTTTCAGAATTACATTTTTTAGAAATATCTGAGCACTCCAGCTTCAATTACAAAGAACCTCATAGATCAAATTCTAGGAAATAACTGTTAATCTGCTTAACTAGGGCAGGTAGGAGTATAATAACGGACCAGAGATTTCATAGAGGCCAGGATCGTGAACCGGACTTTATCCTCTGGGGGTGCAGGCAAAGGAGTTTTTATGTGATTGGCTGTGCAAAGCATTACAAGCCCCGCCAATGTAGAGATTTGGAGCGCGAGGAGGGTTGTTGCATCATAGTGATCAGTAAATTGCATAGACCCTTATTAACCTTATTGATAAGGAGCTTAGGGAAGTCCCATTCAGGCAGCAATATATTCTTCTTTTTGTTCTCCTGTCTGTCTCGGTTTGCAGTGCCAGCTGCTTTGTATGGAGAGCCTTTATGCTGCACCTCAAAATTCAGCGTAAGTAGCTGCGTCTTTAGGTTACAGCGAGGGAACAGAGCCCTGAGCCAGCCCCGGTGCATAGGGGGCTCAGGGCCTATTTAACTGGTGCTGCGGACACCTGGAGAATGTTTGAAAATTTTTTACTTAAAGAATCTTTTATATTGCTCCTCTTTCAATGCAGCTGGGGTCTATAGGGATCAGGGGATTATTTTTGATACCTGTCGAAAAGAGTTATGCCTACACTGATTTTCCATCCCTCACTACTAATTAACCTTATTGTATACAGGAAACAGTCTATTTAATACCTGCATTCTTTCTGTAATGCCAAGTAAAATGAAATCCAGTGTGAAATCTAGTTAGCGTTTGCCTTTTTGAAGTCATTTTTAGGTTTCCAGTTTTAGTGACTGTGACCTCAGAACTGATAGCTAGAAAAATAGTGAGCTCAAACCGATTTTGGTTTCAATTGTATTCTTTACCCCCTCCAACTTAAAAGCTGCCTTTCACCTGGGCTTGTGAAGCGACTGAAGGAAAGGACACCCTGAGCCAGACAATGTTTTTGCCTGAGGATTCCATGTCAGTCTCTCACCAGTTGGGAGGGGTTCCTAAGACTTCCCTGCACATCACCCATACTCCACCATCTCTCTTTCTTTCCTCAGCAGCTAATGTGTCCCCTTCCTTTCAGTCAAGGAAGCTTGACTATACACAGGTGGACACTTCATGACAAGAGTGAGCAGCAGCAATAAACACAGATGGTTCAGGAAAGGAAGGAATCCGAGCCTAGGGTAAAATGCTGACGGAAATCCCATAGGTGGGATGTTTGGGAGATGAAAAAGGTAGCATCCAGCAATAAAGAACAGAAATTAAACTGTTTAAAATGTCACCAACTGATGCAGAAAAATCCACATCTTCAAGTATGCTGCACAATATGGACTTAGAACACATTTTGCTGGTGATGTAAGGATGGTTAGCATAACTCCTGCTCTTAAAATATGTGTGTGTGTGTGTGTGTGTGTGTAGTAAACTTGTCATGTTAAATTGTGCCAGAGAAAAGTATTTTTCAGGCCAATGCTTTGTATTTGCCAGATTTCTTGGCTTTTGAGATCCTCATCCATTGATCAGAATGCCTATATTCTATAGCACTTAACTAACATGTATATCACACATTTAAAAAGTGTAGGCAAGGTGTGCATAGGATGCTGCTGGGTGCCGCAGATGTCTGGACCCTGCCTGATCTGGACCAGGAAGTTAGCACTTGCTGTTAGACTTGCATGGGTTGGACTAGTGAATCTCACGGTCTCTCTGCTGCCGAGCTTAAAGACAGAAGCATTTCTTGTTAACCTTCAAGAGAGACAGTTAAAGGGGTATATGTTTGATGATACTTTTTTATGTGGGACTAGGAGTCATACAATTACCAGTGATTTGGCTGTGTATAAGCACTACATTTAACTTGCTACAACTAGTGGGTAGGAAATCCAATGGCAAATCATTATTTGTATTTAATATTGCTTATATTCTAGATGTTTGTCTTGTTTTACTCATCCAACAAGTGGATAATGAGCACCAACTATGGACATACTGCTGCCGCTCATCCTCACTGTTTCTCTTAACACCCTACTGATTGAATGAGGAGTGTTTTCTATAGAATCCAGTTGATTGCTTAAGAATTTCATAGACACTACATGTTTTACTCCAAGTGTAAGATAACAAAAAGCACCCGGATAAATCTATAAGGGGTGTGTGTGTGTGTGTGTGTGTGTGTGTGCATGTATATGTGTTTGGATCCTTCTGCCAGGTCTCTCACCAAGGAAGCTAGACATTTTCATTTTGACAAAACCACTAAAGAAAATTGTCATCTTTTTGTACAAGATGTTCACAAGATGTTTTCATGATTTGAATGATTCAGGATTAACTCTCTGGCAGCATGAGACCCAGCATGTCTTGATGCCTGCATCTTTTTCAATTATATTTAAGAGGAACACTGCTAGGGATCCATTTTTTCATCTTATACAGGACCCCTATAGGGCTAGATTTAATTTCAGTACAATATCAGGAAGTATGATATGATGGATGGTACCAGGACACTGACAAATATGATCCAATGTAGGATAATATGATGTAACATTGGGTAGAAGCTATCCAAACAGGTATTTTTGAAGATGAGGGTAGAGAGGTTTGCAATCTATCTTCTCCATAGTGCACTAAAATGATGAGTACAATTTCTGTAAAGCTTGTGGGCAAAGAAAATGCTACAGGAATAATGAAATTATTGTAGCAATAACATGAATGACCCTTAGCTATCTACTCACGACAACAAAGGTATTCTGTATTTCTTTTAGGGAAATCACATACTATCCTTTTGTCCTTCATGTAATTAGTATCAAAGTGGAAACTTTCATCAGGTGTGTTAACAGAAGAATAACCAGGTACTCACATATGGTGTATAAATATTTGGAATGTTTATGTGCTTATATTTCTTCAGTTACTTTTCCTGAGTCACCATATGGTACAGTGGTTGAAGGCAAGGCTCTCTTGAGTCTTATTATTTAAATTCAAATATTTGCTTGACACTTATTAACTGCATGAACTTGGGTAACTTTACTATTTTTTCCCCTCAATTGCCTCAAGTATAATCAAGGATAATAACATCTCCCTCCATAGATTTGTGAAGATTAAATCAAACAACACATATGTAGTAGCTCCTGTCACATGACAAGCACTCAATACATTTTAAACCAAAAGCCCACTGCCATGGAGTTGATTTCAATCTATAGTGACCCCCATTGGGTTTACAAGGCTGTAAATCTTTATGGACGTGGATTGCCTGATTTTCCTCCCATGAAGCAGCTGGTGGGATTGAACACTGACTTTCTGGTTAGCAGCCAAATGTCTTATCCACTATGCCATCATAAGCTTTTAAAAAAACAAACTCACTGCTGTTGAGTCAGGTCTGACTCATAGCGACCCCTCCTTGGGTTTCCGAGGTGGTATCACTACAGAAGTAGATTGCCCAACCTTCCTTCTGAGGAGTGGCTGGTGGATTTGAACCACAAGCCTTCTGGTTAGCAGTCAAATGCTTTAGGCACTACACCACCAGAGCTTCCATCATAAGCTTTAGCTAATCAAAATTTCTAAATATGAAGAAGAATGCAGAATCAAGATTGGAAGAAGACTCAATAACATCTTGCAATATGCAGATGATACAACCCTGCTTGCTGAAAGGGAAGAGGATTTGAAGCTGATGAAGAGGACTGATGAAGAACAAAGATTGCATTCTTTAATATGTGTTACACCTCAACATAAAGGAAACAAAACCCCTCACAACTGGACCAATAAGCAGCATCATGATAAATGAAGAAATGATTGAAGTTGTCAGGGATTTCATTTTACTTGGATCTGTAATCAACACCCATTGAAACAGCAAGAAATCAAAGGACATACTGCATTGGGAAAATCTGCTGCAAAAGACCTTAAAGCATTAAAAAGCAAAGATGTCATTTTGAAGACTAAAATGCACCTGACTCATGACATGGTCTTTTCAATAGCCTCATATGTATGTGAAAGCTGGACAATGAATAAGGAAGACCAAAGAAAAATTAAGGCCTTTGAATTATGGTGTTGGTAAAGAATATTGAATGTATCATGGACTGCCAGAAGAATGAACAAATATGTCTGAAGGAAGTACAACCAGAATACTGCTGAGAAGCAAGGATGGCAAGACTTTGTCTTGTATACTTTGGACATGTTATCAGGAGGGAATAGTTCCTCAAGAAGGACATCTGCTTGCTAAAGTAGAGAGTCAGCAAAAAAAGAGGAAGACCCTCAACAAGATGGATTGACACAGTGGCTTCAACAATGGTCTCAAATATAGCTAAGATTGTGAGGATGGTGCAGAATTGGGCAGTGTTTTGTTCTGCTGTACATGGGTTGCTGTGCATTGGAGCTGACTGGGCAGCACCTAACAACAACAACAACAGTAATAAAAATTTCTATGATTCATTACAGAACTAATTTTTCTTGGTGATCCTCTGAGTGGCCAGAGAAGCAATATTGCCCCAGGAGAAAACCAGTTGCTGTTGAGTAGATTCTTACTCATGTTGACCCCATGTGTGTTAGAGTACAACTGTATTCCACGGGGTTTCAATAGTTTATTTTTCTAAGTTGATCACTAAGTGCAGTGCAGTGAATTGCTTAACATGCCCCTTCTAGCTGTAGTCTTTGTACTCCCACACAATGATTGAGTGGGACTATCCTAATAAAGTACATGGTACACTTGTGGGGTGGGACCATGCAAATAAGATATATGGAACACTAAAGGAGGGCTCCACCAGTTTTACCATCCTACTAGGCTTAAAATGAGCCATCCCAGAGGTGGGGGACCTCACTACCACAAGAATATGGAGTGAAGCTTGGAGTGGAGCATGTTCTTTGGGCTCAGGGGTTACTGCACTGAGAACCTCCAAGACCTAGGAGATAGAGAGAGAGTTTTAATAAGGGACATGGTGCATGACGGTGAGAAGCACTGGCAGACAAATGGCAGCAGCAAAACCAGGAGACCAGCACGAGATGGTGTGGTGGACTTCTCAGCCACAGAGCAAGGTGGTTACAATAGGATTGCCCAACTACAAAGTGAGAGAGCTGAGTGCCTTTAGGTAGGAGGTTTCCTGATGGAGTGGAATGTCTCTGAGTATTTATCAGCTTTGTTTAGCCAGAGCGAGGAGCCATTGGGCTGAGGTTGAGAGGAGTTATCCTGACCAAACAACTGTATCCTGAGTTATTCCTGATCCTGAATTGTAACCTATTACTTCTCCAGGAAACCGCGTAATCATGAGTATGGTCTGTGAGTTCTGTGTGGCCATTGCATTGAATTATCAAACTCAGCAGAGAAGTAGAATGCCATAGGGAGGACAGCTGGTGTCAGAATTGGTCAAAAGATTGGAGAGAGGAGGCATGGCTCACCTCTGCCTCATAGGAATCAGCCTTGGGCTAATGTTGATGGTGATTCTCTCCTACACCCATGAAGTTAGAAGAGGTCAGATGACCCCAATGCCATTTTTACACCAGGCTTTTCTGCTGTGGTGACTCTAGGTGACTTACACTGCCAACATTTTGGTTAGCAGCTGATCATATTAACCATTTGCACCACCAGGGACTCTGCCTCAGGATAAAGGAGCAAGAAGTCAGAGCCACGTGTGATAGAAATGACTTTGTGGTCATCTGGGTTCTATCTTGAACATGACTTGGTCACAATTTCTTAAGATGGTTACCACTGAATGCCAAATCATTTCCACAATACTAGAATGCATTTATGTCCCAACTCACAGTTCAACCAGAAATGGGCCAGCTATAGGAGTCCAATGGAACACCAAATGGAGCTCTGTACTTAGCAGTACAGATAATAAACGGAGAAACATCTTGGTATGTCATTCAAAGCTTTTTAATGTCTCATCCTAACTTATTTCTCATCTTATTTAGAAAATCATAAAGTTGTTGTCAGTTAATAAACTAGAGACCAATTACATATACCTTTTAGGGATAATTTAGAATTTTATGATGTATTACCTATTATAATTTGCTTCACACGATTCTGTGATCCTATTAGATTTTACAATCCTGAGAGGCAAGATAAAGAAGGCATTATTAAGTTTATGAAAACTGAGACCCAGGTAGATTAAACTATTTGCCCAGAATCCAAACAGTAGTTTCTCCTAAGCTTTGCTCAGTTTTCTCGACTTTTGTATTACTCTTGCTCATTTGTTTATCTTCACGGTTTGCTTTAAGCACCTTGATTATCTGTGGAGCAGGCTTTACAACATGAGAAAGTTTAACATAGAGGTTACCTAGTGCTGGTTACCTAGTGCTGCTCTGACAATATACCACAAATGGGATGGCTTGAAGAAATGGGAGTTTATTCTCTTACAGTTTTGGAGGCTTTAAGTCCCAGTTCAAAGTTCCAGCCTCTAGGGACTGGGTGAAAGGCCCCTCAACTGTGGGCTTCAGCTCTGCTTTCTGCTCCCAGCCCACTGAAGCTGGAGGCTTTTCTTCACTCAGCTTCTGGCTGCTGAGGCTGACAAAACCAAGATCAACAAGTAAAAAGGCACAGTCCCGATATTACCAAATCACACGGAAGGCCATTAATTCAAGTCCACTGAAAGTCCCAAGATCAGCAGGGCATGGCAGGCTGCTGAACAATGATTCAGCTACATGCAGGGTTCAAACGTGCCATAAGCTAGAGACCATTCCCAAAGTTGCTTCTTACATAAGGGAAGCAGACCACATTCCTAAACCAGCTACTCAGCTGCTCCGATACATTCCACCATGGACTTAATTACCAGTCTTACCATGGGGAATAACTACATCCAGCTGCCCAGCCACTCAACCAGGCCCAGCCAAGCTGACACACAAACTTAACCACCACACAGGTCACAAAAATGGAGGCTTTTGACTGAGTTTTAATCCATATGTGTTTTATTTGATGCTGTTAAAAATCAAGAGATTTCATATAAGATTCCTAATTTTTGATGTTTCATGAAAGAGGCAACACTGTGCCCACATTTCCAGTCAACTAAGTGGGCTTGAGCTGAGTAGAAGCTGAACATTTTGTATAGGCATTGAGTTGGCAATTCCCTGGCTGCCTCCACTTCATAATGCACGCCTTAAACCTTGTTCTCTTTATTCACTTACATTACCTGCCAGGGTCAAGTAAGTATTTGAGTTTGTAATCCTTTGTTTAAAGAAGAAACAATAACAAAAAAGAGATCCATCTGTTTTCTGAAGATGAGATGAAACATTTTAATTGAAGAAATATAATGTAATTATTATATTTGAAGAGAGCCTTTGCTTTTTATATTAAGAAATTTGAGTTTTCCAGGAGAGAGCTGATACTGTTTTGGTTTTATTTCTCATTTTTGACAACAGAGCAATTTGACCCAGAACTCCTAGTGACAGTCCTTTTGGATGAAAATCTTTGCAGGGCCTTTTAATTAGGAATTGTCAGGGTGATTAACTTATAATTCATAAAAATAAAGGTGGAAAAGAGAAGTACAGGTCAATTTCTAGTTGTGTTAAACTGTAAGGACGGCACCATTGGCAAGTGATTGTTTCCTTTTAACAGCTTTTCTGATTTTTCTTAATTGGATTCTTTGTTTTCTAATTGGATAGAGAGAACCATCATATGGCTTTCAATTACTAGCTGTGGCATGATGATCCTGTCATATGGTCACACTGTGTATTCTCAGACCCTCAACATATAGGATGTAATAAATACCATTTCCAAGAAGCCCTTTTCTATAAGAAAAGGGGGAAACTTCTCAGTCCTAGGAGAGTAAATCTATGCTGAAATAGAACATACCAACTAGATTGTTTTTCCAGGGAGACTGTTTTGGACATGTGTTTTCGTTCTAGATAGCCTATATTATAATTTCCTAAAATGTTTGCTCATAACTATATTAGAGATGGCTTTAAGGGTAGAAGATTACAATTTTATTCTTGGAAAATGTTGAGAATGTCACATACACACACACACACACAGAGGGGGAGGGAGAGAGGGAGAGAAGTGGGGAAAGAGAGATAGAGATAGAAATAGAGAGATAGAGACACACACACACAGACAGAAAGAGAGACAGAAACACATAGAGGAGAAAGTGACAGTCTCCTCAAAGTAGTTTGTTTCTCCTGCTTACTGGTGTATTTAGAGATTCTTTTTCTAAGAAATAAAATTTATTTTATCATTTTCTTATTTAAAAATCTCCTTTGGAAATCTTTTGACTACAAAATAAAATCCAAACATTTTATCATGGCCTATACCTGATAACAGGAGCTCTGGTAGCATAGTGCCTAAGGCACTTGACCGCTCACCAGAAGGCTGGCGGTTCAAACCCACCAGCCACTCCTCGGAAGGAAGGTCGGGCAATCCTACTTCCGTAGTGATACTGCCTCGGAAACCCAAGGAGGGGTTGCTATGAGTCGGGGCTGACTCGACGGCAAACAACAACAACAACATACCTGATAACATCTTTTTCTAGCTCCATCTTCCAAAATTGCGTGGCATTAATTTTATTCTTTATTCACCAAGTTTTTCACTTATTCTCAGAGATATTGAACCTTTCACAACCCTGTTCATGCCATTCCTGCTTCCAGGTGTGTCTTCTGCATTTTCTTTGCCTGGTATGTCTTACTCATGGGTCAAGATTAAATTTAAAAAGTCCCCTCCCCAGTGAAGCCTCAGCTGTTGCCCTCTTCTCCCACAAGGCACATTTAGTTATTTGGTTCTATGTTAGCTACTACTAAACTTTGTTAATATCCCTGTAATAGTGTCTGCCCACTCATTCATTAAAATAAACAATCTTCTTGAGTTTCTCTGTGTGTAGGTGACCCTGGGCTATGTGGTGACCAAGATGGACTAGTCCCTGACCTTGTATACAACTGTAACTGATCTTTAGGTAATTATCTGGACTGTGACACTTCTCTGGACTCATTTGACTGTGAAACTACAGAAGGTAAGGATATTTGCCTTGCTTTATATTTGTATCTCTAGTGTCTAGAATTATGCTTGACTCAAACGAGGTAATTAAAAATGCTCATTGGCTTTTCATATCTTCTTGATAGAGAATATTGATGAATTTAATGAACCTAACCTCTTATTGAGTGGACCTAGTATGCTTAAACGCTTGGCTTTTAAACTTAGAACAGTTACTATGACCATCATTGCTCTCTTTGAGATGTTATGGAATCTAACGACCTTTTGGCTTAAAGACCCTTTTTATGCCTTTAATGTGTACAAGTCAGATCCTGTGATAGGCACTTTGGCTCAGGACCTCGGAATGGTCTTTTCCCAGAGAGGGAACACATTCTCTGATTAAACACCCTTAGCAGGCAGGGACAGGACACAGCTGGGGTTTGAATGAAGCCAAATCCCATCAGATTGAAAATCAAGAAGCTGGTGCTTTTGAAGATTATGAATCTGGAAAGCAGTAGAGATAAGGGGCTGAGAGTCCCTGCTCAGAGAAGGTAGGACCACTCTTCTTTGGCTTTTAGTCCTGCTTCTCACTGGCTGATGCTCTCAGAGTGACTTTCAGGATGAATACGTGCGAAAAGATGAGATTTTAATTCTAGAACTGATGTATCTATTCCAGCCCCTTCCAAAAATGAAGCAATTAAAGGCTTGGGGAAGACATACTGGAGAATATAGAACATCATGGAAATGAGGAGGACTTGAAATAGAATGTGGGAAATTCTTCTTTCATGTCTCCATGTTTTCATCAAAGGCATCAGCACAACTTTATTTATATGAAGAGCTTCAAACTAGCAAGTTTGTTACCTCACTATTACCGATGACTTTAGATCTTGGAGTTTTGCCTTGTGACTTGTCTTGGCTTTCTGGTATATGGATATGTCCCACTTGATTTAACCACACTTCAGCCTTTATTGTGGTTGCTCCTCTGCTTTTGGCAACAAGCCCATTTATCAGTGCCACTGCCCAAATGAAGACATTCAAGAGGGGCAAGTGAGCCCTCTCCTTCCTTAGGCCGTTCTGTGGATGCTGGAGTTGCAGGCATAGTCTGGCCATCTCTTGAGCAGGTGCTCATCCTCTCTCACATACCCCATCTATCCAGGCAGCCTATGCTTCTGAGCTCATTATTACTTTCAGTGTTTGCTCTTGGATCCATGTTTCACACATGTTTTATTTACATGCTTTATTTTTCATTTTATGAACAAATCGATAACTAGACTTACTTTATCGCACTGGATTAGTTTTATTTATTCCATTTCAATTTGATTAAAAAAGCTGTCAAATGTAAGTCTACATTTTTATCAGCAGAACACTTTCACAAAACCTGGTATATGTGTTCAGCTAGAACATACTTTTCAAAATGAAACAATATTTGATATATTCTAGACAGTTACCCTTTTGTTTATCTATGACAACTGAAACTAACTATCAAATGGGTAAACCAATTCAAGTCTAGTCAAGTAATCTTTAGGGCATATGAAAAAAAAAAAAGCCTTTAAAGAAAGTTCTTCCTAGATAGATTTAATGTAATTCACCAATAAAGCATCCTCAGAAGCATAATAAAAATTCTACATAAAATGACATAGCCAGGAGAAAGGAAGATGTACAGTTTGATGAAGATTCAGAATGGATGTTAACATTAAAAATGAGCAGTCATACAATTCCTGTATAATATAAAGATCAAAATAGCACGGCACTAATTCTGCTTCTAATTTATAAGGTAGTATGTTTATGGGACTGCAAATAGTATTTATTAAAAATCATATTCAATGGCAAATGTTTTGAACTGTCATTTTGCTTTGGAAAAATTGCCGTTCAACATGTTGTCTTTATAGCTGCTGCTGTATAGCACTGAGGAAAGCTGGACTGTATTTACTCATACAAAAAATGTTCTTGAAAGACGAGATATGTCTTTCTTGGTTGAGAACATAATCTCATCTATTCTAAAATTATTAGCTTCTACCTTCCAATTTCTTTTGGGTCTACCCATGTGCAAACAGAAGTATGGGGACATGAGGAAGCAGCATGGGTAGTGAGAAGGCCCACAAGTTTGTACACATACCCACACTCTCAACAGCACTGACACCCACTCACACATCTATATATACATACACAAGCACACACACAATACTAGGGAGCAGCATTAAAGCTATCTTTTAGATAGTTGCTGTACTCTGCACATTATTTAATAGCACAGGTCATGTATACTATGCATTCAGAAGTGCTAGAAGTAATAGCACTTGAATGGGTTAATGTAGAACACATATAGGTAAATATTGTCAATTATTTTATTTAAATGTTTGGAACTTAAACACAAAATCATCATTAAGTTTTCACAAAATGAGGCATCTGTCACTTGAAAGGAAAAAAAAATATTTCAGAAATATGTTTACAGAAATGTAAAAATATTAGGCATCAAGACAGATGTGAACATATTCAGTAACTTGTCTTGTCTGTCAGTCTTCCTCCAAGCCGAAGATCTTATTGTATTCACTCAGCATGAGCTCAGCTATCTGGTTTTGGTATACCATGTGTACTGCCATGTTCCCCGTCTCATTTTCAGCTCGTAGAAGGGTAGGTCCAAATACGATCCCTAAGCTTTGTGTGGACATGAGGTTCTTAGAAGCTTTGGCCACTATCCTGTGGAGAAAGAAAAAAGAGATTCCACTGGAGTTTGAAGTGAAATTATGTATACTTTTGAATGATAAATTTCTGTGCTCTTGAATTCTTTTTCTTTTTTAAATTTAATTGTACAGAAGGAAACTAATGGTAGGGATTGGCTTTGGCAAAATAGATAATGCAACACAAGAGCAACTTGTTTCTAGTTTCAGAAAAATAACAACTACCACAACACTATTTAATCTTCTGTCCATCTATATACAGAAATAGAACCTATGGCTCTTCAGGTAGGGATAGATTTCCTTGCCCAACTTTTTATCTTTATGTTGGTCATTGCAGGTACTCAATAAATATTTGTGGGGTGAAGGAATAAATACATTAGGCAGCAACAATTAATGTGGAGAGGTAACAAGTTAACCTTTCAAGTGCTTATAGTCAGCAGTGAAGACAAGTGATACGTGCATAAAATATAAAAGAATGCTAACACATAAACAGAACAACATATGCATTAATGATAATGATCGAATGTAGACAGAAAAATTAAATTTTTGGTGATTAGACTGAATAAGTGTTCCTTGCAAATGTCAACTGGAATGTATTTGTAGAGATACAGATCTCTGAGGCATTTAGGTGTATGGCAAATTCTTAGTGTCTCTGTTCATTATGAAGAGCCAGCTTAGCTCACGCTTTAGTAAAAGACAGAATCCTATAGCATTTGCCCAGGAAGAGTCTCATTGGAATCAAAGAAATGTTTGCTTGAGTGAGGAATGTATAGAGAGCTCAAATACCAACAAAACATTAAGATATGGTTATATTAATGGTATCACCATGCCTGCTTCAATACAGAAGAAAGATAATAAAGCCATATCCTATAAATGATAGACTTAAAAAGCATGCTTTTTCATAAAATGACACCTCTTGAGATTGCTACTAAACGTAGCAGTAATAAGGTTTAGTGACGTTAAAAGAATGGCATAGGGATGGACAGGGTGCTAAGAAATACTAACCCCTGCATTCCACTTGACATCTGACCCATGGGAAATGTGAGCCTAGAGAATAAAGCAAGGCAAAGGAGCGCTTTATTACAAAGCTGTAGGGTCTCTGGTCTCAGACCTTAGTGTGGAACCTTGGTGCGCTAACTAGACAGATAGAAGACTCTTGCTGTTTGGCTTCTATAGGCCTACATAGTGCTGAACGAGAGAAGGCAGGACGACTTGCTTTGCTTATTTCCATCCCTTCACAAGTTTGAATATCTGAAGTGCCATTTCAGACACCAAGAAGCCATGCCTTCCATTCCTTAAAAGAGATCGAGGCACATGTGCACTGATCTGTGACTCTTCACGGCACCTGTTTACTGCATGTACCATTGCTAGCAAAATGTACATCAAACAAACAAACAAATAAAAACTGGTTGCTGTAGAGTTGATTCTGACTCACTGTGAACCAATCCTATAGGGTTTCCAAGGCTGTAATCTTTCTTTCTTTATTTTATTGTGCTTTAGCTGCAAATTTACAGAGCAGAGTTTGTTTTACATTCAACATTACATGTACATTTAGTTTCACTCTCCATTTACCATCTCCAACCCTAACCCAGTCTCCTCTCCTCTCTGTCCAGTAACTCCCCACCCCGTGTCCCTCATAGTTATGCACTCCTGTGTGTCCTGCATTTCCTCACTTGGATGTTGCCGTTCTGGTGCCCCGTGGTTAATCGCTCCAAGCAATGCATCTCCATAAAGCATGTGGGTGTGCCACCCTAGGTTAAGTGCTCTGCGGATACATCTTGTTTACTATTGGGCTGAGAGCCAGCCCCTGGGATTGAGCTTTATTCCAGGCCCAGAATGTATCCCAGGGCCATAGTATTGAGAGTCTCACCAGACTCTATTCAACCAGTAATTCTGGCCATTATTGAGTTTTTGGATTTTGTTACACATTTTTCCTCCCACTCTATCCAGGATCTCCAGTTTTGCTCCTTTCCTGAGTGGCTGGCATTGGTAGCTGGGCACCATCTAGTTCTGGTCTCAAGGGCCATCATGTCTTAGGACTGATTACTTCCAAATGCCCCTCCCTCCCTTTTTTCTCTCACTCTTCTTTGCTTCAGATGATAGGAGACCATTAGGTGCATCTTAGATGGCCACTTGAAAACTTTCAAGATCCCAGTTGCTACTCATCAATGTAGGATGAGAAACAAGACTTTTATGTATTTTGTTGTGCCAATTGAGTCTGGTTTCCCCCAGTACTAAGGTCCTGAGATGGTAGATCTGTTGGATCTCTCTCCCACAGTGTCTGTGTGTCTGTGAGGGATTACTCTACATCTCTACTTCTGTTGTTTCTGTAAGGATTGCAGGTATTTTGTATCACTGGTATCTGTGAAAGGTTACCAAGGCTGTAATCTTTATAGAAGTAGACTGCCACATCTTTCTCCTGAGAAGCAGCTAGTGAGTTCAAACCACTGACCTTTTGGCTAGCAGACGAGTGCTTTAACCATTGCATCACCCTATATTAATAATAATCAACTATTGCTCTAAGCACATGGAGTTGCCCTGGGCCAAGATTAAACTCAAAGACAACTATTTTGGGTTTGTGGCATATTGTCGTAATCATTTAAATTATTTTCCTTTAGTCCTTTTGCTATTAATCGTATTTTACAAATGAGAATACTGAGACCAAGAGTAGTTAAGGAGGTGCCTCATACTGAGCTGAGGTTCAAGCCCAGGCAGCCTTCTTCCAGGGCCTACTGAAGCATTATTGTCATGGAGTTTGTTATGACCCGTGTGTTATAACTGGGCTGGCTTTTACTCATCATCCTGCACAGGATTATAAAATCCTTCCGTAAGATGGTCTGAATTTTATTCTCCACTGGAGGGTTGTGATTGACAGCTTGGTTGTAGATTTATTGTGGGCAAGATGACTCTAGAATTTGGACTAGATATTCAAGATATTCTGCCTCCCTTTTTCACTTTTCTTCTGCTTTAAATGGAGACTATTTGTACCTGTGAGCACTGTTGGCATGGCTACATTTCTGGAAGGGACACACTCATATTTTTAGAGTATCAGTGAGTTATCTGAGACTTCAAATTTAAAGTTTCTTTTGGAATTTAAGAAGCTATGCTATTTTTCTATTGCATTTGCCGAAAGTCTGTTGAATGATTTAAGCATCCTCCTGCCTGAATTCAGGGCAAATTAAGTAGGCCTTTGCTTCCCTTTAACATGCTTGTTTACCTTGGTTTAAGATTTCTCTTGAACCTCTTACAAATCTCCTTATTATAAAAGCCATTCAAGATTCACTGTGAAGGAAAAACAGGTTTTTCCTTTTTGGTTTTAAATCAATACATTTTTGTGGCGTGAACTCTTTCACTGACTTCAGCACAATTAAAAAAAAGAAAAAGAAAAAGAGTTGTTAAAGACAAACATAGAGAGATGACATAATTAATAATTAATTGAGTACCTATTAGGTGAAAGTTGATTTAACAACTTTACCCATTGGAAGCAAAGTCTAAGACATTACATATCTATCAGAGATTTATCTATCAGAGAATGGGATTCAGAGGGCATAGGGCATTGAGCAAGAGAGTACTTAAAGCATGAAAGTGGCCAGTACAAGGAGTTTTGGCCAGTAGGAGAGTAGAAGGATAGTAGGACATGAGGTCAAGGAAGAATTACAGGGAAAGGGGATGATGTAAAGATAGATCAAGGAATGGATGATGTATTTTCCTTTTTAATAAAGGTGATTATTTCAGTAAGGAGCTCTGGTGATGCAGTGGTTAAAGCATTTGGCTGCTAACTGAAATTGGACCCACCAGTCACTCTGCAGGAGAAAGATGAGGCAGTCTACTTCTGTCAAGATTTATAGCTTTGTAAACCCTATGGGGCACTTCTACTCTGTCCTACAGTGTCACCATGAAGTGAAATCAACTCAGTAGCAGTGTTTGGATTATTTCAGCAGAGCCCTGGGGGTGCAGTGGTAAAATGTTCAACTACTAATCAAAAGGTCGATGGTTCAAACCCACAAGCTTCTCCATGGGAGTAAGTTGTGGCAGTCTGCGGCTGTAAAGATTTACAGACTTGCAAACTCTGTCCTGGAGGGTCACTATGAGTCAGAATTGACTTGATGGCACACAAAAACAACATAATTTCAGCTGGTGGCTGGAGGAGAGAGATTTGGCATAGCTGAGAGCCACAACTGAGGCATACTCATAAAAGTGAGGCTAGAAGTCAAGGCTGTCCATGAGCTAATTGGACGGAGACAGTCCTGGCTGCCAGGAGGATATAGGAGTAAAAGGTAGAAGAAGTGTGTAGCCTCTGGAGGAATGTGGGTGAGTGGTGCCTAATTCAACATTTCAGTGGCTACCAGAAAAATACAGCTAGTAGGACTCAGGCCAGCAGAGGAAAGCAAGAAAGCTGAATGAGACTAGACTTTTTTTCCCATTTGCCAAGAGTTCTTTATATTTTTCCTGTTCAGCGAAAGGCCTAGTCTTAGAGTCCAGGGCTAGGTCAAATCTAGAGTAGGAATCTATTTTTGAGTTTAAAGAGGATTATGACCATCACTTGGCTGTCAGTTTGTCACACTGTGGTGGCTTGAATGTTAACTCTGCTCCTGGAAGCTATGCTACTGGGTATTTCAAATACCGGTATGGTCAACCATGGTGGATACGTTTCAGTGGACCTTCTTCACAGACTAGGAAGAGAGATGTTGTGATCTACCTCTGAAAATTAAACTCTACTCACTGCCGTTGGGAGCTCTGGTAGCATAGTGGCTAAGACACTTGCCTGCTAACCAGACGACTGGTGGTTCAAACCTACCAGCCACTCCTCGGAAGGAAGGTTGGGCAATCCTACTTCTGTAGTGATACTGCCTCGGAAACCCAAGGAAGGGTCGCTATGAGTCAGGTATGACTCGACGGCACATAACAACAACAACAACAACACTGCTGTTGAGTTGGATCTGACTCATAGTGACCCCTCCTTGGGTTTCCCAGGTGGTATCACTATGGAAGTAGATTGCCCAAACTTCCTTCTGAGGTGTGGCTGGTGGGTTTGAACTGCCAGCCTCCTGGTTAGCAGTCAAATGCCTTGGGCACTATGCCTCCAGAGCTCCTCCTCTGAAAATTAGCCAATGAAAACTCTATGGATCCCACAGAATGGAGTTGAACCTTGTGAAGATGGTGCAGGACTGGGCAGTAGGACTAGATGGCAACTAGCAGCAACATAAGGAAGCAAAATTTTATGTCAGTTTTAGCATAGTATGTCATAGAAGGGGACTCCTGTATTTGGTTTCTGTTTCTTTAATTTTCTGTGGACAAATGTTCATTTTGTGCGTTTTCCTTTTGCATGTGTAAATATAAAACATTAATTTCATCTAAAACTTGCATCTTCTGTATCATTTCTCTGCACATTTTCTATTTGATTTTAATAAAATCAGCTTTTACTTATGAGTGCTTTAAACAATTTTATTATAAATAAATTTTACATAGTTTATATTCTCATTACATTTACAATATGCAGGTTAAGTTTTCTTCACCATTTAGAATTTTCCCCTAAATTGGAAAAATCAAGTTATCTACAATAACTTTCAGAAAAATGAAGTATAGTTAAATGAAGAAAATGTGGATAAGTGTTATCTGGGACACACGCTATTTTGTTTATTCACTATTACAAAGTAGTGTGTGTATTGCTGTTGTTAGCTGCATGTAGTTGATCCAAGCTCATGTTAACCACACGTGTTGTATAGTAGGACTTCTCCATAAAATTTTCTTGGCGTCAAACTTTGTGGAAACAGATCTCCAGGCCTTTCTTCTGCAGCACCACTAGGTAGGTTTGAACCACCAACCTTTAGGTGAAAACCATTGCACCACTGGGGGACCTTGTGTGTATATAAATGCACATACACATATGCACATTTTTATTTATTTTTAGAATTTAAGTTGGTAATTTATTTTCTGAATATTTGCCAAACAGTAGTTGGTGTGTTGAGAAATAAATATTTCTTTAGCTTAGAATAGATGCCGAGGTTGGCAGCCAATTGAGGTAGGAACCAACTACCAACTACATGGTTCATCTAGACAGGCAAATATATTTTCATACTTGAAGCACTTACTGATGAAGATCAAAGACTACAGTCTTCAGTATGGATTACATGTCAATATAAAGAAAATGAAAATCCTCACAATTGGACCAATAAGCAGCATCACTGTAAATGGAGAAAGGATTGAAGTTGTCAAAGATTTCATATTACTTGGTTCCACAATCAACACCAATGGAAGCAGCAGTCAAGACATCAGATGACGCACTGTACTGGGCAAATCTGCTGCAAAAGACCTCTTCAAAGTGCTGTAGATGTCTCCTTGAAGACTAAGGCGCGCCTAAACCCAAGCCATGGTATTTTCAATCGCCTTGCATGCATGTGAGAGCTGGACAATGAATAAGGAAGACTGAAGAAGAGTTGATGCTTTTGAATTGTGGTGCTGGTGAAGAATAGTGAAAGTCCCATGGACTATTAGAACTAACAAATCTATCCTGGAAAAAGTGTTGCCAGAATGCTCTTTGGAAGTGAGAATGTGGCCAGACTTCCTCTCATCTGCTTTGGTCATGTTGTTGGAAGGGGCCATTCATTCCCTGGAGAAAAATATCATGGTTGGTAAAGGGGAGGGTTGGCAAAAGAGGGGAAGGCCCTCAACGAGATGGATTGACACAGTGGTTGGCTGCAGTGATGGGCTCAGGTATATCAAGGACTGTGAAACGGGGTCACTATGAGTCGGAGCCTACTTGATGGCACCTAACAGCAACAACAAAGGTCTAAATTGGACTAGATTATTTTCTAATAGACAATAAGGATAGACTTTTTTTAGCAAGAAACTCCAAACTGAGAGTTTCTGGGAAAATCTAGTAATGATGTTACAAACTTCCTTATTCAAATGTGAAATCACTCCCTTCCTCACTAACTACTAAATAGTTAAGTAGTTGGTTCAGGACCACACTGGGAATCAAACACATTTTCAAAAGTACAGCTTGAATAGTATCCTGAAAAATTATTTAAATCTCATTTTTTATCCTTTTACTGCAAATCAATGGATATCATAATTTCTTCTCTCTCTATGAGGACCAGCTGGACATTCCAAGTGCCATTATTACTGATAGCTTCTACTGATAAAATATATATAGAAGAGAAACACAGGCTACTGAAAGAAATAAAAAGCCCTGTATGGAAAAAGAGAATTCAATCTAGTATCTAAAATGGAAAAAAAATCCAAAATATTAATAGTTGTACTTTCAGTAATTTAAACTGTAGTTGAATTGTATTGTTGGAAGGGAGGATCTGATTCGGAAACCAAATAAATTTTCACTATGGATTTGGCAGTACTTTCAGGACAGCTTTTACTAAAGAGGGTTCTGTAAAATACCATTTCTATGAGATTCTTTACACACACACACACACACACACACACACACAATATTCCAGAGTAAAATATGTTTTGGGAAAAACTGCATATTATTTTCCTTTCTTTTAAATGCACGATGCACAATAATGTAATGAAGGCTCTGAAAAGTCCTGCAGAAAAAAAAATCCTGCTAATCTTTGTCATATTTTCCATAATTTACTTGAACATTGAGCCCCTTTCCTGAGCAACATTTTTCTGGCAAGAGCTCAAGAAAATGATATTCAGTTTACAGCATGAAAGGGAGAGGAAATGCCAGAGCTACTTTTTGTCAGGACCAAATGGAAGAAGCAATGATCCATTAATTTAAGATTATTTTAAGAAACAATCTATTATCCATTGCTACAGATGCTGGGCCCATACAAAAAACCCACATAGCCTTAAGCTGGGTAAGTTTTTCTAAAACTGAGCTGAATTGCTAACTCAAAGAAATTTCTTAGCCGAGTAAAATCACAGCCAAATGACTCAAAATGAAAAAGTTTTACTATAAAACTAAAAATTAATGCTGAATTAAGAAGACCAAAGCATCTAATGATAGCCCAGCTCCAGATACATGAATGCAAACTTCCTTTTAAGTTTGTGCTTTGCTGTTACCATAGTGACTTGCAAAGGAAGTTGAAAGCCACATAATTGCCTGCAGGACAACCCTCATGGAGGTGTATTAGAAGCCTACCCCTCCCTATTTGTGGAATGCTGTGATTTTCCAAAACACATAACTTTAGGATGATTTTGACTTGAATGTGGAAAGTGTGGTGGCAAATGTGTTCTTGTCATCAGGTCACACCTGGCTTGCAAAATATAGCTCCTCAATTGCATGTAAAATGTTAATTTTGACTTTGGCCACTTAACTGAAGAGAGACTGTTAAAAATAGAAGAACAAATTTTCAATATGCTCAACTTATGTTTCTTATGTGCTCTATTTTTGGGGGAATCCATACAAACCATATGCTTACCTACACTCAATTTGCACAAACTATATTGCTATCTACACGGGCCCTATTATATGATTGGGGCTTAGAAGATGTTCTACTTTGTCCCTCAAAGTCATGGGTGTATGTCAGAAAAAAATTCAAATACTGCAGAAGAGCATTCACAAATGTTTTTGCATCTAACATGAATGTAAGGAGCTCTTGTGACATAGTGGGTAAGGCATTTGGCTGCCAACCAGAAGGACACTGGTTCAAACCCACCAGCTGCTCCACAGGAGGAAGATGAGACAATCTACTTCTGTAATGATTTACAGCCTTAGGAACTCAAAGGGAGTTGCTATGAGTTGGAATTCACTTGATGGCCGTGAGTTTGGTTTTTTAAATTTAATGACTTATTTCTAGTTAGAATATGTATTCTGTAAAGTGACAGGACCAGGCAGTGTTTTGTTCTGATAATACATAGTTGCTATGAGTCAAAGAGTCAAAACTGACTCAATGGCACCTAACAACAAACAATAAGGTTACAACAACCATGGAAAAAAATATGGTATTGCCAAACCATTTATGTAGTAAATAATACCAAAAGGGAACAATAACAATAATTGCTATTTGTTGTATACCTAAACAAACAAAACAAAACAAAAAAACTAGTTACTATTGAGTGGATTCTGACTCATGGCAACCCCTCATGTTTCAGAGTACAACAGCCCTCCCAACGGTTTCAGTGGCTATAATCTTATGGAAGCAGATTGCCAGGCCTTTCTTCTTAGCACTGCTAGGTGCATTTGAATAATCAGCCTCTGGTTAGTAGCTGAGTGCACACCATTTGCACCACCCAGGGACCTGTTGAATACTTCCAAAAAACCAAACTCACTGCCATCGAGTTGATTCTGACTCACAGCAACCCCCTTTGGGTTTCCGAAGTGGTAAATCGTTAAGGAAGAAGATCACCCAGTCTCCCTTCTGTTGAGTACCTAGTATGTGATAATCAATGTGCCTCAAATAGATCATAGTTTTCAAAGGCAGATTAAAAAATTAGCTTTCTTTTTTTATTTTTTCTGACTGTACATAATACATTCTATTAAAGAACATTTGAAAAATTTAGAGTATAGGAAATTAAAAAGAACACTGAAAATCATAACTCAATATAACCACTTATTCATTCATAAAAATCTATTAAGCACTTACTGTGTGTTGGACACTGTTCTTAATGCTGGGAATAGTGCAGTGAGCGTAACAGATGAAGTCCCTTCCCATTTGAAGCCTACGTTCTTGTATAGCAAACAGACCATAAAGAATACACCAATCAATATATAACGTGAAGTCAGGTCCTGAAGTATTTCAAGTAAAGCTAAAGAGAAGAGAAGCAGTGGTTCTTCCACTGGGGAGGTTTTGAAAACTACTGGTAGCCTGAAGACCACCCCCAGAGATTCTCATTTGTGTAGTATGGAATTTGAAATAACGCTCTGGTATTTGAAATAACTCTCCTTCCCAGCTAACGAGCAGAGGGTGTGGGAAATACTACACTGTAGCAGACAGGGTACTCAGGGAAGGCTTTTCTGAGGAAAAGACATTTGAGCAGAGACCTGTATAGGCATATATCAGGAGAAGGAGAATTTTAGGAAGAGAATAGAAGGTCCCTGTGATGAGCTTGTGTTTGGTGGTTCTACGAACAGAGAGATAGGAAGTACAGGTAAAGAGGTTGGAGATGCTGTGAGGGGACTTGTGAATTCTGGTCCTTACCAGAATTGAGATTCAATTCTAAGGACGATAGACACCCATTCTTGTGTTTTGCTGGAGAGTGACACCACTAATATTTAGGTACCATAAATAAATACAATAATTTATGTATATACATCTGAGAAAATATTCTTTGTTATTCTGTATCCAGCAGTTTTCACTTCTGTCATGAACAATTCTCATGCTTTAAGTATGTAATATACATTTAGGAGCTCTGGTAGTGTAGTGCCTAAGGCGCTTGACTGCTAACCAGAAGGCTGGCAGTTCAAACCTACCAGCCACTCCTTGGAAGGAAGGTTGGGCAAGTTACTTCCATAGTGATACTGCCTCGGAAACCCAAACAAGGGTCACTGTGAGTAGGGTCTGACTTGCCGGCACATAACAACAGCAATAACAAGCCATTACCTCACTATGGGGAAGCATGTGTTATAGCCTATGACTTACAAACGAGAGTGATATAATTTTTTTTTCCATATACACTTTCTCCATATTATGGAGTATTTCCTCAGGCAGTGGTTCTCATCCAGGGGCAATTTTGCCCCAGGGACTATGTAGCAATGTCTGGAGACATTTTTGATTGTCACGACTAGGAGGAAGGGGTGCTACTGGCATCTAGTAGGTAGAGGGCAGCAATGCTGATAAACATCTTACAACACACAGGACAGCTCCCACCACAAAGAATTACTCAGTTCAAAATGTCAATAGTGTTAATGTTGAGAAACTTTGCCTTAAGGTAAAACACTATTAGTGCAAGAACCAGATCAGTGGTTCTCAAACTTTAGTGTTCATGAGAATCACATGGACTACTTGTTAAAACACAGATTGCTGGGTCTCACCCTCAGCTTTCTGATTCAGTTGGTCTGGAGACGGACTTTAGAATTTACATTTCTCTTCTATGTCCAGGTGAAGCTCATACTGCTGG
Organism: Orycteropus afer afer; assembly: GCF_000298275.1. NCBI lineage: Eukaryota > Metazoa > Chordata > Mammalia > Tubulidentata > Orycteropodidae > Orycteropus > Orycteropus afer. The sequence continues at coordinate 17,786,666 of NW_006921610.1, forward strand.
TCCAGGGACCACACTTTGAGTTTCACTGCATTGGATGATTAAGTGATAATCTAACCATGTTGTTGTTGTTGTTATTTGCCATCGAGTCGGCCCCGACTCATAGCGACCCCTCCTTGGGTTTCCGAGGCAGTATCACTACGGAAGTAGGAATGCCCA
>NW_006921610.1:17787461-17793152 GCF_000298275.1 Orycteropus afer afer
GGGTTTGAACCGCCAGCCGTCTGGTTAGCAGGCAAGTGTCTTAGTCACTATGCTACCAGAGCTCCCAATTGTTAATTGAAAAACAATTGCCATTTTGTTGTTGTTATGTGCCGTCAGGTCGGACCCGACTCATAGCGACCACTCCTTGGGTTTCCGAGGCAGTATTACTATGGAAGTAGATTGCCCCATCTTCCTTCCGAGGAGTGGCTGGTGGGTTTGAACCACCAGCCTTCTGGTTAGCAGATATATTTTAGTGTGTGAAATGTAATGATACTCTAAATTTATGTTTTTCTTCAAAGGTAACTAATTTTCTTAATAATATTTATGGAAAAAACCCTCCATTTTCCAGGTACTTGTCATGCTCCCTTTTTCAAGCAGTTTCATACACTCATACAGATGTACATATCTTATATATCCTACTCTAATATTGATCTCAGTGTGTATTTTGAGCCAGTTCTTTACTACTTAAATACTTATAATTTTATTATAGAGATATTCTTCCTCCTTTTTCTAGTTTTTCAAAAATGAAATAAAATTTTCAGATAATTTTTTTCTTATGAACAAAATGAGTCCAAGAAAAATTGAGTAATTTGATCAAGGCCAGGTAGTAAATGGCTATGATGGTTAAGTTTGTGTGTCAACCTGGCTGGGCCTGGCTGAGTGCCTGGGTAGCTGGATGCAGTATTCCCCATGAAGAGAATGGTAATCAACTCCATGGTGGAATCTACTATGAGCAGCTGAGTAGCTGCTTTAGGGATGTGGTCTGCTTCCTGTATATAAGGAGAAGCCTTGGGGAATGGTCTCTAGCTTAAGGCACATTTGAACCCTGCATGTAGCTGAGTCATTGTTCAAGAGCCTGTCATGCTCTGCCAATCTGGGGACTTTTAATGGACTTGAATTAATGACCTGCCATGTCATTTGGTAATATTGGGACTATTCCTCATTACTTGCCAAGCTTGGGCTTGTCAGCCTCAGCAGTCAGCTGTCTGAGTGAAGAAATGCCTCTAGCTTCAGTGGGCTGGGAGCAGGAGGCAGAGGTGAAGCCCAAAGTTGAGGGGCTTTCACCCAGCCCCTAGAGCCTGGCACTTTGAATTCAGACTTAAAGGCTCCAAGTTATAAGAAAAAACTCCTGTTTGTTAAAGCCATCCCATTTGAGGTATATTCCTGTCAGAGTGGCACTAGGTAACCAAAACAATGGCAGAGCATAGATTAATATGCCAGTCTTTCTTACTCTGGTATATGAACATTCTTTCCACAAATAACTAAGATACAGTCATTCTGACTTTGAAATCAAAGGGCATAGGGCCTGAGAAGATTTGACAGAGAGTTGAGTCAGAAGGTTAGCAAGAAGTTTTGGTGACATCAGGAAAGGTGAGCATCAGGGTTGTATCCTTTCACCATACTTATTCAATCTGTATGCTGAGCAAATAATCTGAGAAGCTTGAATATATGAAGAAGAGTACAGCATTAGAATTGGAAGAACACTCATTAACAACCTGTGATATGCAGATAACACAACTTTGTTTGCTAAAAGACTTGAAGAATACTTGCAGCACTTGCTGACAAAGATCAAAGGCCTTCAGTATGGATTACACTTCAACATAAAATGAAAATCATCACAACTGGACCAATAAACAACATCACAATAAATGGAGAAAAGATTGTACTTAGAGATTTCATTTTACTTGGATCCATAATCAATGTCCAATGAAGCAGCAGTCAAGAAATCAGATGATGTGCTGCACTGGGCAAATCTGCTGCAAAAGACTTCTTTAAAGTATTAAAGAGCAAAGAAGCCACTTTGGAGACTAAGATGTGCCTGACCTAAGCCATGGTGTTTTCAATAACCTCTTATTCATGTGAAAGCTGGACAATGAATAAAGAAGACCAAAGAAGAATTGATGCATTTGAATTGTAGTATTGGTGAAGAATATTGAAAATACCATGGACTGCCAGAAGAACAAACAAATCTGTCTTGGAAGAACTAAAGCTGGAATGTCCCTTAGAGGTGAAAATGGTCAGACTTCATCTTGCTGCTTTCGTCATGTTGTCAGAAGGGACCAATTGCTGGGGAAAGATATCATGCTTGATAAAGCAGAGGGTCAGCAATAAAAGTGGACTATCCTCAATGAGATATATTGTCACAGTTTTTTGTTTTGTGTACATAGGACTTCGCAGTGTTTTGTTTTGTGTACATAGGGTCACTATGAGTTGGAATCAACTTGATGGCAACTAACAACAGCAACAACATTTCCCATCCAGGAGGCCTGGTGGCACAGTGGTTAAATGCTTGCCTGCTACCCAAAAAGCAGTTCAAATCCATGATCTGCTCCATGGCAGAAAGATGTGTCAGTTGGCTTCCATTGAGATTACAGCCTTGAAAACCGCATGGGGCAGTTCTACTCTATCCTATAGTACTGCTATGAGTTGGAATTGACAACAGTGGAAATTCACATCCAAGGATATATCTACATAGATGAGAAGAGTCTTCAGTTAGGTAAAACCCTGGATTATTATGTATTACCGCCCCCCCCCCCCAGTTCATGTGGTTTTTTTCAACTTCCAAAAGCATTCATTTCTCTTTGTGAATGGAAATGCAGAATTGGTGAAATGATTGAATTTCAGTATGGTTTCCCTTAGGTATTTTCCCTTAGGCTTTAAAATGTTTTTGGCCACCCACAGTATAAGAAGCATGTATTCGAAGTGATTCAAACTGGTTCAGGTCATGGCAGATGAAAAGAAACAGGAACATAAACAAATTTTTAAAATTTGAGTGATCCAGCAAGATAAGCTGAACGTGAAAAATTACAAGTTGAAGTCCTGGAATGGAAGTCTTGGAAGAAGTATAGTGAACTTTTTCAGGAGCCTGATGCTGAGATAGAATTATTGGTAGGACTGTGGAGAGCAACACAAATTCAATGCAGTCCAGTGGGCAACCTTCTTTGAGCAGGGCACTATTGTTTCCAACTCTGCTCGAAATCTGATGGGCAAGAGAGTTGGTTGCTATGCCCTTGTTTTCTAAGAGATAGATTAAATTTCTAACAGGGCTTTGGCTTATAACTTTTCCTATTTCAGTTGTCATTCTGGTTCACTCAAATTAAAAAGTTCAGATCTGTTCTGATTTTGTTTCCTTTGCCATGACAGAATCAGGAAGAAATGGGTGAAGCCCTGAAAAGAAGTTTTAATATTTATTATCTGAGCTCTGCTTATCTACCAATAACCACTGATAGTATCAACATACTGGGAAGATACTGCTTTGGATTTGGGGGAGATCTGGGGGACCCAGGCCCATGGCTTCCCTCCCAGAGCTGCACCTTCCTAGAAGCCCCCTCCAGCTTTGCCATCTTGGGGCACAGCCTGTGGTTTGATGTAGTACAGCCATGTTTGAGGAGAATGGCCAGTAGCTGCCAGCAAACAATAATGGCTCCGGGGGACCAGGCCCTGGCCAGCATGTCTCCAATGGCCCTGAAGATGAGCACATGCCACAGCCTCACACACTTAGGCTGGTGAAGCAGAGCTGGCCTCTGTCTTCCTTCCTGTATTTAACATCAACAAAAGTGCTTGGCCTAGAGACAAGATAAAAAATGGCCGCACCACCTCGCTCTCCCCTCAGTCAGCTGGGAGCAGAAGCAAACTCTGGAGCCAATTCTGACACAAAATGTTGAGTGGGGTATGTGGAAATACATTACATGTTGGGAGTATTTTTAGAAATAAGAAATTATAAGATGGTCATCAGTCTTTACCTGAATTTATTGAATAAGGCAGTTAAAAAAACTAGTATGTGATAGTCATGTTTTACACAGAATGTTGAATGTGGTACACAGATCAGTGTTAACTAAGCCAAGCACAATTATGTACCAGACTGTAAGATGTCAGTGGAACTTAACTTAAATACTTGCCTTGTGATGTTGGAAAAACTAAAAAAGGTACTATCAATATTAAAGTATTTATTTTATTTTCCTTTTCACTTAAGAGAACTTCACTTCCAATTAAGAGCACCTATATAGTATCTTTCCACTAGTTGCCTGTCAGTTTTTTGTATTGTGGTTGCTGTGTGTTACAGTGAGGCTGGAGGCTATGCCCCCAATATTTCAAATACCTGTAGGGTCACCCACGATGGACAGGTTTCAGTGGAGCTTCCAGACTTGGAAGAAGGAAGAGGCCATCCCCTTCTCAAAGAATTGGCTAGTGAAAACCTTATAAGTAGCAATGAGACACTGTCTGATATATTACTGGAAAACTTTATGAATAGCCCTGAAATATTGTCTGATATAGTGCCAGTAGATGAGGCCCTCAGGTCAGAAGACACTCAACATACAACTGGGGAAGAGCAACCTCCTCACAGTAGAGTTGACCTTAATGATGAGGATGGAGTAAAGCTTTCAGGACCTTCATTTGCTGATGTGGGACAACTCAAAATGGGAAGAAACAACTATAAGCAGCCACTAATAATTGGAATATGGAATGTATGAGGTATGAATCCAGGGAAACTGGAAGTTGTCAAAAATGAAAAAGAACACATAAAGATCAATATCCTAGGCGTTAGAGAGCTGAAATGGATTGGTATTGGCCATTTTGAATAAGACAATCATATGATCTACTATGCTGGGAATGACAAATTGAAGAGGAATGGATCACATTCATTGCCACAAAGACTGTTTCAAGATCTATCCTGAAGTACAGTGCTGTCAGTGATAAGGTAATATCTATAGGCCTACAAAGAAGACTAGGAACTCTGTTGGTGCAGTGCCTAAGGCATTTGATTGCTAACCAGAAGGCTGGTGGTTCAAACTCACCAGCCACTCCTTGGAAGAAAGGTTGGGCAATCTACTTCTGTAGTGATACCACCTTGGAAACCCAAGGAAGGATTGCTACGAATCGGGACTGACTCAATGGCAGTGAGTTGTTTTCTTTTACAAAGAAGACCAGTTAATACTACTACTATTCAGATTTATGTACCAACCATTAAAGCCAAAGATGAAGAAATGGAAGATTTTTACCAATTTCTGCAGTCTGAAATTGACCAAACATGCAATCAAGGTGTGCTGATGATTACTGGTGAGTGGAATGTGAAAGTTGAAAACAAAGAAGAATCTTTGGTAGCTGGAAAACATGGCCTTGGGAATAGAAATGACGCCTGAGATTGCATGAATTCTGTAAGACCAATGACTTATTCATTGCAAATACTTTCTTTTTCCAACAACATAAACAGTGGTTATACACATGGACCTCACCAGATGGAATACACAGGAATCAGATCAACTACATCTGTGGAAAGAGATGATGGAGAAGCTCAATATCTTCAGCAAAAACAAAGCCAGGAGCTGAGTGTGGAACAGACCATCAACTGCTCATATATAAGTTCAAGTTGAAGCTGAAGACAATAAAAACATGTCCAAGAGAGCCAAAATATGACCTTGATTATCCCCCCACCTTAATTTAGAGACTATCTGAAGAACAGATTTGATGCACTGAACACCAAGACCGAACACCAGATGAGTTATAGGATGACATCAAGAACATCATACATGAAGAAAACAAAAGGTCATTAAAAGGATAGGGGGGAAAAAGAAAGACCAAAATAGATGTCAGAACTGACTCTGAAACTTGCTCTTGAATAGAGAGTGAAACTCTGGTAGCATAGTGCCTAAGGCACTTGACTGCTAACCAGAAGGCTGGTGGTTCAAACCC
>NW_006921610.1:17799364-17805875 GCF_000298275.1 Orycteropus afer afer
CCTACAAAATGGTGGCGACCTCCGGACTGGCAAAAGTCCACAGCTCAGCCCACCTTTCTCTTCACCTACTCCGTTTGTTCCCCAGCCACCGTGCATAGTCTTCCGTGGAGTTCCTGGCTAGCAGGGTGATTTTTGGGTTAATTCTCAGGTCCTACCACCACTCGGGAATCTCCAAGCCCTGTCGTCTGTACCGTCAGAGTCACTCAGTCCGCTGCCAAACCACAGCTCCGTGTGTCTCCTTTTTTGGTATTTTCACACAAATTCTTCTGCTAATTGGGGTTTAGTCCACTTTTGTATCCTTCCCTTCAAGGCTCAGGGGTCCAAGATTATCTTCTGTGTCTGTGTTAATTGGTTTCCCTTTTCTTTGTTGAAGAGGGTCTGTGTAGTCCTTCTGCCTAGTCCGCCATCTTGTCGGAACTCCCCTCCCATAAGGTTTTCATATAAGCTTTCTGGGGATTTAACTGTGGATCTATAGAACTGTCTATATAATAACATGGTATTGGGATAAATCGCATAATGTCCTGTTTCACGGAATATATTGTGGATGTTAAGCGACTATACTTGCGTGAATTCATTTCTCTCTCTCTCTCTGTATATATATTGAGGAGCCCTGGTGACACAGTGGTTAAATTGCTTTGTTGCTAACCAAAATGTTGGTGATTCCAATCCATCAGCCACTTTGCTGGAAAATGATGTGGTAGTCTACTTCTGTTAAGGTTTACAGCCTTGGAAACCCTGTGGGACAGTTCTACTCTGTCCTATAGGGTTTCTATGAGTTGGAATCAACATGGGCTACACACACACACACACACACATACACAGGAACAAGGATCTCTGGTGGTGCAGTGCCTCAGGCATTTGACTGCTTAACAGAAGGTTGATGGTTCAAACCCATCAGCCGTTCTGCAGAAGGAAAATAGGGCAATCTACTTCCATAAAGATTTACTGTCTTGGAAACCCAGTGGTGGTCACTATGAGTGGGAAAGGACTTGATGGCAGTGGGTTTGGTTTTTTTGGTTTATACAAACACACAGGGGATCATTAGGGGTTGGAATCTATATGGTAGCTGGTGATTGGTGAGTATTTATATGTGTGTGTGTGTATATATCTATCTCTATCAATCTATCTATCTATCATCTATCTATCTATATTTATATATGAAGAGTACTGGGAGCATCTATCAAGGCTATTAAATATTTTACATGTAAAAAGCCATGAGTACCTATTAGAGGAAGAGTTCAGGCAGGATGTTAGAAATTCCTGTATTCAATGGCAGGTTGAATGATCTTTGAAGTATTGTCTGGGCTCCCAGATTAATGATGAAAGAAAGAATGGACATTCTAGGATAGTAAAATCATCATTTGAGTTGAGGTGGGATAATATATTATAACTGATGTTCCTTCCCCATATTTCCCTGTACTGTTTCTCTTTCCCTAAGATTTAGTCAGCAGCATTTATGACCTCAGTAAAGGAGTGATACTGCGGCAAAGCAAAAAAGTGTTTTTATAATTTAGGACATTTGGATTGTAAATGACTGAACATTTGAGTTTCAAAACCCTAAGTGTCAAAGGACTCAGAGCTGCAGCATCAGTAGATTATAAGAATGGATGAAGAGCCAGAGCTCCCCTGCTGCCAGGCTAGACAAAAGCTTTTCTGGACTCATGAGGGAGTGTCAGAGAGAAGAAATCTGAGAATTTGGTGAGGTTCCATATGTGGTCTAGTATGAAACCTTTCCTACCCTTCCCAGGACTGATTTCTGCAGAGGCTGTTTGAACATTTGAGGAATCTGAGATCAGATGGACTCATTCTCCTTGGGTAAAGCTTAGGTAGATGACAAGGTTCCAGAGATCCCCGTGTCCAAGTACATCAGGAATAATTGAGTAGAAATTGCTGCATGCTATGTCTAGCCAAACCCTTTTGACATGACATAGCTTCACCAAGTCTTGCATGAAAGAGCCCTAGACCTGGGACTGAAAGTTGGAGATGAAGACTGAAAACCAGAAAGGAATGACAATCAGCCCAAAGGTGACAAAAGCCAGGAATTTTCTCACCTGCTTATCTGCTCTACTGTCTGTCTCCAGTAGACTATAAACATCTTAAGCACAGGGATTTTATCAGTTTTTGCTTAATACTGTTGTTTTCTTAGACCAAGATTAGAGCTAGGCTCAAGTACTAGGTACTCAGTAAATATTTATTGAAATACTATCTAAACACATGATCTCCTTTTCTTTCCCTTCCCCTAAACACTTAGGCCATACACAGTCCTCCAGAACTAGAAACAATCCAGGAAAAACCCTGGAAGAGAGTCTGAATTGACTAAATTAAAGACATTTGGAATAATGGGGCCTTGAAAGAGAAATTGGTTTCAATTATAGCACAATATTTACGTTTTGCACATCCTGGATTTTATACTTAGTCCTAGACTCCTAGAAGATGAAGGCAGAAAGAAAGAGAACTAAGATCTTTTGGAGGGTTTGTTAAAGGCATATAATTATGCTTGGTGCCTTTTCTTCTCATGTACTATTTGACACTATTTCTAACATGTACCCAGTTTGAACAAAACTGGAGAGAGGATCTCAGAATAGAATATAATTTTTATCTGACTTATACTATGGATAGTTCGAAGTTATAGATGATGATTCCACTTTTTATGCCCATCTAAAATCTGACCATCAAATTCTATTTTAGGTAAAATGTTAATGTATCTACAGAATGCTAAATGTATCTACAGAAATATAAACCCTTTCAAAATATATGCAATGATTTGCTCCAAGATAGACAACTATTTATTTTGCTTTTACACATATAAATTTATAATCTGTACTGTGCCAGTTTCAGCATATGTCCTTGTAAATATGGATGCTGGGCTAACTTATGATTCTATTGTCTAGCACATGCATCTGTGATCACCTGTTGTATTGTTTATTTTCTGTGATCAGGATGAAATGTCTTTTGCTAGAGACCACTGTCAAACATTATATTGGCCTTTATTCAAGAGTCTCCTAGTCCCCAGGCTGCTAAGGGGCCATTCCTATATCTATAAATTTGATAATGATGGTATCTGCCTTGTACCCAGATATGGGCCACTTAGATCTCCTATCAAGGAAGAAATTCCTGCCTATCTTCAGGAGTTTGGTAACAAATGGCTTCCAGCTGTTTTCTTCTTTGGGATTTGCCCCGTTTGTAGAGAGAAACCTTACCTGAGGGCAATGTCCCATATCCAATGATTGGCTCAGTTTAAAGTTATAAAGGTTGGACCATTTTGGTCCACTGAGGGATAACTTTGACAGGTATCATACGCTCCAGAATTCTCTGTGGGATTGGCTAACCTTTATTGGGTCTAAATTGCAATTCAACTTTTTCATCTGCTTAATCCTGCTCCAACTCTCTTTCCTTCTACAGAGGTTGACCTTCATATATACTCTGCATGTCAAACTCTGTCTCAGTGTCTCCTGTAGAACTTAACCTGTGATTATGTTTTTAGGAGTGGTCCAAAAATTCCGACAATAAGATGGGGGTAATGGCACTGAATCACTTCCTGCCTGGCTGATCATGAGGAAACAACCTATCAAAGGTGGCAGATAAAGTGCAAACAAACAAGTCCTGGCACAAGGTGGCATTCCAGATGTTAAAGTCTCACTGGTGGTAAATGGGATATTATACCCACGGAAGAGATGAGATGGTAATGAATCAGGCATTTGAAAATAATAGCAGGAAGATGCAGTAGTAACTACAGGACAACAAGATTGCATGCTATTACTAGGTGACACTGATACACCACAAAATAGTTGTTTGCAATTAACAAGTGGCTTCACTATTTAAGCCAGGGTTGACAATAGAAGAGGCTTTTATAGAAGGAAGTTCATTGACAGCAATGGAGATGATAAAACACTGAATAATAGAGGCCAGATGGTAGAGCTTTAATTGCCACAAGCCAGGTAGATGCAATTATCATAACAAGTGGTAGGGCCCTGAGTAGTAGTCAAGGAAACCTGACTAGTAGAGAGCAATGATGACGATTAACAGAACAGGCATTCCTAGGTACAAATAGATGGCCAATCAATAAGAATGCTATTCAGCTTAACTTATTAGAAGGAATCAAGAATCAGTGGTCAGAAGGCTGAGGGCAACTGCCCTAATAAAATATCATGAATCCTTCAAACCTGGAACCCATTGACATAAAAGGAGGCTAGGATCCTCAGGAGGAAGGACTCTGCCATACCAAGACAGTTATTCACGGTAGTTAATTTCTTCAGTCCTTTTACAAAAGGACCCATAGATTACTGTGCACTGAGAAAAGGGGAGTACTTAAACAGTTCAAGGATTATTTGACACAGGGTCTGAATTGACATCGTTACCCAGAGATCTGAAGTGTCATCATGTTCCCTTTGCACTTCCCCTCTTGGCTATAGTGAGGGCACAGTTAAATGCTGCTGCTGCTGTTGTTGTTAGGTGCCGTCGAGTTGATACCAACTCATAGCAACCCTGTGTACAACAGCACAAAACACTGCCCCCTCCTGTGCCAGCCTCACAGTCCTTGCTATACCTGAGCCCATCGAGGCTGTTCATAAAGTTTTCCAATAATATATCATACAGTAATATATCACTTGGAGGTGGCTCCATATTGAGGCTGGGGCCTCAGATAGGTGGGCCCGGGCTGGGGGCTGCATTTCTCTTGGGGGCAGCCCTTTATTAAGGCCTGGCCCCAAAGTAGGCAGGCCAGGGCTTGGAGGCTGCTTTTAGTTTGTGGGAGGCTCTATTTTAAGGCCATTGCCTGAGATAGGCAGGTGCAGAGGGGTTAGAAACAACTAAAGGAGACAAACTTGTCTGTCAGTTTGTCATCCTGTGGTGGCTTATATGTTGCTGTGAGGATGGAAGCTATACCACCATGTTACAAAATGCCAGCAGGGTTACCTAGGGTGGACACATTTCAAAAGAGCTTCCAGGCTAAGACGGACTTGGAAGAAGGAAGAGGCCATCCACTTCTCAAAGAATTGGCCAGTGAAAACCTTATGAATAGCAGTGAAACACTGCCAGATATATTACTGGAAAACTTTGTGAATAGCCATGAAACATTGTCCAATACAGTGCCGGAAGGTGAGCCCATCAGGTTGCAAGACACTTAAAATTTGACTAAGGAAGAGCTGACTCCTCAGAGTAAAGACACTTAAAAATATGGATAGAGTAAAGCTTTTGGGACCTCCATTGGCTGATGTGGCATGATTCAAAATGAGTAGAAACAGATGCAATCCTCCATTAATAATTGGAACACGGAATGTACAAAGTATGAATCTAGGAAAATTGGAAGTTGTCAAAAATGAAACGGAATGCATAAAGATTGATATCCTAGGCATTAGTGATCTGAACTGGACTGGTTTTGGCCATTTTGAATCAGACAATCATATGATCTACTATGCTGGGAATGACAAATTGAAGAAGAATGGTGTGGCATTCATCATCACAAAGACTGTTTCAAGATCTGTCTTGAAGTACAACGCTGTCAGTGATAGGATAATATCCATATGCCTACAAGGAAGACCAGTTAATACTACTATTATTCAAATCTATGTAGCCAAAGATGAGAAAATTGAAGATTTCTATCAACTTCTGCACTCTGAAATTGACCAAACATGCAATCAAGATGTGTTGATTATCACTGGTGACTGGAATGCCAAAGTTGGAAACAAAGAAGAGTTACTGGTAGTTGGAAAATATGGCCTTGGTGATAGAAATAATGCTGAATATCAGATGATGGAATTTTGCAAGACCAACAACTTATTAATTGCAAATACATTTTTTTCAACAACATAAGTGAAAACTGTACATGTGGACTTCACCAGATGAAATACACAGGAATCAGATTGACTACATCTGTGGCAAGAGGCAATAGTGAAGTTCAATATCTTCAGCCAAAACAAGGCCAGGAGCTGATTGTGAAACAGACCATCAATTGCTCATATGCACATTCAAGTTGAAGTTGAAGACAATTAAAACAAGTCCACGAGAGCCAAAATATGATCTTGATAATATCCCTCCTGAATTTAGAGGCCATTTAAAGAACAGATTTGATGTATTGAACACCAATGTCTGAAAACCAGAAGAACTGTGTGATGACATCAAGAATATCATCCATGAAGAAAGCAAGAGGTCATTGAGAAGACAGGAAAGAAAGAAAAGACCAAAACGGGTATTAAAAAGAGATTCTGAAACTTCCCTTGAGTGGAGAGGAGCTAAAGCAAATGGAAGAAATGACAAGAGAAAAGAGCTGAACAGAAGATTTCAAAGAGCAGCTTGAGCAGACAAAGCCAATTATTATAATGAAATGTCCAAAGATCTGGAGTTAGAAAACCAAAAGGGAAGAACAAAATTGGCATTTCTCAAGCTGAAAGAACTGAAGAAAAAAATTAAGCCTCTAGTTGCAACATTGAAAGATTCTATGGGCAAAATATTGAATGATGCAGGAAGCATCAAAAGAAGATGGAAGGAATACACAGAGTCACTGTACCAAAAA
>NW_006921610.1:17805975-17810368 GCF_000298275.1 Orycteropus afer afer
GCTATGAGTTGGGTCCAACTTGACAGCACATAACAACAACAACAACAAAGCAAATGGAAGAAATGACAGGATAAATGAGCAGCACAGAAGACTTCAAAGAGCAGCTGAAGAAGACAAACTAAATTATCGTAATGAAATGTGCAATAACTGGGAAGGAAGAACATGCTTGGCATTTTTCAAGTTGAAAAAACTGAAGTAAAAATTCAAGCCTCAAGTTGCAATATTGAAGGAATCTATTGGTAAAATATTGAATGATACAAGAAGCATCGAAAGAAGATGGAAAGAATAAAGAGTCACTGTACCAAAAAGAACTGGTTCAACTATTTCAGGAGGTGGCATATGATCAAGAACTAATGGTACGGAAAGAAGAAGTTGAAGCTGCAATGAAGGAATTGGTGAAAAACAAGGCTCCAAGAAAATTGATGGAATATCCATTGAAATGTTTCAACAAATGTATGCCGTGCTGGAGGCACTTACTCATCTATGCCAAGTAATTTGGAAGACAGGCACCTGGCCAACTTATTGGTATCCATTCCAAAGAAAGGTGATCTAACAGAATGTAGAAATTATCAAACAATATTGATATCACACATAAGTAAAATCTTGCTGAAGATAATTCAAAAATGGTTCCAGCAGAAATGCAAGCTGGATTTAGAATAGGACATGAAATAAGGGATATCATTGCTGAGGTCAGATGGATCTTAGCTGAAAGCAAAGAATACCAGAGAGATGTTTACTTGTGTTCTATTGATTATGCAAAAGCATTCGACCATGGGGATCATAAAAAATGATGGATAACACTGAGAAGAATGGGAGTTCCAGAATACTTAATTGCACTAGTGAAGAACCTGTACATAGACCAGGAGGCTGTCATTTGAACAGAACAAGGAGATAGTGCATGGGTTAGAATCAGTAAGGTTGTCCATCAAGGTTGTATCCTTTCACTGTATTTATTCACCAGTCTGCTGAGCAAATAATCTGAGAAACTGGACTATATGAAGAAGAACTTGGCATCAGGATTAGAGGGAGACTCATCAACAACCTGTGATATGCAGATGACACAACCTTGCTTACTGAAATTGAAGATGACTTAAAGCATTTACTAATGAAGATTAAAGCTTACACTCTGTAGTAGGGATTGCACCTCAAGAAAAAGAAAATGAAAATCCTCACAATTGAACCAATAAACAGCATCATGATAAATGGAGACAAGATTGAAGTTGTCGAAAATTTCATTTTACTTGGATTCACAAACATCAAAGATAAACCCTTTTGCATATTCAATACTGCATTGTCAGTGATAAACATTAATCTACAGGTAAGTAGATGGGTAGACAGGATGAATGATCAGGTGTGCCTAGGCACATGACCATATATAAGGGAGCTCTGGTGGTGTAGTGCCTAAGGCATTTTATTGCTAACCAGAAGGCTGGCGGTTCAAACCCACCAGCCACTTCTCTGAAGGAAGGTTGGGCAATCTCCTTGTGTAGTGATACCTCCTCGGAAACCCAAGGAGGGGTAGCTATTAGTCAGATCTGATTCGATGGTAGTGTTTGGTTGGTTGGTTTGGTGTATATAAGGTTGGCAGATGATATTTCTACATACATATTTGTATGTGCTATCACTCCTCGGAAGGAAGGTTGGGCAATCTACTTCTGTAGTGATACTGCCTCAGAAACCCATGGAGAGGTCGCTATGAGTCGGGTCCAACTGGATGGCACATAACAACAACAACAAGAATATAGGCTCGGGAATACAGTTGCAGGGGACATCAAGCTCAATTGGCATAATATGCTATACAAAAACATTGTTCTACATACTACTTTGGTGAGTATCGACTAGGGTATTAAAAGCTTGCAAGTGGCCATCTAGATGCAACAATGGGTCTATCCTCATCCAGAGCAAAGAAGAATGAAGAAAACCAAAGATGCATTCATACAATTAGTCCAAGGGACTAGTAGACCATGTGATCTTCAGCTATTACGACCATGAGACCAGAAGAACTAGATGGTGCCTGGCTACAATGTCAACCACTCAGAAAGGGATAAGTGCAGGAGACCCTGGATAGAGTGGGAGAAAAATGTGAAACAAAACCCAAAATCATTTAAAAAAAGAAAAAAAAGACCAAATTTACTAGTCTGTTAGAGCCTGGTAAGGCCCCCAAGTCTATGGCCCCTAGTTCTCTTCAGGTGTGGAACTGAACTCACTCCTGTGGCTTCCAGCCAAGCAATCAATAGGCATATAGGGTGAACATTTACATCAAGTAGATACACTCTTTAGAGTGATCAATCATTGGAGAACAGAAGGGCAGTGTTTGCACAGGGAAATAGCTCCATGGCTAGGAATGAATAGGAAAGACACACAGGAAAGAGGTAACTACAGGGAGGAAGTGGGAAGAGAGCTCTTACATTGTGGGGAATTGCAGTCAATGTCATGAAACAAAATGTGTATGAACTGCTATATGAAAAATGAATTTTTTCTGTACAATTTCACCCAAATCATAATAAAAAAAATAATAAAAAAAAAATCAGATGTCATATTGCACTGGGCATATCTGCAGCAAAAGATCTCTTTAAAGTGTTGAAGAGCAAAGATGTCACTTTGAAGACTAAGGTGCACCTAATTCAAGCCATGGTATTTTCAATAGCTTCACATGCATGTGAAAGTTGGCCAGTGAATAAGGGAGACAGAAGAAGAGTTGACGCTTTTGAACTGTGGTATTGGTGAAGAGTACTGATAATAGTGCTTGCAGAAGGAACAAATGTCTCCTGAAAGAAGTGCAGCTTAAATGCTCTTTGAAGGTAAGAATGACTCACCTACTTTGGTCATGTTGTTAGAAGGGATCATTCCCTGGATATTTTGCTTGGTAAAGTGGAGGTTCAGCAAAAAAGGGGAAGACCCTCAACAAGATGGATTGACACAGGGGCTGCAAAGATGGATTCCAGCATAGCAAGGATTGAAAGATGTTTCATTTTGTTGTATACAGGGTTGCTATGGGTTGGAGCTGACTTGACAGCATCTAACAACAACAATATATAATATCTTTGGCAGAATTTTCTTGAAAATTGTGTCCTTGCTTGAAAAGTCCCAAAATAGCTGAAAGGGAATCATGTGCAATCTGGTTATCATCATTGGTCCTTCATACTTAATTTTACTTTCTGAGGCAAAATAAATTTTAGATGCTTTCTGTGGTACCTTGTCTGTAAAGCAGACAGTTACAGATAAGGTACCACAGAAAGCATCTAGAACTGGAGAGGTTTGAAGCGAATGTGCCCAGCAGAGTGATGAGTTCCAAAACAGAGGACTGCAGAGACGGATGTTCAGTCTGGAGAAAAGTAGTTAGGGAAGACATGATGACTGAATGCAAATATTTAAAATGCCTTTATACAGAAGAAAAAAAAAAATTCTTCTTAGAAACCCAGTTACTGGAACTTTCCCAGAAACCAATTTCACCTCCTTCTGAAGAGTTAGTGCTGTGAAAACAGAATCAGCTCCTTCAAAAGAGTAATGAATTCATACTTACTAAGAAAATTTAGAAAATGTAGACAAGTCAAAATAAGAAAAAAAAAAACCCTCATAATACCACCATTTAGATACTACCACTGTTGATGTTCGGTAAAGATGTTGCCATATATGCAGATATGCATAGTTTCACGTCTTTGTTCCACTGTATCTACATCCATAGTCCCATAAGGTATTTTCTTTTTAAGGAGAAAACAGCTCTCCTTTTGTTTATTATTTTCCTCTAATGTTAAAGACTCTAAACCCCCAGAGTGAAGGAGCAGCCAGGCTCCAGGACACAGCCCGATCTCTGCAGTGCCCCTCCTCCACCTCCTCCTTCCTCTCCTCTAGGCTTTATTTACCAGTCCAGCAGCTATGCAGCCTTTCATTCTCTGTGCAGGCAGAGCAACGCCTGCCTTGGCTCCTCTGCTTCAGCCAGGGGCATTGCTGTTGCCTGCTGGGCCCAGGGCACTCACAGTCTCTTGGCCCTGGGAGGCAGCAGCAATGGATGCACACAACCAGGAAGTGGTCTCACCAACATAGCAGTCTGGCTCTTGGAACCTACACACCGCGTCACCACGGCTACCTCTTGGTGCTGCCCCACTTCCCGCAACTTTTCTACGTCTTCCGCCTTCAGGATCCATCAGGCTGCTAACGCAGCCCCCACCTGGCCCAGTCGCCCACCCCACAAGATTGGCCTCCTGTATGGTCAATGACATGAGACAAAGTATATGTGAACTGCTGTATGGAAAGTGAATTTGCTCTGTAAATCTTCACCCAAATATAAATAAATAAATAAATAAAAACCTTACGGGAGCCTGCCAATCAAAGTGCGAGAGTTGTAGCCACTGGATGTTGTTGTTGTTGTTGTTATGTGCCGTCAAGTCGGACC
>NW_006921610.1:17818972-17829032 GCF_000298275.1 Orycteropus afer afer
TGGTCCAATAAACATCTTCACAATAAAGGGAGAAAAGATTGAAGATGTCAACTTTTCATATTACTTGGTTCTACAATCAGCAATGGAAGCAACACTCAAGACATCAGATGACATATTGCATTGGGCTAATCTGCTGCAAAAGACCTCCTTCAAGTGATGAAAAGCAAAGATATCTCCTTGAAGACTAAGATGCACCTAACCCAAGCCATGGCATTTTCAATCGCCTCTTATGCATGTGAGAGCTGGACAATGACTAAGGAAGATCAAAGAAGAGTTGATGCTTTTGAGTTGTGGTGTTGGAGAAGAATGCTAAGAGTACCAAGGTCTGCTAAAAGGACTAACAAATCTGTCTTGGAAGAAGTGCAGCTGGAATGCTCTTTGCAAGCGAGAAGGGCCAGACTTCATCTCACCTACTTTGGCCATGTTGTCAGAAGGAACCTTTCCCTGGAGAAGGATATCATGCTTGGTAAAGTGGAGGTTCAGTGAAGAACGGGAAGGCCCTCAACAAGATGGATAGACACAGTGGCTGCAATGATAGGCTCAGGTATATCAGGGATCGTGAGGCTTGCACAGGGCTGGGCAGTGTTCATTCTGCTGTGCATAGGGTCACCAGGAGTCAGAGATGACTCCATGGCACTAGACAAGAACAACAACATCAGACAGTGTTTTACTGCTATTCATAAGGTTTTCACTGGCCAATTCTTTGAGAGGTGGATTGCCCCTTCCTTCTTCTGAGTCTGTCTCAGTCTGGAAGCTCTGCTGAAACCTGTCCACCATGGGTGACCCTGGTGGTATTTGACATACCAGTGGCCTACCCTCCAGCCTTACAGCAACACACAAGCCACTACAGTATGACAAACCAACAGACTAGTGGTAGATTGTTAAATGGAATCTTGATCAATGGCTGGAGGATAATAGGTCCAATATATCCATGGACTACTCAGTGGTTATTTCCTGGTCCTCAAATGTATGTTTAGAAATGGCATTCTTAGTAATTGGTACAACCCTCAAAATGGATCCTTGATCTTTGAGATGAAAGTTATCATGTTGAGGAAGGTCAGGTGGAAGTCAAGTAGCCTTTCCTCACTGGCCAACATAATAAATCAAAATTGCTTCCTGGGAGAACTGGAGGACTGTAGTGCCACTCTTCAGGATTTAAAGCAGTGGTTCTCCACTTTGGGCTATTTTTCCATGGCAGATTAAACCCAACTTGCTACAGTAGCCATGAGCTCTGGGGCACTAGAGATGTTGCCATAGAAAGAAAATTGACTTGTGAAGGAGAAGCCCTAAAATCTAGTCCTGAATCTAGATCTCACCAGCTCTATATTCATGAATCAATGCCTTCCACTTGAATTTAGGTTTCAGCAAAACTAGGATAAAACCAGCTGGAATATCTACAGAGTACTTTATATATTCCAAAGCTTGTTCTGACCATTCTAGGGCAGAGATACTCAATCCTGGCTACATGCTAAAACCAAAACCATATCAAAGTCTGGGACACATCCACAGAGAATCTGTTTCAATTTGCCTGTGGTGAAGCCTGGGTTATGTTTTAAATGCTCTGAAAGTGATTCTATTGTGCTGCCATGGCAGAGCTATCCATTGCCCTAGGAAAAACTCCAACCTGGCATCTTAGAATCTGGAGATCTCGTCCTCCATGTCCTGGCTGTGTTGTCTGAGATTGGTGAGGACCAGTCTTCTAAACCCCAGACATCTAGGTAGTGAAGTTAATGATAAAACTGACCTCAGTGTTGTTTTGAAGATTAAATTTTAAAAATGCATGTAAAAAATACTTTTCAAACTATAGAAACCTTAGTTTTATATCATTATTACATTGGCTTCTGTCAACTGTAATTTTATAAATGAGAAAACGGAAGATCAGGGAGATTAGAACTCACTGATTTTCCACCCTAGCTGGAGCTTTTTTAAAAATGAGGAGGATCACACAGATTCTGATTTGGTAACCCAAGGTTGAGGCCCAGGATTCTGAATTTTTAAAAGCTTCACAGGTGAATTTGATTTGCAGTCAAGATTGAGGAATACGCATTTAAATGACCTGTCCAAAGGTTACACAGTTAATTAAGTCATGGAGCTGAGACTCAAATCTACAACATTCCATGCCTCTCTAGAGTTTATTCATATTACTCATGTTGAATTTTCATTCTTGTACATACTTCATATCATAATACATGTTAATCATGAAATATAATAATAGAGATAAAAGGGATTTTGATTTTAAAACATTATATAAATATAATGTGCTATGATTATTAGTTACTAAAATAATATTCTGTCCCTTAGACGTAAACCAAATGATCTATGTGCTTTTAGTGTGTAAGGGGGCAAAACTCTGTTAGGTAACATAAGATATGTGTAAGATTATGTGAATCACACATAAATTAAACAATGTGACACCAAGGCTGAAATAATGTAAGCAAGCACAAAACGAAACATTTATTTAAATGAAGTCAAAATAGAGTAATGTACTGTTACCCTATCTTAAACACATCCAGTTAATTTGGCATCAGGAAGGAAGAGGATCGGCTAAAGACAGAGAAGGATAAATAGAGAAATGAAGCTCATTTTAGTGTGATCATGACCAGGCCATTCATATTGCTCATATAGCCTGGAAACAATTCCATACCTATTGGAAGATGCAACCCTTAAATGTTCCTTACTTGCAAAAAGACAAATACTCTAGATGCTGGCTGTTAGCTCGTGGAGTCATCTGTCCTGCCTGCTCTTTGATTGGAGGCTACCACAGACAGAAGGCAAACTGCACGAGCAAATGTGTTACTTACTCTTTACATTTACAGACTTTAGGGTAAGATTCCGTTGACAGCTCTCTGATATCTTTAATATAGCAAATCTTTAATCAGTCTAGATACGTTAAAATGTGATTTTTACAGTGAATTGACCTGAGTTGAGTACTTGAGTTGAAATGTGTATTTTTTCCCCTCAAAAGCTGACTTGTAGGGGGAAAAAAAAATCAGATATTCTATGATATACTTTGCCTTAGTGACAAGATGTTTTGGGGGAAATCATCCAAGCTTGAAATAAAATCTTTATTGAAAGTAATTCTACATTCATGCCAGTCAGATACATTGTCGGATTAGACCAGATATCCCAGGGGAAAACTACAGTATATGCACCAGGCAGAGTTGATTATTTGGACCTCCTGTCAGTTCTTTACTTCCTGACAATGGCTGAAGCATTCACGGCCGCTACAACGCTGTTTTCATCTTTGTTTTGAGAGAAAGTTAATACACTTTACCTTAACTATGCCAAATGTACTGGAAAATAACCCAGTAATAAGATATATCCCTGCCTACCAAGTGATATCTGGTTGTAGAGAACATTTAGCTGTGCATTTTAAGGAAACAAATGCAAGCAGCAAATGACTGAAAGATATTGTGATTATTTTTCTGCTTGAACTTTTAAATTTTTCTTGGCAAAGCTTCCTTTGTGCTGCCTTAAAATCAACATGTATACATAATCATGAGGTCAACTAAATGGCTTTCATTGCAAATTTCTTTCAAATGGCAGAGCCGGTTCTTTTGCTTATTAGAGTAATTCAGTTATCAATGTTATTAGGTGTCAACAAGAAAGACACAGGTGTGCCAGGTGACATTTGGTGCCACTTCAAGAATCAACAACAGCTTAGGATGTCACTTTTGAAAAGGTCATAGAATTGCTTTTCGGACATAATTAACACTGTAACCAAAGAAAAGAGGGAAAAGGCTGAATTTCAAATTTGGAATTATATTCTGATTCACTCTGATGACAACACAGAGTTAGGGTTTCAGAGGATAGGACAAGACCCCACCCCTACTTGGTGCTTAACAATAACCATGTGCATTTAAAAATTCAGAACTTAATTTCATATTTCTCATCTTTTGATTGTATGTTCTACAATTTACTTCTCTCTTGTCACCAGAGTAAGGAAGCAAGAGGGTGAGGTAGCCCTCAAGTCAAGTTTAAAAATAGACATGATAGGTAAGCATCATATTACAGAAAATCACAACATATTTCCATAGACAAAGAAACATCAAGGTGGAAAAACTACCTGTTCTAAGAACCAGATATCTTACCCTAGAAATGGGTTGGTTAAAAAAGATAATGAATATTCTTCAATAGGTCAATAGATAAATAAAGAGTGTATGGTATATCCATACAATGGAATATTACTCAGCAATGAAAAGAAATGATCTACCAAGCCACGAAAATATAAGCAGAAAGTGTAAATGCATATTGGTAAGTGAAAGAAACCAGTCTGAAAAAGCTCTATACTGTATGATCCTAACTATATGACATTTTGCAAAAGACAAAACTGTAGAGACAGTGAAAAGATCAGGGGTTGTCCGGGGTCAAGGGAGAAGGGACAAATGAATATGTGAAAAACAGATTTTTGGGGTAGTGAAACTATTCTGTATGACACTGTCCATGGTACATATATGGCATTATGCACTTGTCAAAACCTTATGGAATTGTACAACACAAAGAGTGAGCACTAATATAGTATTATGGACTGTAGTTAATAATCATTCAATCAATCAATTGCCACTGAATTGAGTCCAACTCATGGTATCTCCATTTGTGTTAGAATAGAACTGGGCTCTATAGGGTTTTCAATGGCTGATTTTTCAGAAGTTGATCACCAGGCCTCTCTTCTGAGGCAACTCAGGTGGACTCAAACTTCCAACCTTTTGGTTAACAGCCGAAATCCAGGGGCTTCCTAATTAATAATAAAGTATCAGTATTGGTTTTACAATTCTGACAAATGTACTATATGAATGCAAGATGTTAATTTAATTATATGGAAAATTGTGTTTGTGTGTGTGTGTGAGGAGGTGTATATGGGAACTATCTGTACTTTCTGTTCAATTTTTCTGTAAACCTAAAATTGCTCTAAAAGCTAAAGTCTATTTTAATTGAAAAACAAATTTAAAAACAGTAAAAGAAAAGAAGAGTATAATGAAAGCAGATCACATCTATTCAGAAGTTTCTTTCCCTGCTTACCTATCTTTATGGCTACACTCATTTGAAAAGCTTTGCACTTAACTACCATTATCCTTATCACACCTATGTCAATCACCATAGGCAGAGCCATATTTGAGCGAGTCTCTACTAGGAAGCCTTCAAGAGTCGTATTCTGATCACTTCGTTATTTGCTTTCTTGGCATTTAAACATTCAGATTGTATTACATTGTTGTTGACATGTTTTATTTTTATGTCTAAGTTATTTCATGCACATATGTTTTATCTCCTTCAATTAGATTGCAAAATCTTTGCATTTAGGTGTTACCTTCAGCTTTCCTTCTATATTCATTTTTAGTACAGAGTATAGACTATAGAGTTTAGGCATTCCATGCCTTCTTGTTATTACAAACAGTTTTTGCTTTATGGTTGGCTGGTAGGTTAAGTTTTTCTTGTCTGGCCACCTTTTGGCTCCAGCTGGATTGAACAGAAATGAGGTGCTCTCAAATATTTTTCTATCTACAGTAAACACAAAGCTGTCCTCAGATACTCTTCTTAGCTGTTTTTTAAGCCCAGGAGGGATAGCAGAGTTCAAAAGTCAGCAAAGGTGTTGAGACCTTTTCTATGCCATTCTTTCCCCCGCTTTTCCTTTAAGTTTTCTTCTTGCTTTACTCTTTGAGAAAAATTATAGAGGATGATTAGAGCATATAATTTGGAAATATAACAATATAATATAATCTACTTCTGTAGTGATACTGCCTCGGAAACTCAAGGAGGGGTCGCTATGAGTCGGGTCCAACTCAATGGCACATAACAACAATATAACATTTCGAAGGCATTTTCTTTCCTTTTGTTTATTTTTTTTTAAGAGAAAATTCAGTAAGTGCAAAATATCATCCTGAGATGTTCCGTTTTCAAAGGGTTTTGAGTTAGTGTGAAATTACTTTAGGTTGAAGTGTCAAAAATAGAATGCAAGGGTTACAGAGTTTGTGTTGAAAAGTCTTGGTTTCTTATAGGTAATGCCTACATCATCCAAATGAGAAATAATCCTCTTCAATGACCTTTAGTATTGTGTGGTGATTTATAAGGTCAACTGACCCAGAATTCCTTAGGAACCTGGAGAAACGATGACTCAATAAAGGTGGTTTAGGTCATAAGTGCATAGCAGCTTTTGTTATTGGACAGAAAGACTGATTTATTCAAGAATACCAAACATTTGGTTTTATCCCTTGTCTCTGCCATTAACTACCCATAGGAATTTGGGTGGATTACCTGGGTCCTGCAAGCAATTGACATGCTCAGCTGCTAATCTAAAGAGTGGAGGTTTGAGTCCAGCCAGAGGCAGCTTGGAAGAAAGGTCTGGCAACTTACTTCTGAAAACTCAGCCACTGAAAACTCTATGGAGCACAGTTCTACTCTATGTACATTGGGCTGCCATGAGTTGGAGTCGACTTGACTCCAACTGGTTAGGACTTTGGGCATTGATCACCCATCCTCAGCTTCAATTCCTCATTTGTAAAACCAGACAATTGGGCTGGAGGTTTTCTTATTTGCTCAATTCTAAATCATGTTGCTTAACAATTTTAAAAACCTTTTTTTCCTTCTCCTACTTAATAAGAAAATACTGAAATGTTAGGCATTTGTGTAAGTTTCTAGCATTTAGACCCAACTTGTAGTGACCCTTCCTTGGGTTTCCGAGGCGGTATCACTACAGAAGTAAATTGCCCAACCTTCCTTCTGAGGAGTGACTGGTGGGTTTAACCACCAGCCTTCTGGTTAGCAGTCAGGTGCCTTAGACACTACACCACCAGAGCTCCCAACTTAATAAGCAAATACTGAAATGTAAGGCATTTGTGTAAGTTTTTAGCATTTTATATATACCTAAATATATCCTCACTGTAAGGTACTGTCAAGTCAGTTCTGACCCATAACAACCATATGTAATACAGAATGAAACACTGTTACGTCCTGTACCATCTTCATGATTGTTGCTATATATGACCCCATTGTTGCAGCCACTGTGTCAATCCATTTCATTGGTTTTTTTTGTTTGCTTTTTTGCTGATGCTCTACGTCACCAAGAATGATGGACTTCTCTGGGGACTGGCCCCTTCTGACACCATGTCCAAAGTACATGTGATGAATTCTCACCATCCTCCCTTCTATGGAGGATCTGGTTGTACTTCTTCCAAGACAGATTTATTCCTTCTTCTGGCAGTCCCTGGTGTATTTAATATTCTTCACCAACACCATAATTCAAAGACATCAATTCTTATTTCCTCTTCCTTATTCATCATCCACCTTTCACATACATGTAAGGCAATTGAAGATACCATGGCTTGGGTTAGGCACATCTTAGTTCTCAAAATGCCATCTTTGCTTTTCAACACTTCAAAGAACCCTTTTACAGCAGATTTCCCCAATGCAATACGTAATTTTCCCCCGACTGCAGCTTTGATGGACATTGGTTGTGGATCCAAGTAAAACAAAATCCTTGACAACTTCATTTTTTCCTGTGTGTATCATGATTTTGCTTATTGGTCCACTTGCAAGGATTTTTGTTTTCTTTATGTTAAGGTATAATCCAGGCTGTAGTTTTTGATCTTCATCAGTAGGTGTTTCAAGTCCTCTTTGCTTTCAGCTAGCAAGGTTACGTTATTTGCATATCCCAGGCTGTTAATGAATCTTCCTCCAATCCTGATGCTGCATTCATCTTCATATACTTCAACATCTTGGATTGTTTCCTCAACATACCCACTGAATAAGTACGGTGAAAGGATACAACTAAACGTGATGCACACCCTTCCTGAATTTAAACCGGTATCCCATTATTCTATTCAAACAACTACCTGTTGGTCGGTCTATGTACAGGTTCTCCATGAGCATAATTAAATGTTCTGGAGTTTTCATTCTTCTCAATGTTATCTATAATTTGTTATGATTCGCACAGTCTAATGCCTTTGCATAGTAAACAATAGATCAACATCTTCTTGGTATTCTCTGCTTTTAGTCAAGATCCATCTGACGTCAGCAACTACATCCCTTTTTACATCTCCTCTTCTGAATCTGGCTTGACTTTCTGGCAGTTCCCTGTTGATGTACTGCTGCAACCATTTTTGAATTATCTTCAGCCAAATTTCACTTAAGTATGATATTAATGATATTTTATAATTTCTGCAATCTCTTAAGAGGATCACCTTTCTTTGAAGTGGGCACAAAAATGTATCTCTTTCAGTCAGTTGGGCAGGAAACTATCTTCCAATTTTCTTGGGTTAGACAAGTATGCATTTCCAGTATTATATCATTTTGTTGAAACATTTCAATTGAGACTGCATCAATTCTTGGAGCCTGGTTATTTGCCAATGTCTTCAGTGCAGTTTAGAGTTCTTCCTTTAATACCATCAGTTCTTAATCATATATTACCTCCTGAAATGGTTAAATGGTGGCTAATTATTTTTGGTGACTGTGTTTTTTTAATGCTTCCTGCATTGTATCATATTTTGCCCATAGGTTCCTTCAATATTTCAACTCTGGTCTTGACTTTTTTTTCAGTTCTTTCAGCTTGAGAAATGCTGAGCATGTTCTTCCCTTTTGGTTTTATAATTTCAGGTCTTTGTACATTTCATTATAGTACTTTGTTTTCTCAAGCTGCTCTTTGAAATCATCTGTTCAGCTTTTACTTTATCATTTCTTCCATTCACTTTATCTACTCTCCATTCAAGAGCAAGTTTCAGAGTTTCTTTTGACATCCATTTTGGTCTTCCCTTTCTTTCCTGTCTTTTTAATGACCTTTTATCTTCTTCACATATGATGTCCTTGATGCCATTCCACAACTGATCTCTTTGATCATCATTAGTTCAATGTGTCAAATCTCTTCTTGAGATAGACTCTAAATTCAGGAGGGATATACTCAATGGCATACTTTGGCTCTCATGGACTTGTTTTAATTTTCATCGGTTTCAACTTGAACTTAGAAATGAGCAATTGATGGTATGTTCCACTGTTGGTCCCTGGTCTTGTTCTGACTGCTGATATTGAGCTCCTCCATTGTCTCTTTCCACAGATCTAATCAATTTGATTCCTCTGTATTCTATCCAGGGAAGTCCACAAATATAGTCACTATTTATGTTGTTGAAAAATGTATTTGCAATGAATAAGTCATTGATCTTGAAAAATTCTATCATGCTATTTCCAGCTTTATTTCTATCACCAAGACCTTATTTTCTAACTACCAATCTTTTTTTTTTTGTTTCTAATTTTTACATTCCAATCACTAGTAATTATCAATGCACCTTGATAGCATATTTGATCAATTTCAGATTATAGAAGTTAGGAAAAATCATCGATTTCTTCTCCTTTGGCAGTAGTAGTTGGTACATAAATTTGAATAATAATTGTTATTAACTGGTCTTCCTTATATGAAGATTATCTTATCACTGGCAATGTTGTACTTCAGGATAGATCCTAAATGTTCTTTTTGATGATAAATGTAACGTCATTCTTTTTCAATTTGTCATTCCTGTCTTAGTAGACCATATAATTGTCTGATTCTCAATGGCCAATACCAGTACATTTCAACTCACCAATGCCTAGGACATTGATCTTTATGTATACCATTTCATTTTTGACAACTTTCAGTTTTCCTAGATTCATACTTTGTACATTCTACATTTTGATTATTAATGGATGTTAGCAGCTGTTTCTTCTCATTTTGAGTAGTGCCACATCAGTGAATGAAGGTCCTGAAAGTTTACTCCACCCACATCATTAAGGTTGACAGTACTTTGAGAAGGCTCTTCCACAGTCATATTTTGAGTGCCTCCTAACCTGAAGGAATCATCTTCCAGCACTACATAAGACAATGTTCTTCTGCTGCTATTCATAAGGTTTTCACTGGCCAACATTTTCATAAGTAGATCACCAGGTCCTTCTTCCAAGAGTGTCTTAGTCTGGAAGCTCTGCTGAAACCTATCCACCATGGGTAACCCTGCTGGTATTATATAAAATATTGGTGGCATAGCTCTGAGCATTACAGCACAACAAATTGACAGGCAAACGGTGTACCTAAATATATAAATATATA
>NW_006921610.1:17829132-17829659 GCF_000298275.1 Orycteropus afer afer
GTATTGAGAGAACTTCCAGAAATGCAAGCTGGATTCAGAAGAGGTCGTGGAATGAGGGATATCATTGCTGATGTCAGATGGATCTTAGCTGAAAGCAAAGAATACCAGAAAGATGTTTACTTATGTTTTATTGACCATGCAAAAGCATTTGATTATGTGGAGCATAGCAAACTGGATAACATTGAGAAGAATGGGAATTCTGGAACACTTGATTGTACTCATGAGGAACCTATAGACATAGATCAGGAGGCTGTCATTTGAACACAACAAGGGGATACTTCATGGTTCAAAATCAAGAAGAGAGTGTGTCAAGGTTGTATTTTTTCACCATACTTATTCAACTTGTATGCTGAGCAAATAATCTGAAAACTGGATTATGTGAAGAAGAACGTGCCATCAGGATTGGAGGAAGACTCATTAACAACCTGCAATATGCAGATGACATAACTTTGCTTGCTCAAATTGAGGATGACTTGAAGCACTTACTGATGAAGATTAAAGACTACAGTCTACAGTATGGATTACAC
>NW_006921610.1:17832236-17843272 GCF_000298275.1 Orycteropus afer afer
GAGACAGAGATACAGACAGACAGACAGGTAGAGACAGAGAGTTTGTACTTGGTGGAACAAATGATTAACAAGCTTGGCTGCTAACCAAAAGGGAGTACACCCAGAGTCATCTTGGAAGAAAGGACTGGTGATCTACTTCTGAAAAATTAGACAATGAAAACCATATGGGGCACAGTTTCACGGTGACATACATGTGGTCACCATAAATTAGAACTGACTTGATGGCAACTTGTTTGGTTTTTTCTTTTGGTTACATGCCCCACAGTATTTTATCCCTGTGTTAAGCTTTCCCTGTGTCCTTCTTGATGGCAACTTGCTTTTCACACACACACACACACACACACACACGCATAAACACACGCTTTCATTATAAGATATACATTTATGTATTTATTAAAATAATGAACAAAGCAGAAAGTCAGCCACTGGGGATTTCTAAGGAAATAGGCCAGAGCCTCATGTTCTTTTGGAAGCATGGTATCTGTATTCTGTATCTTTGTTTTCATGATATGTATAAAAGAATAGTGGTGACATACCAGGTGATTTGTTCTAGCGGAGATGGTACACAAGCTTGTTTGACCTTGCTGATGGTTGCTCCCTATATGTAGGGAAGGACCCTGAAGTTGAAGCCTCAGCCAGAAATAATGATATGATTACTTAATAAGGTCTACATGAGTTTGGAATGGAGAATGGGGGCATATGTTCCAGAAATGTGCCATTTAGTGGAAAGGTAAGTTCAAAAGGCAACCAGGTATGTATATAGAAGCAATCAATACAAGGTATTTCTGCATGAGAAGGAAGTTGAAACATTGAGAATGAGGAAGGGAGGAGACTGAACCAGGATGCCATTATTAAGTAAAGAGAGAAGGGAAAACAGTTTGGTTATAGCTGGACTAAGGTATCAAAGTACATAGATAGTGAATTTAGGAATAGAGGAGGATTATATTAGATAACTATTTGAGGTCTGTTTAAAATATATGCAAAAAGGATATGTCTTGGTAGTCTTTTCATATTAGCATATAAAGACCGACTTCATTTTTTAAAAAAAGAATTGTACAATATTCCGTATTATATATATTTTAATACTCAGTTCACAATGGATATAATTCCCTATCCAGGTTTTGTTGAATTTATAATTATGAAATATCATATCTTTCTGTGTTTGTATTTACATATTGAAGAGAGAGTCATAGAAAGAAAAACTATAGTCTCCCGATGATAAAAAGATCTGCTTATATAGACATTCAAATGATAATTTTATTACCATAGTGACAATAGAGAATGGGAACATTTACAGCAATGCAGCTGAATAGAAGAGGGTCAATGGATTCTATTTATTTTGTGTTTATACATTTGTACTCTTGTATGGCGCCTCATGGAAATGCCTTATCTAAGAGGATTACTAATACGAAAACATTCCTGATTTATGTAACACAAGTTAGGTTAAACAGTTTGATTCATTTAAATTGGGTAAGAAAACCTCTTGTTGATTCTAAATTCTTGCTTTGCAGTGAACACAGACTCACACTCGATATTACTTATAGTGCTTTTCTTTATGGATGAAGTGCTTAGCAGCCAAGTAGTGGTAGTCACCAGCTGATGACCATAAGGAAAGCAAACACTGTCAGTAGAATAACATCCTTAGCAAAGTGTTTATGTTGGATACATATACAATGCATAACTGTTCATAACTAATGATACAAAGCCGGCCTCCCCAACTTTCTTCCTTTGTACTATTTCTTGCCACCCATGTGTTGAGCTACATTTTCTCAGGACCTAAATCCCACCCTAAAAGTTAAGTTCTACTTCTTTACAAACTAAATTTATTTTTTTCTAGCTTCTAAGTGAATATCACACATCAAATAATTGTGAGTTAGCTATAAATACAATTGTGGTGACATGGCTGTTAATACAGTTTCCAGAGATATTTAATAATTTATGTACAAAGAGTACCTCAAACAATGAAATGATCTGGATAATTTGGCATTTTTATATTGTCCTCTTTAATATTCTTTTAAAATATTCTCTTTCTAAATCTATCAGTTCATTATATTCATAATACAGATTTTCACCCCTGCAGGCAGGAAAAACATCTAAACCTCTGTAAGAACTTTATTTTCTTTCTTCTTATTATTCCAACTTTCCTTGTTTTAAATTTTTTCTAACCTAAAATCTGGCATTTTCTCCTCAGCTGGCTGAAATAATGTGTGAATGGTGCTCTTCTGACCAGACTTTCCCCTTGATATGTTCAACACCAAGCAGAAAAATCTGGCAAATTTTTGGGGCAGAGAGAGAAAGGTATTGTTACATTAGGAGTGAGGCAGAGGCCAGAGAAATTAGACAGAAGTTAGAGCAGCCCAGGAAATGAATCTACAGGCATAGAGAGACTCCAAGAAATAGTCAGGAGTGAGCAACTCACAAGATGTTAAGCAAAACAGTTGGTAAAACTTTAACCCAACCCAACCCAACCCATTGCCATTGAGTTGACTACAGCTCATAGCAACCCCATAGAGTAGAACTGCCCCACAGGGTTTCCAAGGTTGTAAATCTTTACAGAAGCATACTGCCTTGTCTTTTTCCTGTGATGGGTTCAAACAACCGATCTTTAGTTAGCAGCCTTTAGGTTAGCAATGCCTTAACCATTGAACTACCAGAGTCCCTGTGTGGTTGGTAAAGCAGTTAAAAATGTTCATGGCAGAAGATGAGCAATATTTGCAAAAACAACATGGTGACAGTCAATATGACACCACCAGCAGAAACTTCTCTATTCATACTGAGATGAAAGCCCCCCAACCCTGGCTCCAGGTCTCTGCCTTTACAGAAGGGACCCACGTTCTACCTGATAAAGGAGCTAATGTTTATTTGGTCCTTGTCTTGTACCACTCAAGTACAGTATCACATTTTTACTGACAGCTTTATATAGGTACTATTACTGACAATAATGATAAGTAGTATTATTATGGGAGCTCTGGTAGCATAGTGGCTAAAGCACTTGACTGCTAACCAGACGGCTGGCAGTTCAAACCCACCAGCCACTCCTCGGAAGGAAGGTTGGGCAATCCTACTTCCATAGTGATACTGCCTCGGAAACCCAAGGAGGGGTCGCTATGAGTCGGGGCCGACTCGACGGCACATAACAACAACAACAACAACAGTATTATTATTTCCATTTTAAAGATGGAAAACTTGAGGATTAGTGAGGTTGCCCACTGTCACATAGTAAATAGGTGTGCCATAATTTAAAGTGGGTCATCTGGGTCCAGAGTCAGAACTCTTGTTATGCTGTCACTCATCTGTCCTCCTCAGGCCTCATTTGGTTTCTATATTTGCTGTTCTTTTCCCTTGGTTGTGGGTATCTTTAGTCTCCAATCTGATATCCCTTGTCTCTATACCCAGAGCTCTGAGCCAGTTTATCCCCTCCTTCCCCCAATCCCAGCTCACTTAACCCCAGCCTGGGTCAGAGCCCCAGGCCCCTAGCTTTCCTGGCAGGAGAATAAAGACAGCTGGCAGTGAGAAAAGTCTGTGAAGGAGAATATGAGCACAGTCGTGGTTATGGCTTTGCTGTCTGAGAACTCCCTCTGTCAGGGAACTGTGCTGGCTTCCCACACTTGCTACATGGACAGATGTTTTCAATTATTATCACTGACAAGCCTTCAGGCCAGGTTCCTTTCTGATTGGCTGTCACTGGACTCAGAGGGGAATAAAGGAAACTGAGGCTAGGACAGAAAACACCTCAGTCATCACTTTAATCATGTTTCTCCCAAGCAACTGGTTGAGTTGGACAGTTCATCCAGAATAAAAATCCTTTTGTAAACACACTCAATTTCCATTTAAACCTTTCTTTCATTATGGTTTCAATTTTTCTGTCCATAGTTCTTCTGACATCATAAGAGAGTGAGACATTTGTCATTTCTTTACCAGTTCTTTCCATTTGTTGTTCTTCCAAAGTTTTGGGTAAGTAGCACAATATAGTGGGAGTTGTGATTTAGAAAGAAATTAACTTAATCTTATTAGACTTGGCATTGCATAGTCAACTGCAAAAATAACCCAGGTCTCACATGAATATACTGATATTATCCAATGCTTGTATCTATAGTTACCTGGGAAATATCTCACCCTAAATTAGAAACCACTTCTTATGTAAGTACTATATCCATACACAGGGTTTGCTGGGAGCCGTTTGACATAAGTCTCTTGTATTACTAGGACCTACTATCTTCCTAGCTAATTATTATATCTGCCATAATTACCCTGGTTTCCTTTCTTTACTAATTCTGGGGCGTTCTAAGGAGATCCAATGACCAATTGATCCTGTGGGAAATCTGAGGGAAGCATTGGCATGATAGATTATAGAAAACAACATAAACATGGCTCTCAGAAGTCACCCTGATAAGCCTCTCCATCTCTAATACCCACCCTTCAGTGGGATCAATTATATTCAGTACCACTCAGCCGCTAACTTCTCATTGTTTATTTCTCCCATCCTGTGTCTATAAATTAGAAGGCAAAATCAGATCATCAGGTGGATTAAAGCTTTCTAAGTTCATTTTTATTCCCCATTCTTCATGTCATTTATCTGGTTAGAAAAAAATATATATCCAAGATGCTCTAGTGTTTCTTCATATTAGTTTTATGTTCTTTTGATGTCCTGAAATTAGGTTTTTATGTAGTCCATCTTGCTCAAGTCTCCAAACCGCCTTGTTTCTGCTGCCATTTTAGAAACAGCAGCAGACATGCAAGTCGCCAAGTGTATTCAATAAAACAGACAAAATCCATAGACTTAGTTCTGAAGGCCCAAATCTCCATTTTAATTTCTGAAAAATGTCTCCTTGACTTTCAAATTAAATTCTTTATTTTAAGCCCAAAGGTAAAATATTATAAGATGTTAATGCATCCTTTTCAAAAAAGGCACATGAGGGTTAAAACGTATGCTTCTTTCTTCACTCTGAAAAAATTCATTACAACCTTTTTGGGGGATCATATATAGCTCTAAAACAGCTGAAGCTAAAAACATCAAAGTTGGCATGACTTCAGTTATTGCTGAATCAAGCAGATCAAGCCAAGTTTTTGAAGAAAATGGTTGAGCATTTTAAAAATAAAAGAGGTTCAAATGATCTGCGCATGCTCAGTGGGATATTTTAAATTCCTTTTCTATCGGTCAGCTTTATTAGGATCATTACTTTGGAAACATTTCAACGAACACTATCTGAGTGGTCCTTCTTAATATTCATCACTAATGTCCTAGCCAAGTCCCAAGTGCCAGTCACCTGCTAAGGTGATTTTTTCACTATGTATGCCAAGGGACCACAGTGAATCAAAGCTGGTGTGCTAATTTAGTCCTTTTACATTTCTGTCATTGGCTCCGTAATTTTTGGGTAGGACATTGTGGGAGAGGCTAAGTGACAGTATTTTGAAGTAGTTGCACAATAAACCAAACCAAACTCACTTCTGTTGAGTCGGATCCAACTCATAGCAACCCCTCCTTGGGTTTCTGAGGTGATATCACTATGGAAGTAGATTGCCCAACCTTCCTTCCTTCTAAGGAGTGGCTGGTGGGTTTGAACCGCCAGCCTTCTGGTTAGCAGTCAAATGCCTTAGGCACTATGACACCAGAGCTCCTTAATACAATACAGTGCATTAAGTATAGTTCCTAGATCTCTTTTTTCCCCTTCTATTATCTACAATTTCATTGTTTCTGAAAAATACCTTTCTGGATAGGATGGTTTTAGTATTTGGAAAAGAACAGCCAGATTAAATCAACTTGCAAGCACTTAAATATAGCCCTGAAGTTGGAAAGTGAGTAGACCCTGTGCTTATAATTTCCTGAGAGAATTTTGTTCTCTTTTAAGGCACTCAAACAGTAGGATGCTATGCTATGGGCAGTTTAGGTATTCACTTTTCTTTTCTTTCTTTCTTTTTGGCATAGGATAGTAGACTGCCCCTGCTTTACCTGGGGCTAGATCGAATGACAGACACAGAAGATCACCACCACTTGGAACTGTTTCAAGATGCAAGTATCTCAAATGGTATCAACAGCCTAATGAGACTATTCCTTCTTACTCCAAGCTCTTTTACTAGTTTCAGCACTGTCATTTCAGGGATTTCTTTACTGGAGTTCTCAGTGAAATCCTCCAATAGTATTTTTCAATGCAGGAAATATTTTGTATGTCTAATGGCCTAAGGGAATTGCCTTGCTGGTGAGATTGCATCCCCACATGTCACAGAAAGTCAAGAGGTAGATTTGACGTGACTCTTGTTCCTAATATGCAGTCAGAAAATTGCAGCCAGAAGGGTTAGCACAATATAAGAATAGCTCAGAAGACTATCTGAAGATCACTCTAGATATATGTAGCCATATCTAAATTAATAAGATATATTTATGCTCAATTTATAGAGTTTAGTGTACTAGGGACAACACAAACAAACAAACAAAACCCAGTACTATTTTAATAGCTGGCAATGGAATTCCTCTTAGGAGAGAGTTGCTTTTTCTCCCCACTTTGTAAAATATCTTTGTGGGCTAATTTGGCTGTAGAAAGATAATTCTTAGAATATAGCAAGAAAAGGAGTTAACCAAATTATCTATATGAGAAATGAAATGGACTTGTGAGATTTGTGTGTTAAAAGAGAGAATAAGAATGAAAAGTGTTGGTGCTGAATGGCATGGTGGGAAATTGGAACCCAATGGAAAAGATAATCCATCAAACCCCCCTAGGAGCTCTGGTGGTGCAGTGCCTAAGGCATTTGGCCATCAACCAGAAGGTTAATTGTTCAAACCCACCAACCACTCCATGGAAGGCAGACAGGGCAGTCTACTTTCATAAAGATTTACCACCTCAGAAACCCAATGGGGGTTGCTATGAGTTTAAATCAACTCAGTGGCAGTGGGTTTGGTTTGTTGGATTAGTGGAGGGTGTAGGGAGAATGACCAAGGGGAATTTTAGTAACAGAGATGCCTATTATTTAAGTTTAAATTTTAAATTATCTGCTTTCCTGGGTGTTATGTATCCCCCCCACCCAACTCCTTTCTTATCCTCCCTATATTGTCAGTAAAAGTCTATCTAATACTGTGGCCTTAAGTGAGCTTTTGGAAAGCCAGGCAAAGGAGTTGCCAAGATAAGGAGAATTTGGCAAGTGATGAGACATGAGTGAGTTTGTGATTCAGATAAAGCAGGAAATTAGGCCAAAAATGAATAGATGAAACATAAACCTTTTCTGAGAACCTGAGAGACACCGAGTTTCTAATTTTATAAGGGTTGAAGGGTTGAATTTTCTTTTTTTTTTTAATTTTAGGAGGAATGGTGATGCAAACTGACAAAGGATATTCCCCCAAGGATTCTTGGTGACATTTCTTGCCTGCTTTAATTGTACCAAGTATCTTATAAGAAGCACCTGTTGGCTTATTGATTTCAGCATGAAGCAGAACTGAGCTGTATGTTGTCAGTTTTCCAAATTGGCTTTTTGGTTTGTGCTTCTGATTCTTGGTTCTGTCTTTCTTGTCCCCTTGAAGACCAGAAAAAATTTCCAAATCTCAGGCAGATAGCTGGGGAGCTTGACCCTCCCACCTAATTTTTGCCAACACCTTCTCCCAAGACCATTGTCTTTTTCTGCTCTCTGAACAGAATTGCTTGTCTCCAAACACAGGTCACAGAGTCTTCCAAGAGACTCTTCATGCAGCTGGGCTTTTTTGGCCTCATCATGTAGGTCAATCTTCACTAACCATCACTAGCTTTTTGTTTCTGTAAGGCATACCATCAGCTCTTCAATAACTGGGGTAGACTAGTCTTTTTATAATCTGGTTCCAATCCCTCTTTCCAATACTCTCCATTGAAAGTCTACCATGATTACTTACCTAAATACTCCTTATTCTCCTGAAGAATGGACTTAACCATTTTTGAGGTTATAACTGTTTGGACCAGAGGCGGAGACCTGAACCAAAAATAAGGTCAACTAGAGTGCCTTTCTTGGCACTTGAACTTGGTGTAAGAGAATTACTTTGTGTAATCTCTACTGAATGTTAAATTCCTTACAAAAGAGGGCACTCAATTTGGGTTATATGCCTAATTCAATTTACAGATTAAGAAAAACAAATGAACTAAAAAGTTTTGTATTTCTTCACAAAATCCCTTTCATTCATCAAAAGTAATCATTAAACTTTAAATTGCTATTTATGCCAAAATGTTTGAAATTAAATGACTACAAAAATGTATTTTATAGAAATAGGGGAACCAGACAACTACCATGATGTTCAAACAGAGATTGAGAGGTTGTCCAAAAGTAAGGAATTGATCTGGTTTAAGTCATCATTGGCCAGTGAGCCGTTCTGTACCAGGTTGTTGTCTGCTGTGGGTGGCCAGTGGTTATTTGGGGAAAAGGCAAATCTTCTAACATATAGCTGAGGATTGGAATAGCCTTTATTATTTACCTCAATCACCACCCATTTGTCAGTGTGTTTGTTGTACTGTTGTGGCTGCTTGTTGCTATGACGCTGGAAGCTATGTTTTCAGTATTTCAAATAAAAGCAAGAACACCTATGGTGGTCAGGTTTCAGTGGAGCTTCTAGACAAAGCAGACTAGGAAGAAAGCTTGAAGTTCTCGTTCCCAAGGTTAGCCAATGAAAACCCTATGGCTCATAACAGAATATTGTCCAATATTGTACTGGAATGTGAGCCTTCCAATTTGGAAGGCATTCAAAATGCACAGTGGCTGCAACAATATAATCAAGCATGCTGATGATTGTGAAGATGGTGAAGAATTGGCCAATGTTTTGTTCTGTTATATAGGGGGTCATCATGTGTTAGAGCCAACTCAGTAGCAACTGACAACAATAGTCTTTCACTACAGTGAAAGACATTTCTGGATTTGACCAATTCTAATTTTATATTCTGGCTATAAAAATGTAACTTTCTGGAACATATATTGAGCTATTTCTAATGCTCTTCTGAGCAGAAGTTCCTGGTTGTTACTGGTGTTGTTAGTTGCTGTTGAGTTGGTTCTGACTCATAGCGACCCTGTGTGCAATAGAATGAAACATTGTCCAGTCTTGTAGCTGCCTCACAATTGCTGCCATGCTTGAGCCCATAGTTGCAGCCACAATGTCAAACCATCTTGTTGAGGGTCTTCCTCTTTTTCTATGACTCTATTTTACCAAGCATGATATCTTTCTTCAGGGACTGGTCCCTTCTAACTACGTGATTACATTACAAGAGACAAAGCCTTGCCATTATTAGCTGTACTTCTTCTGAGACCAATTTGTTTGTTCTGGCAGTATTTTCAGTATTCTTGGCTAACACCACAATGCATATGCACCAATTATTCTTGAGCCTTCCTTATTCATTGTCCAGCTTTCACGTGCACATGAGACAATTGAAAATGCCATGCTATGGGTCAGGCACACCTTTGTTTTTGAAGTGACATCTTTGCTCTTTAACACTTTAAAGAGGTCTTTTGCAGCACATTTGCCCAGTGCAATACATCATTTAATTTCTTGATTGCTACTTCCATGGAGATTGTGATAGTTGGAGCTGTGTGTCAACTTGGCTGGATCCCATTTCTGTGTGGTTGTTCCCATGATGGGATCAGATGACTGTGTTCTGAGTGGCCAATCTGCCCAAGAGGATTTTCCCTAGGGGTGTGGCCTGCTTCCAGGATATCCAGGTACATCCTGGGAAGAAAGACATTCTTTGAGGGATTGGAACTCTGGTGTGCTGACTACAAACTTCCGTGAGTGCGCAGCCCACTGCTCAGCCTGGAGATCTTGGATTCATCATTCGTTGGAGTCAACAACCAGTGTACTGCCTGCCAGCCTTGAATTTCTTGGCTCCCTGCGCTTGCGGAAGCTAAGGCAGCCCAACGTTTCCTCCAGGGACTTTGGACTTGCTGGCTTCTATACGTTTGTGAGCCATTTTCCTAAGATAAATTTTTCTCTCTCTCTCTCTCTCTACATATATATATATATATATATATATATATACATTTTGCTGGTTTTTGTGTTTCTTTAGAGAACCCAGTCTAACGCAGGGATTGATTGTGGATCCAAGTAAAATGAAATCTTTGACAACTTCAATCTTTTCTCCATTTATAATGATGTTAATTATTGGTCCAGTTGTGAGGATTTTGTTTTATGTTGAGGTATAATCAATACTGAATGCTGTAGTCTCTGATTTTCATCAGTGAGTACTTCAAGTCTTCTTTACTTTCAGCAAGCAAGGTTGTGTTATCTGCATATTGCAGGTTATTAACAAATCTTCCTCCAGTCCTGATGCCACATTCTTCTTCATATGTTCCAGCTTCTTGGACTATTTGCTCACCATACAGATTGAATAAGTATAGTGAAAGGATACAATCCTGACACACATCTTTCCTGATATTAAACCATGTGGTATCCCCCTATTATGTTCGAACAATTGCCTCTTGGTCTACATTCAGGTTCCTCATGAGCACAGTTAAGTGTTGTGGAATTTCCATCCCTTGCAATGTTATTCATAATTTGTTATGAGTCACATAGTCAAATGCCTTTGGATTGTTAGTAAAACTGAGATAAGCATTTTTTTTGGTGTTCTCTGCTTTCAGCCAAGATCCATGTGACATCAGCAATGATATCCTTCATCCAAGTCCTTTTCTGAATCTGGTTTGAATTTCTGTGAGTTGCCTATCAGTGCACTGCTGCAACAATTTTGTAATTATCTTCCGAAAAAGAAAAATTACTTACATGTGATATTAATGATTTTGTTTGATGATTTCCTCATTTTGCTATATTACCTTCCTTTGGAATGGGCACAAATATGGATCTCTTAGTTGGTTGGCCAGGTAACTGTCTTCCAAATTTCTTGGCAGAAACAAGTGAGGGCTTCCAGTGTTGAATCTGTTTGTTGAAACATCTCAATGGATATTCCACCAATTCCTGGACTTTGTTTTTGCCAATACTGAAACTCAAGGCTTGATTTTTTTCTTCAGTTCTTTCAGCTTGAGAAATACTGACCATGTTCTTCCTGTTTGGTTTTCTAATTCCAAGTCTTTGTATATTTCTTTGCAAT